>NC_083326.1:27589428-27889428 GCF_963455315.2 Globicephala melas | reverse complement strand
GGGACCAGGGTTCCACCACGCACAGCCCTCCGAGGAGCCGTGAGCTAGCGTCTCAGTCTGGCTCTCCCCTGGCAGTTCTCCGCAGGCTTCTGGTCTCCACAGGCAAAATGTTAATAACAGGATGAACTGCGGGGACAGGGGAGGGTGAGCATGGGAACTTGGCACCTTCTGCACAATTTGTCAGTAAAAGCAAAACAGCTCTGAAAAATAAAGTCTATTAGAAATTTTAAAAATGTTTAAATGTAGGTTAACAATAAAAAAAAATTAAGTGCATTTTAGGTTCTGTCTTGGGAATTTTAACTTCCATTTTGATGCCTCCCGCCTAAATCAGGACTCCATGGAGGAAACAGGATGGAACGTGAGAATGAGAGAAAATAAATTTCGTTTTGAGCGCGTCAAGTTTAGTTTCCATCAGACTATGTGAAAAAATCCACAATAATGGTTTAATTCCCATTTGCCTCTCACACTTCCAGCAATTCTCTCTGATCAGGGCACTAATGTGACTCAGCAAAATGATATACTGCAGTAGGACCACACTATTTCATTATATTGACAGAACCAATAAACGCTAAGCAACGTTAGTCCATTTATCACGTAAGTTATAAAGTATATACGAATCCCATTTTATGGCATCCTTTATAACTAAGCTCGATAACTCACAAAAGCCCTTGGATGTTTTTAAAATAAGATCTACTGGTCTGGCATTTAAAATTGTCTAAGTCCCTGAATTATTATGCAAACATCATCTTTGCTTTGGCAACGTGGATAGCCAGATTTATGGATTAATCCTTGCAGAGTTTTGGATTTTCACCAAATAATTGGATGAAGCGGAAACAAATCCAGGACTCAATCAGCATATTTAAGGAAATGTTTAAACACAGAATGCCTGTAAGAGGGGAAAAGCGGCTCTTTTTTTTTTTTTAAGAGATATGGTGTTCAGTATAGCTGGCACAGTTGATTCTGACACAAATGGAAAAGCGTTATGTTCTGTCTCCACTGTACACCTGCATGGAAGTGTACTATCCAGTTAGTGCAAGTACAAATGAAAAGACTTAATGACTTTTCTGGTCATAAATACAGTTTAGGTGATTTATAACATCTCTGTGTATTATAGAATCACATGAAGACTCAATGCAGCCCAGATCACCAAGCCATCTTTCTGCCACTGCTGCGGCTCACTGTTCATTTTGATTAATTTTAGTTGGAGACAGCCTAAGTCAATTGGTCTATAAGGGCAATTACTGCTCAGATTAATTATTTTTTCAGGGAAGAGCTAAATCTAATAAACTAGAACATTTTAGGAAATAAGACTTCGCTTGGATTAATTGAAACCTGATTAGCTGTGAGCTGCAACTTTTCTTATACTACCTCTCTTTTGCCAATTCATGGTGGCCTGACCTGGAATTTGCTGTTGCAAAGACAGGTGGTGATTTGAGGAGTAGGTTGTGAACTAGTGACCATATGACAATCCTGGGAGTGCTTTTCTCCTAGGACTCTGGTTTAGGGCTTTGAGGACACACACGCTGCTTTCAGAAATCATTTCTGATTCTGCAACAAGGAACATCGACCCGGTGCCTTTACCCAATAAGAAAATAGTGCACTGTCTTAGAAGTAATAATAATAGGATGAGAACTGAATACTCTTAAGGGGGATGGGAATACATTAGTTCATCCAGGGCTTCATTGTTTATATAATAATTGTCACATCAATTTTAAAATGAAACTTAGTGCCATTATAGAAATTTTATAATAAGCAGTAATAAAGCAAAGAGCATTAGAATATAATTCTAAAGACAGGAAGTGTTTACGTTTAATACATTCATAAAATAAATACACAAGAGGACAGAAATGATTTAAACAGTACCAAACCTCAAGGCATTTTACGGAATTCTCTGTGTCATCATGGAATTTTACGTAAGTCCAGTTGATCCTGCCAACAGACCAGACAGCTTTGCCCTTTCCCAGTAAACACATATTAAATCCCCAATGATGGACAATCATCTTTAAAATGGGTGATGCTCACTACAGAGGATGACAGAAGAGCTTCAGCGGGTCAAAGCTAACGTGTCCCTTTTGGGCAATCAACTAAAAGTGTCATGCCTAACCAACCGTACTTTGAGTGTTCAGATGGAGATATCTGCAGTGATTGTTATATCCAAAGAGTAGGTCTCAGTTAACTGAGATTGAGCAAAAGTTGTTCAAATGAACAATTGTTGGTACTAAGTAAAATGATACATGCAGATGACAATGTTAAAAATACATTTTAAGAGCCTTAAATAACCCTCATTTTTAACATCAAAGGGCCTGTAGAGAAAGAAAACATAACAGATACACTTGGGTAGAAAAGCATGACCTCCAAAACAGACAAGTCTGTTGCTAAGAGAAAAAAAATGTTGATTTTCAACTCCTTACTAAACAAAATTTAGTTCTTAATTTACTGAATCTGAAGACCTAAGGCAAGTGACCCAGGAAGGCCTGTTGATATAACAGAGCCCAGAAAGCCAGGACAGAACCCCTACTTGAGACCCAAATTGTCCCTGAACGTTCCAAGTAGGACAGGGCTACCACATGAATGCTTACTTATTTATTTTTTAATTATTAATTAATTAATTATTTATTTATTGGCTATGTTGGGTCTTCATGGCTGGTAGAGCAACGGTAGAGCCAAATGGAAATAAACAAACCCACAGTTGTACCTGGGGACTTCCGCAACCTCCCAC
Source organism: Globicephala melas (assembly GCF_963455315.2). Classification (NCBI taxonomy): domain Eukaryota; kingdom Metazoa; phylum Chordata; class Mammalia; order Artiodactyla; family Delphinidae; genus Globicephala; species Globicephala melas. The sequence goes on along the minus strand of NC_083326.1, from coordinate 27,886,709 downwards.
CCCTCAGTAACCGACAGAACTACCGGACAAAAATTCAATGAGCGCTGAAAAGATACGAACAACGCATCCACCAACAGGACCCATCAAAACTTCAATTTTTGCAATTGTCCCCTCCTGTCTGGAGGGGACACCTCCAGATCCCCAGGTCTGGAGGCCCCAGGGATTATGATTGCAGCCCCATAAAACTGTATTCATCTACCCACTTTAATTTAATTTAATTTAATTTAATCTTGATTTATTGGCCAAGTTGGATCTTTTTTGCTGCGCATGGGCTTTCTCTAGTTGTGGCGAGCAGGGGCTACTCTTTGTTGCGGTGCGCGGACTTCTCATTGCGGTGGCTTCTCTTGTTGTGGAGCGTGGGGTCTAGGCGCATGGGCTTCAGTAGTTGTGGCGCTTGGGCTTCAGCAGTTGTGGCTCACGGGCTCTAGAGCACAGGCTCAGTAGTTGTGGCTCACAGGCTCTAGAGTGCAGGCTCAGTAGTCATGGCGCATGGGCTTAGTTGCTCCACCGCATGTGGGATCTTCCTGGACCAGGACTCAAACCCGGGTCCCCTGCATCGGCAGGCGGATTCTTAACCACTGCGCCACCAGGGAAGCCCCCATCTACCCACTTTAAAAGCTGCTTCCGGGCTTCCCTGGTGGCGCAGTGGTTGAGAGTCCGCCTGCCGATGCAGGGGACACGGGTTCGTGCCCTGGTCCAGGAAGATCCCACATGCCGCGGAGCGGCTGGGCCCGTGAGCCATGGCCGCTGAGCCTGCGCATCTGGAGCCTGTGCTCCACAACGGGAGAGGCCACAACAGTGAGAGGCCCGCGTACCGCAAAAAAAAAAAAAAAAAAAAATTCTAAATAAGTCCAACATAATTTATTAAACACTCATTTGTACCCAACGTGATCTGACTAGAGTTAAATTAGTAACTGTCCAGCTTTGGACACTTGTGGTCTAATAGAAATGATGATGAAAAAAATGATGAATAGGAAACATAGTTAAGTAATAAGCTTAGTTCATAAATAAGCCAAATGCATATTATGGGACTAGTTCAAAGTTTAGAGCAAAGAATGGATCCAGAAGACCTCACGGAGAAGACAGTCTAAGAGCCAGCAAACTGACACAATTCATTCCCAATTCCGAGATGCTTGAAGACCACAGCTCTAATTAAAGCACAGCGTGGATAATTAATGACTTGCTGTCTCTCTTCACTTCTACACTGTAAGCTTAATTAACGAGTGCAAGAATCTTGTCGCTCTCATTATTTTTCTGTATCCGCAGAAGGCAGCCCAACGTGCCACGCAGAGCACGCACCAGGCAGCAGCAGAAAGCAGCACAGCACAGGTGCCTGAGGTGCAACGGGCGTCCATCCGAGAGAAAGCTGGCTCAGCTGCTCTCCAACATCAGACCCAGCTTCTCCCCTCCCCGTCAAACTAGGGCCCTGACAGCACCTGTGCAACTGATTCCTCTGTGTGCATTTGCTCAGCAGATGTGTCCCCCTCCAACACGGGCCAGACAGCGCTCGCCAGCGTCCCCACGCCCCTGGCCCAGAGCCCTTGCCGCCATCCCCAAAGCATCCGAGCTGCAGCCCCATCGGGGGCCTCCTGCCTCCCCCTGTTAATCTGGGGAGGGGTCCTCTGGGTTCCCGATATCACACTTGCTGGCATTCTCCGTCACGCAGACACATGCAGCCCCTCGGCCAGAGTTAAGGATGTGAAGCTCCTTACCTCTGACCAGACCTCACGTCTCTATTTCTGTGTCCATGAAGATTGGGAACTCCCCCTTAAATAATCCCCCAGCCTCCTATCCTGTGGATCTGTACTTTCTCATTCCTGGTTCTTCTCAAAATCAACACACGCACCCCAGTGATACCTCCCAGGATCACCCTTACGTTGTAAACAAACTCCACTTTTGTCCTCTAACTTTTGCAGAAGAATCTCTCCATGTCTTGCCTTGGCTGAAACCTGACATTTACCTGAAGCCTTACTTCCTTACAGCCTTTGGACATGGAAGCTTCTAATCCTTCCAGACCCTACATCCCCCAAGGTCAGAGAGGACGATGGGAGAAGGAGGGAGCTCGCATTTTCCCAACCTCCCACCCACACCAAGCCCACCTCCGACTCACTTCATTCATGCCCCATCCACTGGAGACTGAAACCCCCTTCTGTACCCAACTCCTGTAATGAATGGGGACATCTCAGTGGTCTGTGAAGCCTCACTATTCCAAGATTATGTTAGTTTAAAGAATTTCATCTCCATCAGACTTTGCTAGTCCCATTGCCCAAACCCGGGTCATCCTTCCCACGCCAATATGCCCCCAAATGCTAAGCTCCAATGCTTACTCTCGACTACACTTTGTTTTCTCGTAACCCTCTCTGACCTTCGTTACTTACGAAGCCCCCAGCCCCTTGAGTCTTCTGTTTCTCTCAGGCTCTCAGCCCACGGCTGTCACTCAACCTTCCTAACTCAGTCTCCTCCATCATCTTAACTGCTCTTAAACATGCTAAAATAAGCCCATTTCTTCACCACACCTGCCCAGGAAAAAGTGATCCCCAATTAATGTTGAAACTTACCCTTTATGGATTCTACAACTAGATAGTCAGTAAAACAAACAACAAAAAAAACCACACCTGCATCAAAATGTTGTCAATAAACACATACAGAGAGACGGACCCCAATATTCCCGGCACCGTTGGTACTATGAAAAAGTTGGTGACAAAAAACATAGTCCACAACCTCATAAAACTTATAGTTTGGGGACAAGATAGCTATAAAGCAAATAATTATAAAATATGAACTCAATGACTATAAGTCCAAGTGCTACAGATGAGAACCTGGTAGTACGTTGGAACTGCATCACTATGTTTTCAAACTTAACTTCAAGGTCAGGAAGGTTTGCTCTATGAGTAACTTTTTAAGTTGAGACCTGAAGATGTATTAAAAGTAAACTAGGCAAATATACGACAAACCCACAGCAAATATCATTCTCAATGGTGAAAAACTGAAAGCATGTCCTCTAAGATCAGGAACAAGACAAGGATGTCCACTCTCACCACTATTATTCAACATAGTTTTGGAAGTCCTAGCCACGGCGATCAGAGAAGGAAAAGAAATAAAAGGAATATAAACTGGAAGAGAAGAAGTAAAACTGTCACTGTTTGCAGATGACATGATACTATACATACAGAATCCTAAAGATGCCACCAGAAAATTACTAGAGCTAATCAATGAATTTGGTAAAGTTTCAAGATACAAAATTAATGCACAGAAATCTCTTGCATTCCTGTACAATAATGATGAAAAATCTGAAAGAGAAATTAAGGAAACATTCCCATTTACTATTGCAACAAAAAGAATAAAATACCTAGGAATAAATCTACTTAAGGAGACAAAAGACCTGTATGCAGAAAACTATAAGACACTGATGAAAGAAATTAAAGATACTACCAACAGATGGAGAGATATATCATGTTCTTGGATTAGAAGAATCAATATTGCAATCTACAGATTCAAAGCAATCCCTATCAAATGACCAATGGCATTTTTTACGGAGCTGGAACAAAAAATCTTAAAATTTGTATGGAGACACAAAAGACCCTGAATAGCCAAAGCAGTCTTGAGGGAAAAAAAACAGAGCTGGAGGAATCAGAATCCCTGACTTCAGACTATACTACAAAGCTACAATCAAGACAATATGGTACTGGCACACAAACGGAAACATAGATCAATGGAACAAGATAGAAAGCCCAGAGATAAACCTATACACCTATTGTCAACTAATCTATGACAAAGGAGGCAAGGATATACAATGGAGAAAAGACAATCTCGTCAATAAGTGGTGCTGGGAAAAGTGGACAGCTACATGGAAAAGAATGAAATTAGAACACTCCCTAACACCATACACAAAAGTAAACTCAAAATGGATTAGAGACCTAAATGTAAGACTGGACACTAGAAAACTCTCAGAGGAAAACATAGGAAGAACACTCTTTGACATAAATCACAGCAAGATCTTTTTAGATCCACCTCCTAGAGTAATGGAAATAAAAACAAAAATAAACAAATGGGACCTAATGAAACTTCAAAGTTTTTTGCACAGCAAAGGAAACCATAAACAAGATGAAAAGACAACCCTCAGGGGGCTTCCCTGGTGGCACAGTGGTTGACAGTCCGCCTGCCGATGCAGGGGACACGGGTTCATGTCCCGGTCCGGGAAGATCCCACGTGCCATGGAGCGGCTAGGCCCGTGAGCCATGGCCGCTGAGCCTGCGCGTCCAGAGCCTGTGCTCCGCAACGGGAGAGGCCACAACAGTGAGAGGCCCGCGCAGCGCAAAAAAAAAAAAAAAAAAAAGTTCAAGAAAAGACAACCCTCAGAATGGGAGAAAATATTTGCAAATGAATCACTGGACAAAGGATTAATCTCCAAAATATATAAACAGCTCATGCAGCTCAATATTAAAAAAACAAACAACCCAATACAAAAATGGGCAGAAGAACTTAATAGACATTTCTCCATAGAAGACATACAGATGGCCAAGAAGCACATGAAAAGCTGCTCAACATCACTAATTATTAGAGAAATGCAAATCAAAATTACAGTGAGGTATCACACCAGTTAGAACGGGCATCATCAGAAAATCTACAAACAACAAATGCTGGAGAGGGTGTGGAGAAAAGGGAACCCTCTTGCACTGTTGGTGGGAATGCAAATTGATACAGCCACTATGGAGAACAGTATGGAGGTTCCTTAAAAAACTAAAAATAGAATTACCATATGACCCAGCAATCCCACTACTGGGCATATACCCAGAGGAAACAATAATTCAAAAAGACACATGCACCCCAATGTTCACTGCAGCACTATTTACAATAGCCAGGTCATGGAAGCAACCTAAATGCCCATCGACAGATGAATGGATAAAGAAGATGTGGTACATATATACAATGGAATATTACTCAGCCATAAAAGGGAACGAAATTGGGTCATTCATAGAGATGTGGATGGATCTAGAGACTGTCATACAGAGTGAAGTAAGTCAGAAAGAAAAAAACAAATATCAAATATTAACGCATATATGTGGAACCTAGAAAAACGGTACAGATGAACCAGTTTGCAGGGTAGAAATAGAGACACAGATGTAGACAACAAAGGTATGGACACCAAGGGGGGAAAGCGGCGGGGGGTGGGGGTGGGGGTGGGGTGATGAATTGGGTGATTGGGATTGACATGTATACACTGATGTGTGTAAAATTGATGACTAAAAAAAAAAAAAAAGACTGAAACAAGCAAAAACCTTAAAAAAACAAACAAACAAAAAGTCAACCAGGCAAAAATAAGACAGAATAGCTTTTTAGACGTAGGGAAGAGGATGCATGAAGATCCAGTGTGGAGAAACGCAAGGCAAGTGCAACCAGGTGGACGTAGCACAGCGCGCAGCTAGGCAGGCAGGTAGTCAGTTCCAAGGATGCTCACGGGAGGAGCTGAGTGAAGGGTGCATCAGTGACTGGGCCTGGGCTCACCGCGGAGTCCCGGGTGTGGGAGAGATTGCAAGAGGAATGATGATCGCGCTTATCTTCAGAGTCAGTGAATTCTCCAAACGGAGGTGTCACGTCGAGAAAGCAGGTGGAGTAAGGGGCTCAGAAGAGGGGGGCAAAGGTAGAGACGTGGACACCCGGGTGCTACGGAGCAAGTAGACTAGACGGGAAAGTGCAGGAGGGTAGAGAAGGCGACCACTGCTGGGGAGGAGATCTCACATGACAAGGAAGCAACTGGAGAGGCAGAGCACAGCCCACAGCCATTGGCTCACATCACGCCATCCAGAGCCTTGGAAGAGGGGGGTGTGAGGGAAGCAAAGGAGGACATTCCGGGAGGGAAGGGATCTGCTCACAGAACAACCCAAGCACACTTCTACCTAAAATACTAAAAGTATTGAACACCTTGATGGTGCAGTGAAGGGATGAAGGATGAAACAGAATGGAGCAAACATAGAAGAGAGAGAGAGAAGGAGGGAGAGAGAGGGAGAGACAGATACAGAGAGAGGCAGAGAGATGAGGAAATGACGCAGATTACAGACAATATTTTGGTTTGAAGAAATGGAAAAAGACAAAAGATAAAAAGAATGAGAGCTGAGAAGACAAGAAAAGTAAAAGGAGGACTTTGTTTAAGTACAGGAAGCGCTTAAATGCGGACGAAGAGCTAACAGAAAAGAAGAGGAGACGGACGTCCCTAAGACGAAATGCCCTCGGAATGGAGGGAGGGATACTTCCCACCGTGAACAAAACAGAAAAGATGCTTATAGATGTTCTGCAAAGAGGCTGAGATATCTCTTATGTGATATTTTTAATTTATTAATGAAACAGGAGACGGATTCCTCTGCTGAGCATGAAGGGGAAGGTTTGAGTGACGGTTAGGGAGTTTGGAGGGGGCTCAGAAGGGAGACAGAGCCCGGGTGTGAGAACAGCAGCCTTTCTTGGATTCTGGTTGAATTCAATTCCATAAACAAGGAGAGAGAACTCTGTGACTCTGGAAACTGTTAACTTGGAAATAGAGGATATCTTGGCCTTGGAGGGGTGCACTCGGCTTGCATGGCAAGTCACGGGAAAAGATGCTCATCTAAGAAACCGTCCTCTCAGAGCATCTTCACACTAAATGCGCCCCTGTGGGTCAGAACACTGGGCACCCACATCCTTGCCACCTTTCTCAGGCCCTCAGCACCGCTGTCTTGAGAAGCTGTCATCTGTCATCTTGGCTTTTCAAACGCTGTGAATCACTTTTATGTCTTGCTCCAGACCATCACGGGAAAGGGAATATGATCTCAATCCTCCTTGCTTCCTGTCTCAACTAGGAGGAGCAATTAGGATTTCTTTGTGGGCAGAGTCCTTTGTGTTTTCATTAATAACGTCCTGGGGCGATGAGTGGAAACATCACGCCCGCGGCGAGTGTTTGCGGCTGAAATCCAAGAACGGCAATCGCAAGCCTCTTTGGTCCACACTCCCGGCTCCCACTAATTGTTATTTCTCAGAAGAGAGCATCTTCTTCTTTTGACTGATTCTGAGAACTGCGGCATCGCGTCTGCTATCCTGCCAGGCGCCCATCGCCCACGGGCTCCCCCAGCAGCCTGTGATACCTGGACCCGAACCAACCACGGTCTTCCAGCTCCTTGTGGGAGACGGACCCCCTCACATACCCTGGCTGTGCTGAGAGCTGTCCTCACCGCATCCCCCCACGAAGCTGTGTTAAGTCACCAGGGCTCAGATGCTAATGACATCACGGGGCATTTGCAGCACTGGAGGTAACGAGGCACATGCAAATACGTCAGATCACAGCACAGAGATCTATGAATGAATAAAAGTCTCCTTTTTCTTTTTTTTTTTAAAGAGAAAGACAAGAGCTGGAGACTTTCTGTACCTTTTTAGTTATCACTCCTGCAGAGAACAGACAGGAAAGTCTATAGACAAACAGCGACTCTCTGGTCATTTAATTCACCCATAACGTTTGACAGCCAGAGGGTCTCCCAGGCTTGGACTAGCCTCCAGCCTCTATCCCTAATACCCCCTCCCACAGACTCTGCTCCAAATTAAACGGCTCAAGGCTGAGAAGGGGTGGGATTCAAGCCACCCCTCCCCCTGGACCAGTGGAGGAAGGGGGAGAGGACCTCCGCTCTCCACAGGCTGCAGGGATGGGAGGAGAGTGTTAAGCACACAGAATGAGGGGACCAGTGACAGTCCTGGAGCCCAGAGCCCTAGACCTGTCACTGGGCGCTAAGACGGATGAGGCTGCCCTAGAGGAGAAGGTGCAGAGCAAAAGATGAAACGCAGAAATCTCACTGCGGGCAGCTCTGAGCCAGGTGTTCCGTACGTGCAGCCCCGGGAACCTCGCCACAACCCTACGGGGTAGTTACTGTCACTGTCACCTTTTACAAACCACAGCAGTGAAGCCACATGTTCACTGGTAAGTGGTGAAAACAGGACTCAACGTCGCAGCCGGCCTGCACCCGCATCCCTACGTGCTGCACTGTGCCAGCTTCCTGTCCCCAGGTGAACTCACCTTTCGTGACCTGATATATGCGGATCTACTGGTCCCAGAGCCCAGTGCTGTTTTCTGGGGACCACGGAGCCACAAGGGCCTTTTCTGCCTGGAATCCCTGGGCTAACACATCAAAGGCAGTGCAAAGCACTTTCCACTCACACAGTAAGGAGACCCCAAGGAAAAGAGCTTGGGAGGGGGTGAGTGACGTGGAGGAGAAACACATGCTGCAGCCCTTCCCCAGCCCCCAGGCTTTGCCCCTAGTCGGACACACCTTAGCTCATAACCGGCTTTCTAGGGAAGACGGGAAAGACCCTGGAGTCAAGTGGGAGAACACTGTCCGAGCATTGCACCGACAGCGCAGGAGAGGCTGCACAGAAGGCAAATCCCTACGACAAAAAAATTTTAAATAAAATAGGGCATTTCACAGGGAACTCAGAGCTTTTATGCCAAAATCCCACCTTCACGCCTCCACCCACAGCGACTGGATCTTTACCGTCGCATTTAGAGCTTCTCTGCGAAGTTACAAGGGCAGCCTTGAACGCCCTCCATCCAGAAGTTGCTGTGTCCATCAACCTTCCCTGCTCGGGGAGAAGACCGGCACACGTGGCCAACTGAAATTGTCACTCACCACCTGCGTCGACAAGGGTGAGGTCACCAGCCACTGCCGTCGCTGACCTTCCACACCCCCGAAAGGAGTTCAGAGCAGAGCTCAGGAATGAGGCCCTCTGTGCTCTGTGAAAACCGGCAGAACAGGGCTGCAGAGAGTTAGGTGTTTCCAGGAGAAGATTTTATGACCCCGGCTTCTTGCATTTTCTGCTATCTGGAGAAGCACTAAAATCCTTGACGGAGACGTCTGCTTCTTGTGACTGGAAGCAATATTCTGCCAAACTGTGCGCTTGACCTCACGTCCCCCCTTCACTGAAATCACATCTATACTGACCTTCCCCTGACGTCTTCAGAGCAGGTCCTCAGAGCCATCTGAGACGCTGTCTCCCGGGCTATAGTCATTTTGCCCCAAACGAAACTTAACTCATCCTTCTCACGTGGTGCTTTTTTCTTCAGTCAACAGATCAAAGGGCCAGTAAGTGGTGCGCCAGAGATCTGAATACTGACATTTCTGACTTTGAACTCCAATACTTCACTGCCTTTGTCTCGTCCTCCAAAATAAGACGATGTATAAGAGGATGTGTGCGTACAGCACATGGCAGCGTTTCCCAGCCTCAGCACCACAGACACGTGGCTGGACGATGGTGGGTGGTTGGGACGTTCTGCTCATCGCAGCATGCTGAGCCGCGTCCCTGGGTCCCACCCACTCCCTGCAGTAGCACTGCCTTCTCCCAGCCATAACAATCAAGAACGTCTCCAGACCTTGACATTCAGATGCCCCTATATGGCTGAAAACATGGGAACCAGCACACTAGAGAGAATATCGGCCTCTAAGAGAAACCGGACCTTCACCCTCACACCTCTCAGGGCAGCGATGTGGATCGTGGGTTAGAAGAATGGCCGTGTGAAGCTGTCCATCATTACAATGATCTGGGGGAAACTGTGATACTCCACGGCACGTCCTGCTTTGTGATTTTCCCTTCCCACTGAATCTTTCTTAGCACATTCTAAGTTCAATCAACCGGTGTGATGTTGGCCACCCCGGGGCCTCCCTTTGTGGAAGGGAGTGTTGACCTCCTCTCCCTAGGAAGCCCCATGACAGCCATGTGGACGTGAAGGGGACAGCCTTCTGGTGAAAATGGCGTTAGTCTCACCGCCTTAGGTCTTCGGGAGAAATAGTCTGTCTTTCCGTCAATCCAAAAGTGGTTCAGTATAAAAGAATTACAGTCACCTTCTAGTAAATAAAGTGCGTGAGCGTAGTTATCCTGTAGCTGCTGCTGACTCCCCTGGAGAAACAATTCTTCTCAGGAAGACATCCAGGCCGCCCACACACACTGCCTGTGAGCACGAAGAGAAGGCTTAATGACACCAGGTCGTCGCAGCTCACCAGTGCGAAGAACTGAACCAGTAACGGGTCAAAAGGGCCAACCAGCAGATAAAACAGCATTTTCATCCGTGTCTGGTCTTCTGGGCAGATCTCATGTAAGAATCAAGGGGCTGGCAGTAGCGAAGACCATTCATTGGAGACTTAGTGGTTTTGTGGTCCAGCCATCTCTCTAGAAAGCTCTGCACTGGATATGATTAATAAATATGTGAACGTGCTTAATACTGACATCATATTATATGAATGATTAAATCCTGGAGTCCAGTTTAATGGTCATGCCATCCTCTAGGTACAGGATGGGTACAAAAAGGATGTTGTCGGAGATTAACCATGATAGGAGATTAACCGTGATAGGATTTTTTTCCTATGGGAGATAACAGCCAAAATCACACAGTTCACTTGCTCAGGGGCTTTTAGATCCCAGCTCATGTGCAGCTCATGTGCTGCCTCCCAGTCATTTTCTAGAAATTGTAAGCACTTCAGATTTGGCCTAAATTATGGGCAGATAATTGTTGTAATCAGAAAGGTAATGCAGCTTAGAAAGCCTACGTGTAAACACGCAATAAAATAATCTCAGTATTGAGCGACAAGGACACAGATACAGTCCAAATGCAGCTCTAGTTTTTAAAGCCTTTGGAAAAACGGGCTGGGGAAGGTGGCACCGTTAACTAAACCGTCTGCTTTACGCTGATAGTGAAGACGTTAGGTATATGCGTAGATACTGGGCTAAGGTACAATTTTCTTTCTGGAAAGGAAATCTGAGATGATTTGAGTAAATCATTTTACCCTTTTATGCCAAATTTGTGAAACCCATGGGGTTGTTTTTCCTTTAAACTACCATATCACACCGTTATTATTTTTTTATAAATTTATTTTATTTATTTATTTTTGGCTACGTTGGGTCCTCATTGCTGCATGCAGGCTTTCTCTAGTTGCGGTACACAGGCTTCTCATTGTGGTGGCTTCTTTTGTTGCAGAGCACGGGCTCTAGGCACACGGGCTTCAGTAGTTGTGGCACGTGGGCTTCCATAGTTGTGATGCACGGGCTTAGTTGCTCTATGGCATGGAGCACGTGGGATCTTCCAGGACCAGAGGTCGAACCCACGTCCCCTGCATTGGCAGGCGGATTTTTAACCACTGCGCCACCAGGGAAGCCCTCACACCATTATTAAGAACACATCTTTCATTAAGTTACTGAATAACCACAAAGCGGGTTGACATTTTCATTAAACGAAAAAGAGCAGATTATTATGCCTGTGACATTCATTTAATAAATATATTTGACCGACCTTTCATATGCGAAAGTCCATGACATTTAAAAATTTTGCTTATTTGGGACTTTCAGAAAAGGAAAGCTAATGAAAAAAGGATTTTAAGTTCCAAAAGTAAAAACACTTACTGAGAAACTGGAGTGTGTCAAAACCCAAGAATATAATATTTGAGTACTTGTTTTTGAATTTTATTTTATTTTTTATACAGCAGGTTCTTATTAGTCATCTCTTTTATACATATTAGTGTATACATGTCAATCCCAATCTCCCAATTCATCCCACCACCACCACCCCCTGCTTTCCCCCCTTGTTGTCCGTATGTTTGTTCTCTACATCTGTCTATTTCTGCCTTGCAAACCCGTTCATCTGTACCATTTTTATAGATTCCACATATATGCATTAATATACAATACTTGTTTCTCTTTCTGACTTACTTCACCTGTATGACAGTCTCTAGGTCCATCCACATCTCTGCAAATGACCCAAAATGACCCACTGGTGAAAGTGGGGTGTTAAAGTCCCCTACTATGATTGTGTTACTGTCGATTTCCCCTTTTATGTCTGTTAGTATTTGACTTATATATTGAGGTGCTCCTATGTTGGGTGCATAAATATTTACAGTTGTTATATCTTCTTCTTGGATTGATCCCTTGATCATTATGTAGTGTCCTTCTTTGTCTCTTGTATAGTCTTTGTTTTAAAGTCTATTTTGTCTGATATGAGAATTGCTACTCTGGCTTTCTTTTGATTTACATTTGCATGGAATATCTTTTTCCATCCCCTCATTTTCAGTCTGTATGTGTCCCTAGGTCTGAAGTGGGTCTCTTGTAGACAGCATATATATGGGTCTTGTTTTTGTATCCATTCAGCCAGTCTATGTCTTTTGGCTGGAGCATTTAATCCATTTACATTTAAGGTAATTATCAATATGTATGTTCCTATTCCCATTTTCTTAATGGTTTGGGGTTTGTTATTGTAGGTCTTTTCCTTCTCTTGTGTTTCCTGCCTAGAGAAGTTCCTTTAGCATTTGTTGTAAAGCTGGTTTGCTGGTGCTGAACTCTCTTAGCTTTTGCTTGTCTGTAAAGGTTTTAATTTCTCCATCAAATCTGAATGAGATCCTTGCTGGGTAGAGTAATCTTGGTTGTAGGTTTTTCCCTTTCATCACTTTAAATATGTCCTGCCAGTCCCTTCTGGCTTGGATAGTTTCTGCTGAAAGATCAGCTGTTAACCTTATGAGGATTCCCTTGTGTGTTATTTTTTGTTTTTCTCTTGCTACTTTTAATATGTTTTCTTTGTATTTAATTTTTGATAGTTTGATTAATATGTGTCTTGGCATATTTCTCCTTGGATGTACCCTGTATGGGACTCTCTGTGCTTCCTGGACTTGATTAACTATTTCCTTTCCCATACTAGGGAAATTTTCAACTATAATCTGTTCAAATATTTTCTCAGTCCCTTTCTTTTTCTCTTCTTCTTCTAGGACTCCTATAATTTGAATGTTGGTGCATTTAATGTTGTCCCAGAGGCCTCTTAGGCTGTCTTCATTTCTTTTCATTCTTTTGTCTTTATTCTGTCCTGCGGCAGTGAAGTCCACCACTCTGTCTGCCAGGTCACTTATCCGTTCTTCTGCCTCAGTTATTTTGCTATTGATTCCTTCTAGTGTATTTTTCATTTCAGTTATTGTACTGTTCATCTCTGATTGTTTGTTCTTTAATTCTTCTAGGTCTTTGTTAAACATTTCTTGCATCTTCTCGATCTTTGCCTCCATTCTTCTTCCAAGGTCCTGGATCATCTTCACTATCATTATTCTGAATTCTTTTTCTGGAAAGTTGCCTATCTCCACTTCATTTAATTGTTTTCCTGGGGTTTTATCTTGTTCCTTCATCTGGTACATGACCCTCTGCCTTTTCATTTTGTCTACTTTTCTGTGAAGGTGGTTTTCATTCCAAAGGCTGCAAGACTGTAGTTCTTCTTGCTTCTGCTGTCTGCCCTCTGGTGGATGAGACTATCTCATATCTGAGTACTTTTAATATCTATGTACATACAAGAATTTCAAAATCTTGAAATACAGTTCTTTTACACTTGTAATATTGAGACTAATGATTCATTTAAGAGTGATATGATGCTGTCAGAGTTTTGCTGCTGCTGAGGATGTGGAAAGCAAGTGGGCTGATGTCACCTTGTGCTTAGAGGGGCCAGAATCCTGGAGCGTTTCCCTCAGGGACTTGTCCACCTGCAGCTGGCCTCAGACACACCTGTTCCACAAGTAGGGTCTGTCCTCAGGTTCGTGGTCCTCCCCTCAGAAGTGGGCTACTTCTGCTCTTCTGGGCCAGCCTCAGAAGTAGGTGAGCGTGTGCACCTGAGCTGTGGGGCTTTCTCAGTGTTCCTCTCCTTTTCCCCAAGGCAGACAAACTAGCTGGTGTTTCTGATGGGTGCATGCTAGCACAGTTGGCTAGCATCCTTCGTCATCTCCAAGCTGAGTTAATACACGCACATCATTGCTGAACACAACCTTCCCAGTCCTGCACCACTTCACTTCGTGTGTGACTAAGGATCCCTTTCCACGCCTTCCCTACAAAGCTTCTACCACGCGAAGCATTTGTAGGCATGGCCGACCTCGCTGAATTTTTGTGACAACCAAGGCTCCTCCATCACGGTGTGGCCCTGTCCTCTCAGCCCCGCCCAAACTCTGTTTCCCACAGTCAGCTCCCTCCCTTTAGGTTTTCTCAATAAACTAATCACCCTCAATTTATGTTACAAGGACTTCAGGTTCACCTCTACAGGGCTCTGATTGAATGATACAGATGAGCTTATGACAAAGCAAGGAGATGTGACATGTAAAATGTGTAACATTCTAAGAAATCAAAAGATACGGAAACTTCAACAGGCGGAAATCCCACGTGCCTGTTTAAAATTGTCATTCTAAAAATAATGTCCTTATGTCATCACCATAGTCTCTAAGCACTGGCCTGTTGGATTGAAACATAAAGCAGAAGAGCTTCTGTTCCACAGTGCTGGGTTTTTATCTATCTTTGAATGAAGAGGGGAGAAGCTTCAGGGCAGTGAAATCAGCCTAACGAAAGACCAGGCAACAATGTAGAAGGTCGCCAAGGGCCTGTTCGGAAAGCAGTAAGTGGGGCTCCATCAGCCATTTACAGCCACGAAATAAGGAGAAACTGTGAGAAAGTGAAACAAATGGGTGTCTGGAAAAGGCTAAGAGATTATTAAAGTCGACAGCTTCACACCCTGGAATCCTTTCCCCCTAGCTTGATAAACCTCATGGTATACAGACATCTCCACCACACACTGTGACAGGTGGTGGAAAGTTTCTACAGAGGTAACCTGGAATCTCTGCAAACACCAGGGAAAAGGTAGACATTGTAAGGATTCTAGGTGGAGGTGCTTTTATACAAAAAGAAATACAGGAGAAGAAACGTTCTCTATATTCAATATTCAAAATAGTGTATCTGGAGAAAAGCTGGCTTCACAGTGAACCTCGTTATAATAAACTGAGTCAGTGTGATTATTGAGGCTCTAAGAGTTGACCTTAGGACTCAGGGCCTGGAAGTACATAGTTTATTATTCCATGAGCAATGACCTGCCCTTGATTAGATAGAGACATAACTGGCCGGCTGTAAAATTGTCCCAAATTATGTGTCCTAATGCAATTTATATTGAGGGTCAATTTCTTATCATGATGTTAGATTTATTCACAATGAAGTCAGCTTTCAGGGGTTTCATCAATTTAATCTACAAACACCACGCAGAACAAAATGGATATTTTTGCCTTGTTTTAAAAAGAAAATTAAAAAAAAAAATACCCAGCTGTCTGGATTTCTTGGAATGATTTTAAAACCCTCAAAAGAAAATAATGGAAATCCTCAGTGGAACTGTAACAGGTAGGATTTGTAACTGGTTAGTTCTATTGATGAGGTTAAAAAATGCCATGAAAATCAGAGACCAGTCCACAAAGTGAACAGGTAGTTTTGTTTGCAGGTTGGACCCAGAGCAAAGCCACAGCTCTCGTCAGCCAGGTGGACGGCTCCATCACTGCTGTGGAAAATGAACTTGAAACACCTGCTCCACATAGAGCATTTCATAGCAGAGGGATACAGGTAAACAGACAGAAAGGACGTGCCTCCTAAGTTCTTACTGAAAGGACAGAACAGAAGCAAATCAAATCAGGTCCATCTTTCATCTCTTTCTTTTTTCCTCTTCTCTACCTTTCTCTCCTCCCCTCCCCCTAATCCTGTCACCGAGTCCAAGCTCGCTCTGCTCGCCACACGACAGGCCATAGAATCGGAGATGCAGTGTTGAGGCCAGCAGACCGAGAAGACGGCAGACTAGCATCTCTGAAACACCATCTTCTCGGGGTTTGGATGCCGGTTTCTTTTATAGAACAGAGACGGGGAGGAGATGAGGAAGTAAAGTAAAAAGGCCACAAGATTTGCAAATGTCCCCTGGAATGGCCACAGCCTCGGGGAGGGGATGTGTTAATTTCTTCTTCTTTGCAGCCATCCTCAGGTGGACAGGGTCCAGATGCCTCCCTGAACAAAGGCACTTTGGTTTAACATTCAGGTAGAGGGCCAGGTCTCCCCAAGGCAGGCCAGTGTGCAGAGACAGTATCCTTTTAGTGAACAAAAGCAGAGGAAAGCAAAGGTTAAAGTGAAACAAACAGATCCAACACGGAGTCAGATTTGGCTCTTGTCTGTTACGATCCCATTCATACTAATTTACTAGGCATCATGATAAGTTGGGATGATTTCCATAGATGTGACAGACTTAAAGTCACACAGAATTGAACAGTATCTTCCCCAACTGAGACCCACGAGTCAACAGGCAAGATTCATAAAACTCAATTTAGATTTTCTCCTTGGTTTTCCCATCTTAATGTCAAGAAGTTTCAAAAGCCCAGGTTCACACTGCGAGAGGCAATGCTGTCGAAGATTGTTTGGTGGCATCGCCTAAAATAACACAAAGACGTGATCTTCCTCTTGAAGGCTTAGGATCCGGGAAACAGCGGTGCAATCAGCCAACATTCTTTTTTCAAAGGATTCTCTGAATCCGTAAAACGCCTGTTATGCAAAAGTGTCAAAATACTCCCGAATCACTGTTCCCGAAACCCAAAAAAGGGACTGGAATCTTCTTTATAATTTGGACTAGGTTATTCCGGGAAACAAGTTCATTTCTGTTGGAACATCAGGTTCTAAACGTTTATTATACTGACTTCTTGGTAAATCCCAGCTGACGTCCTCTGCTCTGCCCAACATCGGGCCACGAGTGGGAACTCAAAGAACATGAAAGTTCTTCACTGTCACCCACGGAAAATGTAGAAAAGCTATAAAATCATAGAATGTTAGAGCCTTAAAAACGTTACTGACCTGCAGACCAACCGCCTAATTTTTCCAAAGAACCTGCTACATCCTAGAACAGAGAAGTAGTTAGTCAAATGCACCCAGCAGCTTAAAAACTAAATGTGGGCAAGAACCTAAGGGGCCGAGACTCTGATTTCTTATTTTCCATCCTGATGTTTCTGGCTTAATAAAGAGCATCTCACCACTGATTGCAAGGTTTTTAGATTCAAATTACCTTTATTCTTCCTTCCTAAATTTAACAGAAATAGTCATGGTAAGAGCTCACAGATAGGACAGAAAGTCTCTCTTCAAATATTTCTTCTAGGCTACTTCTGTAACATTCAAATCGTGGGTAATTACAACAGAGAAAAGTAATTGGTAATTGAGCTTTTCTTGCACAAACATGATAGGAATTTGAATCCTTTTGCCTTTGCTTCATCGAGAGTATTTTCTCAGTTTTTGAAAAGACAAGAGAAAGAAATGCATAACATGCACCATAATTATGGTCAGAAATGGAAGGTTCACCCTTGTAGTGGACAGCGAAGCTGAACCCTGCCTCTGTCCCCCGACACTGAACTAAATCTCAGAGACAGAGTTTTGGGTGAAGTAGAAAAGAATCGCTTTATTGCTTTGCCAGGCAAAGGGGACCACCACGGGCTCATGCCCTCAAAACTGTGTGTCCCAACCTGGAGGGGGCAGTGAGGAGTTTTATAGCCATGGTTCAAGGAGGGCGTGGTCAGCTCGTGGACATTCTCCTGACCGGCTGGTGGTGAGGCAATTGGGAGTTGGCATCATCAACCTTCTGGTTCCACCAGTCTCGGGTCTGCGTGCTTGTGGGCAGCAAACAGTTAACTTCTCCCACCTGGTGGGGGGGGTTTCAGTAGCTGCAAAACAGCTCGAAGATATTGTTCTGTGTATCCCTTGAGGGGGGACCAGGACCCTCCCCAGGGCTGCGCTATTGTTTCTCTTGACCGCATCTCCTCCCTTCCCTAATTAGCAACTGTTTGAACCTGCCTCGCTGGAGCTCAGGGAAGGTCTTGGAGGTTGAATGAAGCCTATTTCCTGTAATCAAAGAAATGGGGGACACAGAAAGGTTTTTGTGCCCAGGAGCCCCATGGGACCCTGCTCAGTTTAAATAGCAAGGGGTGTGGCTGCCTCACTCACGGTCAATGTCCCTCTACAGAGTGGACACCAGCTGACCACAGCTGTGATCTGTGCTACAGTATCCTCTCCAACTGACTTGATCGTCAAAACTGAGTCCATCAGAGGTTCTCTCCCAGTAAACTAAAATTTAGAATAGAAGGACTCAGAGACTGAGAATCATTGGGGGTGCACTGCATTTGTGGCAGCATCTTAGAGATCAATTATAAATGGATTAAGGAATTCAATGTGAAAAAAGCAAAACAAACTATAAAAGCACGGGGGGAAACAACACAGAAAAGACTGACTGATTCAACCATATAAAAATGTAAAACTTCTCTACTACAGGAGATGGCACTAAAAAATTACAACATGAGGAATAGAATGGATGGAAATAGATACTATACACATATCGGATAATAGATCAATATAAAACACAACCTAAAAACCCCTACTAAAATACATATTGAAAATGGCCAAAAGGTATGAATTGTCCATTTCCACATGTGAATTACAAATGAAAGAACAGGTGGCATGAACAAGTAGGGCTGTTGCAGTCTCTGGAAAGGACAGCTTGGACCAGGCTGACAACAAGGCAGGTGGAATACCGAGGAGTGTTCAGGAAATACTGTAGAAGATAACCAACCATAGTTGCGGGTTAAATATCTCAGGGTGGAGGGAAAAAGAGGTCTTAGCAAGGATAACGCCAGCTCAGCATGCGCAACTGGGTAGATAACGGCACAGTTACTGAGAACACGGGCAGGGAAGCAGTATGGTCTTGGCATATTGCTGTGGCGTGTTTTTAAATACTCAGCAGAGATGGCTTGGTAAACATGCATGTGAGTCTTAGTTTTAATCTGCATACCCTAGAAGTGTTAGTAAATATTGGAGTTATTCTAATCCAGAATACACACTCCAAAACCACACCGGAGAGCCTGCAAACACTCTGTTTGACCAGGGTTTGTGAATTAGCACAATAAATGTTAGAAGTAAGTTTTCACGGGTGAAGCTGAGGAGTGTTCAAGGTTCAGGAACGGGACAGACACACTGCATGATCACTTCCGCCCACGCACAGATAGGACGGAGCTCTGGCAGGAGGCTGCACATGCAGAATAGCTCCCTGGGCTCACGGTTCCTTGTCGTCCAGTATTTGTCACTCACAGGAAATTCACTCCTCTGGCCCTGATTAGAAGTCACTAAATCCTGGGGCTTCCTTGGCGGTCCAGTGGTTTAGACTTCGCCCTCTAATGCAGGGGGTGCGGGTTCAATCTCTGGTCGGGGAGCTAAGATCCCACATGCCTTGGGGCCAAAAAACCAAAACATAAAACAGAAGCAATATTGTAACAAATTCAATAAAGACTTTAAAAATGGTCTGCATCAAAAAAAACAATCTTAAAAAAGAAGTCACTAAATCCTGCCCCTAATACGGCTACTTTCATCTTAAGAAAACCCTTGTCAACGAGACTGAAAGAACAGCAGAATTCGGGAAGGAACCTAGAGGCTCCATCTACTTCTGACGATGAGAAGCTGTCAACGTTTGTGATAGAAGGGTAATAAAAGTGAGCAAAGGACGCGTGAAGTTTGAGATGCTGTAAGTCTTCCAGGTGGCAACTGAAATAGGCAGTTGGACACAAGGATCTGAAGTTCAGAGCCATATCAGTGGGGTCCTAAGGATACAGCTGATATTGAGAACCATGGCATTGGTGAGTCACCCCAGAGGCAAGCACAGAGAGAGGGAGTGGGCGAGCAGTGAGTCCTCAGGAGCTCGAATATTTGAAGATGTCTTGGAAGGAAGAATCAGAGGAGCAATGGACAGGGCCACTGGAGAATTAGTAGAAACCCAGGAAAGCATAACGTTCTGGAAGCCAAAGGAAGAGACAAGTTTCAAAAGACAGAGAGTGGCCAACTGTGCCCACCACGAGCTCTGGTTTGTATGAGGGACAAGTCGGGAGAGAACATTTCTGCAACCCCGGCTTATCTCTCATCCCATCAGCTGTCTTACTGCCTGTCGCACGGTAGGTGATCAGTAGGTTATAATTGAATCATAGCAACATTTTACAATCGTAGAAATGGACTTGCAAATAAATATCCTGAGTTCGACGTATGGAAAGATCCTGTCACAGGTCACACTTACCATACTTACATCTTAGCGCATGAATCGATCACGCTAAGTTGTTCACAAGCAAAGATCACGCTTGCCATGTCAAAAAGAAAAGATAAAATAAGTTCAACTACGTGGCATGGCATGAAAATATCTCCAAGATATGTGAGAAAACGAGATGTGAGACAGCATGATGTCAACCACATTAAAAAATAAGTAACCAAAACTATAGTTATTTGGTTTTGTTTTTAATGTGCATAATTGCATAAAAAATGTTGGGAGACAGGATGCATACTTAGCTGTAAAAGTAATAATTCTGAGAAGAGGATGGGATTGGAAGTTTATATGATTTAAGAATAAACGCATATTTTAAATAAGCCTTATGCATATTCATTGGGGAAAATGTGTAAATAAGTATAAATAAGAGATTAAAGTCATCCATAATTCCACAACCTAGAGATAACTGTTGCCAACATTTCTACATCGTTTACTTCAGACTTTTTAAAATGCATATATTTACATGTAACTGAATCATACTACGTCATCAACTTTTTTTCTTTTTTGAACTTAATTTTTCACAAGACATTTTAAAATTTCCTTTTACTGGTTATAAATAATCCCTTGTAAGGATATCCCAAAACGTATTGTATTTAAGTAGTCCCTACTATTAGCTATATTGTTACAAGTTTTCAATATAATTAGTATCACTGGAATAAAAATCTTCGTGCATAAATTATTGTCTGCATCTCGAATTATTTCCTTAAGTTGTGTTTTTGGAAGTGCAATTATTCAGTCAAAGGCTGTGGAGATGTCTATGCATCTTGGCACTATTTTTTTTTTTTTTTTTTTTTTGCGGTACGCGGGCCTCTCACTGTTGTGGCCTCTCCCTTTGCGGAGCACAGGCTCCGGATGCACAGGCTAAGCGGCCATGGCTCACGGGCCCAGCCGCTCCGCGGCACGTGGGATCTTCCCGGACCGGGGAACGAACCCGCGTCCCCTGCATCAGCAGGCGGACCCCCAACCACTGCGCCACCAGGGAAGCCCAAAACCTTCATCTCTTGAGCACCAGGATATAATACCGCCCACAAACTAAATGCCTCCACTGTATGTATTTTTAAATATAACATAGGAAGTCAGGCATTGAAAAAAATTACTATTAAAGAAAACTTCTTAAGAATCCTTTTTCCTGAGATGGTTTTGCAGGGATCTTGGATCTTTCCAGAACTGTTCAATTCTTGCACAGTCTCTTCCTTCCCCTGAAGCAGCCTGCCTCCCACCTGAGGGCCCAGCAATTAATAGGAGTTCAACAGAAAGGCTCTCAGGATTAGCTGCTCTTTCTCCTTCAGATCACTCTATACCGATAACGTTTGCTTCCACTGATACGTCTGCCATACTTAAAACGTTGCCCTAACAAAATATATATTTGTTAAAGTTTAACCTTTCAACTTACATTTTACCGAAATGAAATCCCTTCCTTATGTATGTTTTATGACATGATCTCCCAGACCAATACAAGTCTATAATTTTAAATGAATTTTTTCTGATCTTATTTTACTGTAAAATCATCAAGATCAGGAAAAAATTTCTCCACAGCTGCTTGTCCCTGGAGCGGCAGGGTTAAAATTGCATAGGCTCAGGGAAGGCCCACCTGTGTTTAAATCTCAGCTCTGTAATTTACCAGCTGGGAGATTTGGGGCAAATTTTGGCATAAGGGGATCAACATGCCTGCCTCACAGAATTGCGATGCCCTTGTAGAATGATCTGAGGGCTGTCGAGGGCCAACCCTGCAGGCGGCAAGCACCCGATACGCGTTGCTACCTTTGATGGTTCCCCAGTCCCAGGCCGTAGGTGAAAGGTTTACCCTCACTCATCTTTCTCAGCACAGCTTTCAGAAGACATCCTTGGATGGACCCTGTACCTGGCTCCTCTCCAGACACCAACTTTTAGGGCTTCGGGGTGATGCAGGCTGACGGGATCTGAGGAACTTTGTTGATCATCACCAGGGAAGCATGAGCAACGCAACAGTGAGATGACCAGGTTCTCCACAAGATGAAGAGTCCGTCTCCTGCCAGTTCTATCTGCTGCCGTCACCGAGGCAAGGCACAGCCAGTCCATTAACAAATCAGCCCGAGACGGTCTCCTGGGAGCGGTCTTTGGAGAAGCTTACCTCCTTTTCTGACACTTAGAGTCCATATCGAACCTGATGAGATGTCTCCGGTAACTGCAGCTTTTCTGTCTGCACCTCTGCTATTGTAAAGGGTCTTTCCAGTGTCCAGGATACATGTATTGAAAACTAAGTAACAGCAGTGCAATGAGAGGGTTTTCTAAATGGACTCTGGAAGCATCTTCTGACTGATACACAGCCCCTCCTACTGGGTACCCAACACCCAGCTTCCCACGGCCAGGGCTCCCTTCCTGCCACAAGAGCGGCCATCAAAGCCGCAGAACCCGGGATCCACAAGGACTGACCTTCCAAACACCTGTCATCTGCTGGTACCTCAAATCCAGACAGCCTGGCCCCAGGGAACCTGAAGGTGCCCCAACGAGGGCGCTTTCTCACCCGCAGGGCTGGTCCTTCCCCTGGCATCAGACCCTCCCTCGGTGCCTGCCCGCCCTGCAAGTTCCGCTGAAGGAGGTGGAGGGTAGGGACCCCGGGTTTCTCTTGATGCCTCTTGGCCTAATTAAATCCCCCCCAAAGACCTGCTCCTCTAGCCTCACCACAGGCTTCTGCAGATGTGGCCCCACAGACTGTGCAGTTCAGGCGGCGAGTGTCCAGCTCATGCCGGCAGAGAGTGTTCGCCACAGGGACTCCACCCGATGTGACAGCTCCAGGGCCGCTGATCAGACACCCCGAGATACAGAGCCTGGCAGGAAACGTGTGAAAACACCACCCGCCCCAGATACATGCAGAGCCCTGCTGGGCCCAGAGCCCCTTGGAGAAGGAAGGGCCCCTGAGACCCGGTCCTGCTGACCCTCTGAGTTTCTATCTGCTCCAAACACCCCCCTTTCTGAGGCCCCTTAACTGTATGGACCCTGAGGAACCCAGCCACTAGTTCGTGGCTTCCTGAAGGGCCCCAGTACTGAAGCCCCTGTGGTTAAAGACATTTTGCAGGGAAAGGTGCATTGGACCAAGCGCCAAGTGTGGTTTCAGGGACTTTTTTTTGCTTTTTGTTTTGTTTCCATGGTTGAGTCACTTAATCTCTCTGAATCTCAGCTCCTGATCTAAAAGACAAACATCTTCTTTCTGCCGCCGCTGTCTATTAAGAAATCCAAATTCCATCCAAACAGATCCTGCAGCCGGGACCACAGGACCTAGGAAATCCTAAGGCGGTTCAGGGCAGTTCTTGTGGGTGTCAGCAGGCTCTGCCCTCTGGCCGGGCATCCTTGCCCCGCCAACTCCCAACCCCACGCCTCTGCTGGAGCCGATCACCGGGCGTTGCTTTCCCGACATACAAAACGCACCTTCAGAAATCCGTGCCTCTTTAAATCCTTTCCAGCTCTAGAATTCAGTTAATTCTGTTCCACCGAAATTAAGTGTCTGAGAGGCCATAAATGATTTAGATTGTTATTATTGCAGTTGTGGCCAAGTTAGCAGGCAATCTTGCCTTCCAGAGGTGTGATCAGATTTTCCACAGCAGAGTCCCCTGCAGCTGCCCCCCAGGGGCTGGGATCGGAGCATCATTGGCATTTTAATAGGAAGCTTGTGAAATCCGGAGACCTCAGGGACTCCAGGAGAGCCTCTCGGGGGTGTTCCTGGGCTGATGTTTGGTGAAGAGGGGACTCCAGGCTCCCTCCGAGGAGACCACCTGTTCCCCAGGTCAGTGCTGCAACCAGAAGGTCATGGCTGCCCCAGGGTCTGCACTTTGTCCTGCGGAAGCAGCGTTAACCCTGGGCCCTGGGGCTGGCGATGCTACTCGCTGGTGACTCGAACCCACCCTGCCCTGCAGATATCACACCTGCCCTGGAAACTCACCCCCCTGCCTCTCTTTCCACCACCACTCAAGTGCATCACTGGGCCACTGGGCCACGCAGTCCGGCTTCTGGACAAAAGCCCTGAGCATTCGAGTTACTTCATTCTCTCACCAAGTGCACGGCTTATCTAAGCAGAAGACCAACATTTTATCTTTTTCAAGAAGGGAAACAAAATGCAGAATCATGTGCTGTCTGATGGCATTCTGCTATGTTCTTGGCGTTATTTGGAAACTAAACATTGTCTCGTTTTCAATTTTCTAAGTGTTTTGCATACTTTCTACAGCTTCTTGCTTCTTGTTATTTCCTCTCGCTCTTCCTCTGCCTCTTTTATGAAATAAAATCTCTGTCCCAACCTTTCACCGGTGATTTTTTGCGTGTATTGGATACACTTCCAGTTTGCTGGTGCCCGTCTGTGGTTAATCACAGGATTTACCAAGGAGTTATTTCATCACATTCGTCCGCTAAGGACGGATGCTCTCACTGAGTTGATAACATCATTTTAATCACGTCCGTCAGGCACTCAGACCTTCACCTAAGACACAGCTAGGACGCTCGCCCCGTTGAGAACCCAGTGTGCCAGTTCTGACTAACTGGATGGCGTGTGGTTTAAAGGCACTGAAATAGCTGTTCGCTTCCTTGTTGGAGAGTCGAATGTAGAATAAATAAAGGTGGAAGTTCGCACTGGCTGGGCAGAGCAGTGTTTTTTGTTTTTTAATTTTTATTGGGGTATAGTGGATTGACAATGGTGTGCTAGTTTCAGGTGTACAGCACAGTAAATCAGTTATGTATATATATATCTATATCTCCATTCTTTCTCAGATTCTTTCCCCATAAAGGTTATTGCAGAGTTCCCTGTGCTGGTCCATCGGTCCAGGCTGGAGAAAATCCAGGACTTTTAAAGCCTTGAGTAAGTGCTGAGCAACCCTGCTCCCCCTGTCAGGGGAGTCCAGAGTCTCTGAAGGTCGTGGCATTTGTCTCCGCCCAGCAGAAAGGCAGGATGTGCTGCATTCTCCCTTCTGGAAACACAAAAGCCTGCACTGTGGCTATCACACTGTCAGTCAGAGCCACACTTTCTAAGTCCAGCATTTAGTCTCTTCACACCTGAGTGACGAGGTCACTTTGTTCCCTGAGGAACAATCGCCTCCAAACCAATAAGGAGAAAAGAAAAAAGGTTTCGCCCAGAGCAGAGCACAAGACGGAAAGCCAGGCTCACCCTCCGTGCTGTCGGACCAGAACCGAGAAGCAGGGCACAGGGTCTGGGTGCAGCCCTGCTTCCAAGGGACCGTGTCCTTGGAGCTCAGTGGGGTCTTAGGGTGAAGAGCGCTTAGGTCAGCTCCCCGTGACTAAGAAGGTCCCCGTGCCTGCTGATGTGCTCTAGTTGCTTCTACAGACGACCCTGCTGGTCTCCTCCCCGAATCTGTGGTCACGCGTCCTTCCCAGCACACCTCCCTCAAAGGCCACATCCCCAGCCTCCAGCACGTCTTCAGAGGACAGCCACCTCCGGTTAACTCACACACACAGGCACTCAGAGTGGTAATGACGACGCAGGGCATATTAATTCCTGAATTAGTGAGTATGACACTCCTTGATCTGTACACACCCTAAAGGAATGCTTTGCGCAGGGCAGTTCCAGTAAAGACGTCAGTGGCCTGGCGCTCGGGACAGAACACATCCAAGCTTATGTGATTCTGACAGCCTGAAGGCCACACATGAGTTACCTATAACTGTGTAATGAGTTACCCCGAACACTATGGCTACACTGTCACCAGTGAATCACTGTCACTGAGCTGAGGGGAAGGGGTAGGAGGGCAGGCAACTCCTGCAGCCTCTGGTGCTTTCCGGGGTCCAGAGGCTGCCTGCATCTTTGGTCCACAGAGATGGAGACGGTCTTCCTCCATCTCCAAAAAGCCAACCCGGCAGCACCTGCCAAACCCTCTCTCCATCTGCTTCCATCACCACCTCCCCTCCTCTGACTCTACCCCTCCTCTGACTCTACCCCTCCTGCGTTCATTTTGTAAGGGCCCTTTTGGGGTTACACTGGGTCCCCGTGATGATTGGGATAATCTTCCTATTTTAAGATCTTTAATATAATCACATACAAAGTATCTGCTTCCACGGAAAGCATCACTACTCCCTGTGCTGACAGCATGCCACCTCCTTCTACCTCCAAGCACCTCCCAACATCATGTCTTGTTGGACTATTGCAAGAGCTGCTGACGAATCTCCCAAACTCTATTCTCCGTCCTCCCAGTCGTCCTCTGTCTTCCGGCCTCCAAGTTACAAGTCTGACAGGTAACAAGTCACACGGAGGGTAAGTCACTTCTCTGGGGTCCCGTGGGCCCGACTGCTTCATTATACTCATTTCGCCTGTGTTTACACGTGCGTCCCCCCAGTTAAATGATGAAGTGATTGAGGGTGACTATGTTGCACAACTTTGGCCCCGCTGTTCCCTCTGGAGTGACACTGGCTGAGTGTCACCAGCAGCACGGTCCGTGTTGGAACTCAGTGCCAAGAATGAGGCTCTGCAAAGTGGTGGCCAGCTCACGGGGTGTCTGCGCGGCTCCTGGCCCTCTCCTCCGGGACCATCCTCTGCCCCCAGGGCTGCTGCACACGTTTCCTCTGTATCAGGACGTCTAGGGTCTTCTGCCCCCTGACAGCCACCAGTGCAGGGTCTGCACATACTTTTTCTAATTGGGAGCCCAAGCCATGTCATCCTGATTGAAATATAGCCTCCAAAAATTTCTTTTCATTCTCATTTTAGTTGTGACTTCTTAAATTACAAAATTTATATCTTCTTGTGGTTTAAAAACAGTACAGGAGGACCTCCCTGGTGGCGCAGTGGTTAAGAATCCGCATGCCAATGCAGGGGACACAGGTTCAAGCCCTGGTCCGGGAAGATCCCACATGCCGCGGAACAACTAAGCCCGTGTGCCACAAATACTGAGCCTGTGCTCTAGAGCCCGCGAGCCACAACTACTGAGCCTGCATGCCACAACTACTGAAGCCCTCGTGCCTAGAGCCCGTGCTCCGCAACAAGAGAAGCCACTGCAGTGAGAAGCCTCCGCGCCACAATGAAGAATAGCCCCCGCTCGCCGCAACTAGAGAAAAGCCCGCACGCAGCAACGAAGACCCAACGTAGCCAAAAATAAATAAATAAATAAACAAAATAAAAACAGTACAGGAGTTTTAGAATAATAGTCAAAGCCCCCATTTACCTTCTTTTCATCTCTGTGACCCTACCCTGGAGATAATCACTGTTGTCTATTGAGAACTTATCTTCATACATCATTTCTGCATATTTCCAACTCAAATAGAGTTCCCAAATGCATTTCCAAATATGCCATCACATGTGCGTAGCTTTTTATACAGATACTGATATTCAGAATTTTCCATTCAAGCCATTTCCAATGCTTTGCTGTCACAATAAAGTTGCAGTGAGGGTCAGTGTGCGCGCCTCTCTCTGGGCTCGTGGCTACTTGTGCAGGAGAGCTTCCTGAAAGCACGGTTGGTGGGTCAAAGGATGTAGAGGTTGCAGAGCTGATAAACAGAGTTAAATTAATCTTCCAAAAGACCGTACCAGTTTCTATTCCCACCAACAGTGTGTGTGTGATTTCTCATATGTTTATCAAAATCTGACAGAAGAAAAGTGCATCCCACTGCTTTTAAAATTTGCTGATTACCGGAGAGGTTGTAAAACTTTTCATATGTTTAATGTCCAGAAGATTCCGTTTCATCCAAGGACAGGAAGTAGTGAAGGAAGGCTGGAGAAGACAACGTATCAAGTACCAAGGGCCAGGCCCTGCGACACGTGCTTTACGCGCAGGCGGTCGGTGACTGATTGGTTTTTTCACACAAGGGCTCTCAGCGTGAGCTACATCAGCATCACCTGGAGGGCAGGTTACAGCACTGGCTGCCGCCCCACCCAGAGATGCTGGCCCAGTAAATGGGGTGGGGTCTGGAGAGGTCCAAGGATGCTGCCTTTGTTGTTCCCGGGACCACCTTTTGAGAACCGCGGATCTCAAACAGATATAAGGTTCAAACTAATTCCCACATCCAGCATGCATATTTTTTCTTTATAAGAACTGGTAGCTTTTTGACAATAAAATCTAATCAATACCTAAATCCAAAAGAAAATGCATCTGGTAGGTGAGAAGAGAGCCTCTGGGGTGTAAAATGAAACGAGGCTTACTTATTACACCTTTACTTGGGCAGATTCCACACACCACAATTATCGTACAAGTCAGTAAAACAATTCCTTTCTATTTATGTATGAATTATGGGAGGAAATGCAACATCAAGGCAGCTCAGAAGGGAGTGCTGAGATGCCAGCCAACCTTTCTAGATCCTTTGGGTAGAAGTCGCATTTGGTTTTGAGTTTTCCAGGTCAGTAGTAAGTGTACTTCCCTTTTATCTGGTATTTTTCCTTCTTTACACTTTTAAAGGAACAGAGGATTTGTAATAGATTTCTACCTCCCTATAGTGTGTGTATGTGTATCTGCCTGTCCGTCTTTTCTACATGGCCATATGAAGCATTGTTGGAAATGCTCTTTGATAGTTTTTGAAAAATTCATTTCTGCTTTTAAAAATCCCATGAATGATTTTCAGTTTCTCATTACAATACTTAAAGTCTTGATGACAAAATTCCTTTACTGAGAATATAAAACATGATGACCTAAAAGTTTCTGAAGGAGTCATTCTTTTCCCAAAATTGTGCAGTCTATAAAACAGGGCAATTTTCAATTTATTTTTACCCATTAGTAACCAACATGTCCTGAGATTTTACTGTAGAAGGAACAATGTATTGAGTGCTTTGAAGGAACACGAAAAAAGTTTCTCTTCACACTTTACTTAAACAAATAGCCCATTAAAATACGAATTAGACAGAAAAGTCAATCATGGAACAAATAGGTACAAACTACCAGTAACAGCGACCACAACAGCCCACATACACAGAAAAAGAACTGGCCCCAAAGAGAACAAATAACAAAAGCAAAAGAAATGATCAAGCAAGCCCACCTCCATGCCTTCAAACCTGTCCTGACATTATCCTAATTAATACCAACAAATAAAGAAAAGAAGTAAACGTAAAAACAGATAAGGGTAGAAGAAAAAATACATTATCATTTAAATATACATAAAAGCTCTGAGTACACCTGAAAGCTAGAACATGTGGGGACACTGAGTTAGAATATGCAAATATATGCATATATATGCATATATTTATAGTGTAGAAATGTACCTCGTCCTGAACATTCAGGGGATACCTTTTCTTGCGGCAACCATGGAAAGTTCATAAATTAGGCTGAAAGATGACCAAATGTTTTTGATCCAGAGGGAAAAACATTTAACACAAAATAATACTGTAATGCTAGAACGAAAAGGCACAAGTCAGGAACAATGGTCTATACTTAAAGCGAGTAATTATGCACCAGTTCCAAGCTCAGTAAACTGAGTTCCTATGTTGGGCTTCAAATTACAATGTATTTGCTCTTCTGAGGACACTTACAAGAAAATGCCCAGATAAGAGCCAGGCTGAGAGAAAATCTCTACAAGTCAAAGATCCGAAGAGAAGTGTTTCCAGAATAAATAAAGAACCCTCAAAATCAATAATGTGAAAAAGAGCGACCCAGGATTTAAAAATGGGCAAAAGATTTGGACGGACATGTCACCACGGAATACATATGGATGACCGAAAAGATAAAATGAAAAGATGCCAACATCAGTAATCCATAGGAAAATGTAGATTAAAAACTACGAGATACCACCATACAGCTGCTAGAAAGCAAAGACCCCGACATGTCAAGTCCTGGAGAGGATGCTGAACCAGACTTCTCACGTGTTGCTACCAACACGGCCACGGCCCCTGTGATAAACAGCTGACAATTCCTTAAATGTTAGACACACTCATCATACAAGCGAGTCCCTTGTGTAAATATGTACCCATGTGAAATAAAATCCAGTGCTCACACAAACACCTAGACGTGGATGTTTACAATTTCATAATTTCCGAACCCCAGAAAGACCCCCATGTTCCTCGCCAGGGGAATAGAAAAATAAGGTGGGGTGTGCTTTACCCAGCACCGGCACCTCCTCGGGAACAGGAACAAACCACATAACGAATGAGCCTCTGCCTGTTACACCAGGTGAAAGAAACCTCGAGGGCTGCACCCTGCAAATCCATTTGTGCGACGTGCTGAAAAGGGCAGAACTGCAGGGACCCAGAACAGACCAGCGGTTGCCACGGGTTAGAGGGAGAGAGTAATGGACGTGCGGTGGGGTCTTCCCCACCCCAGCTCTGTCTGGAGATGCTGCAACCCCTCCCCGCATTTCTTAGTTAAAATCCCTCGTAGGAGTTCATGGAAGAGAAAGCCTGACCCCCCCTCAGCCAGTCTCTCAGGTCAGGCCACCAGGGACGGCCCCGAGACGGCTACTAACCAGCCTGGCTAATACAAAGGACATGCAGTAGGGCTGCTAATGGGAAACGTGCAGACAGCAGACATGAGCAGAGCAGTCACCCTGCCTTGTCTGAGATATTCAGAATATGCCCCTCACATTGCTAAGGAAAACAATGAAAGAAATCACATTTCATATTACAAAAGAAATAAGACAGCCAAAGAAGCTGCCATGAGATACAAGCAAAACAAAACAGAAAAGATGATCCATCATTTACAAATCAATGTGAATTAGTTATATTACATTTTGAACTAGAAAAAACGCACTAGGAGAAAAAAGTCTCCAACGAAAAGCTAGCATATGGGAATTCCACAAAATCCACTTACCCAGGGCCCTCAAGACACAAAGCTAGTACAGCCACTATTTTATAATAACTATAAATGGAATAGAATCCATAAAAATGTTGAATCACTATGCTGTACACCTGAAACTCATACAATATAGTAAATCCACCACATCTCAATTTTAAAAAAACCTCACAAAACTACAATAAGAGACACAGGCAGTTTGAAACTTAAAAGAAGAGGGAAGTTAAACCAGTAAATGTAAACCAGTAGGAAGGAAATTTGGAACGTTAATACAAGAAAATGCAGAATTCAACATTCAGTGTATTAATCAGTATTTCAAAAGGTCATTCTTATTGAAAAAAAAAATGCCATGTCCAAGTTAGAATATAAGGATATAACTAGGATAAAAGAGTCATGA
Organism: Globicephala melas; assembly: GCF_963455315.2. Lineage (NCBI taxonomy): Eukaryota > Metazoa > Chordata > Mammalia > Artiodactyla > Delphinidae > Globicephala > Globicephala melas. The sequence goes on along the minus strand of NC_083326.1, from coordinate 27,855,709 downwards.
TTTTCTCTTTCTCTCTCCTATTAAAGAAAAAAGAAAAGGAAAGAAACCCAACAGCAGTAAAATTCATCTCTCAGTCGAGTAGACAAAATAAAAGTGAGGATATAGGTAGTGGAGGTCAGCACGCTGCGGCCCCCGGGCCGAATCCCACCTTCCTGCCGCTGGCATGTGTCATGTATGTGCTGCCAAAACTGCAGTCACTCTCGCGCAGTCGAGCTAAGTGGTCAAGACAGATTTCATGTCCTGCCCCGTACGTAAGTCACTCCCCAAGCCCTGATTTACACTGAAGTCTGATTTGACCCAGAGCGTTGGACCTCCCTCCCCAGACACCGCCTCTCAGGCCACACAGAAAATCTCAACAAACTCCAGAACAGAGAAATTGCATAAGCTGTGTTTCTCGAGCCACACGCGACAGGAATAAAAAGGAATAAAAACACAAAGGGAAAAAAATCTCAACGATCGGAAGTTCGAAAAACACCAGACTGGTGTTCTGACGTTACCGTAATTAATATCAACTCATAAAGTAAAGAAGTAAATGTGAAACTGAAGAGAACAAGAAAAAATACATTAAAACTTTCAGATGCATGAGTATAGGCCCCATTACTTCTATATTTATCATAAAGTGAAAAAAATTTGATCAAAGATTTAGTTTTAGTGCACTTCACTGTATTTTTATTTACAAAAGAAAAGAAATCTAGATATGAAACAGTTGGTCGCATTAATTACGGTAAACCCATACAAAGGATCAATGCAGCATGCACTGACAGAACAAATGATCAAAATCTCTATTAACTAGAAAAGCAGACTATCAAACACTGATAATGTACTTATGGGTAGTTTTTAATTGTCCTGTTTAAGCATTTCTGCCTATAATTCTCTTACTTCTATAATCGCATGAAAGCCATTGATATATTTTATTAAGTCACCAGAATTAACCACAGGAGAAAATAATATGACAAAATTCTCAGCACATAGAATAGAATGAACTCTATTTGAACTGCATATTTTCTTATTCTTCCAATTATTGAAACCTTTGAACGTGAAAGCCATTTACATTGAACGCTGTTTGGATGTAATGTGACTTACATTTCCAACTACAGTCTCAATGTTGAAAATGCTCCCAGGAACAAAGAAAGCGATATTGCATCTAAGATGAAGGTGACGTTTCTCTTTAGACGTGGAAGAATCGTTTACTCTCAGGAATAAGCTGAGGTCAGTCCAAAGCATCATTTTGGGCTAGTTCCCCGAAGTGGTAAGATCTGTTAGTGCTGGGGTGGGAGGAGAGTTCTGTGGTCAGGTGGCTGGCAGAAGCTGAATCTAACCCAGTTTCTTTACTAGTGTCTGAGGATCCTAACAGGCTAACACAGCCTACGTCTCCAGGAGCAGGTACTAAATTCAGGTGCATTCAAAGCTCTTAGGTTTTGCTTGATTTTTGTTTTTGTCTTTGTTTTTAATCCTGGACCCATTTTTTAGGAAGTAACTCTCACAGTTAGTATCCTGGCAAACACGCCTTGGCAAATTCATCCCTTAGGCCTCTAAGAAATGCAAGAGGATTGCTGGCAAGTTAACAGCAATAAATGGCTTTCTGGGTTTTACAAGTCCCGTGTCCCCTGCTTCCAGCCATTACATGCATGGGCCTGACGGGACCGACATAAAAGCACCCAAAGAAACCAGCACCGTGACAAGCTCCCTTGCTGGACCAGAGCCTGAGGACCTTTGCGGGGAAGCCGAGGGAAGCCTGGGATAGCATCCAGAGATGTGATCTCGGCTCAGATGAACCGTGTTCCTCCAGAATCGCTGCACCATTCGTGGGTGTCAAGGAACAGCCCCTCACTCACAGCTGCATCACTCACACCTGCTTCACTCACACCTGCTTCACTCACACCTGCATCACTCACACCTGCATCACGACCCTGCCTCGGTGAGGACCCGGCACCTGAGCGCTTCCTGGAGAACCGTGCACACCAGGGGTCAGCAAACATTTTCCGCAAAGAACCAAATAGTAAGGATTTTAGGCTTTGCAGGCCCTACACTGTCACACTGCTCAGTGCTGCCTCGTGGCACCGAAGCACCAACAGACAATGGACACACATGACTGGTTCCAGTAACATTTACTTAGGGACACTGAGATTTGAATTTGCGTCACAAAAGATTCTTCTTTTGGCTAAGTGTTCTGGGCAGGAGATTAGGAAAAAGGCCGTTCTCCTGAGTGTGCGGACACAGCCAGATTCTGAGATCACAGCAGCTGCCCATGGGTTGGTCTTTCCTTTGAGTGGGATTGAGACCACGGCCTGCTTTATGCAGTCGCTGGAACGCCAAACACAGAGTCATTTTTCTGACTACCTCCACCTTTTATAAATAGTATTTCCTAATGAGGATGGGCGATTTTTGCCAAATAAACCCCTCCCGTTCCTCTGTACGTGAGACATTCAGAGCTGCACTCAGAGCAGGCACACCCCTCTAAGCCCTGTTTTGTGTTCACTTTACTTCACAGACGCACATTCAGTGAAGGACCCAGCCCACGTGGTCACCTCTGCACGCTGTGGCCGTCCCCTACCTTGTCAGGACACGGCCTGTCCAAATACGTCATTGGGGGGTGATTTCTAAGCTTTCCCTGTTACAGTGTTACCGTGAATATATTTGTTCAACTTCATAAGGTCTTTTTTCTTGAGATTTATTCCCCGAAGTTGAACTTCAAATGAAAAACAGTACTTTCAGATAGATAAAAATGTTATTTCTTATATATTGCGACTTATTTTTTAAAAGTGGATTCTAAAGGGCCCCAAGTATGCATGACTAGAAAACAAGGTCCTACACTTACTGCTAAGCAGGTGCTCAGTGAGGACACAAACGACTTAAAAAAAAAATCCCAGAAAATTAAAACGCTCTAAAAATCTGCTGGGGACAAATGGAGGCTTTGCTCACAAATATTTTGTAATTGAGTTTCACTTGGGTTATTGTATTATTGCCCATAAAGTAGAGCTGGTATGTGACAGCATGCAGAATCCCGAGGAATATTGGACACAGTCAAGTAACACTCACCCAAAGTAACTGTGAAAAGCTCAAATGTAAAAAAGAATCAGTAAAATATATTAGAATTTCAAAATGATGCAAACTAGCATGTCCAAGGGGGGTTGTTTGCATTTTTACTTAGTTTTTATTCATAAAGTAATCAGGTGGGTGTGTGCCTTGTGGGTGCAAGGAATAAGTTCTTAAATGAATAAGGGAATGATAAAAAAAAAAGAAAAATACAGATACTCACCAGGGCTGCTATCAAATTAACAGAAAATCTAAAACTCCAGAGTGCCACTGGGAAGAAATTCAGAAGCCCAGTTACGGCTCTTGCCTTGGTAGAAACCAAGTCTTTCCTTGTGTCTTAGACCATCAAATAATGATTACATGTTATTAAAGCAAAATTAAGTGTTAAAGTACATTTGTCAACAATAATAAACCAATATCAGGGCACCCCTATTCCGAGAATTATATTGTTATTACAATAAAGGCCCCCAACATTAAAGCTGGAGAGAGTCTGGGGAATACCCTCCTTCTTGTGTAGAAGAAGTGAAGCTCACAGTTGCCCTGTGACCGGCCCATGTCACCGGGGAGCTGGTGGCAGGAGGTACAGACTGCACAGTCCTCCCACCTTCCAGACACGGTCTCCTTCCATCCAGATCTCCAGGGAGGACCCAGCGAGGGTACCGCAGAGAGGGTGACTTCTCTGAACTCCCCAGGAACAATACGGCACGTTAGCTGTTGACCATAATGAGGTTCCAAACACAGGAAGCTCTTACGGAGCCATCACCAGTCAGGACTGGGAGTCTGGGATTGACATCTACACACTAATACGTAAAAGACAGATAACCAATAAGAACCTGCTGTCTAAAAAAGTAAACAAAATTCAAAAGTAAAAGACGATTTTCTAAACAATACTGGGCTTCAGTCTCTGGCAGAGCACTGGGTTCTTGAGCAGTAAAATGATTTAAGTTGCTCAAAATCGGTCATTCTGCCGTTGTTAGTGCCAGCTGCAGACAAGGAGAAGGAATTCCCCCCTCTTCCCTCTGTGCCCTGTTCCCTCGTCCGTGCCTCTCTGCGATCATCTGTTTGTCCTGCGCATGCTCTTCTGCGCTATGATAGCTCTCACTCCCATAAGCGTCTCTGCGCATGCTCTGGGTGAGGCCCTGGCCCGGAGAGCAGGAACAGAGGTACCCGTCTGGGTGGCCAAAGACAGGAGGCATCCGACGTCAGTCAGCTGCCTTAGGTGACTCACTGTAACATGAGCAGATTCCGGAGCATTTAAGGCTATCTGGAGAAAATTCCCAGAACCCGTTGGTGAAGGAAATTTAGTTAGAAAGACAAAAACAGAGGGAAGGAAGGAAGAAAAGGAGGGAGGGAGGGAGGAAGGAAGGAAGGAAGGAAGGAAGGAAGGAAGGAGGGAAGGAAGGAAGGAGGGAAGGAAGGAAGGAAGGAGGGAGGGAAGGAAGGAAGGAAGGAAGGAAGGAAAGGAGGGAAGGAGGGAGGACCTGGGCATCCTATGGTCCAGGAGGAAGGAGCTCAGTCTATTATTATTTGCACATTAAAATGACAGATGATGTCTTTATGCAGAAGAAGCCTGGAGCATCTGGATTACATGTCAACATAAAGTCCTTTTCCATTTTCTTAAAATTTCAAGGTAGGCAAAGTATTTGCAGATACACAAATAGAAAATAAACGAAGACCCATTAAGAAGGCAGAAGGGCACAGCCCACATGGACGCTACCTTGTAGGGCTGCACAGACAATTTGCACAAAATGTAAAGTTAAAAAAATGCACATCTTTTTTGTGTGTGTGTGACTATGCACTGTAAACACATTTATTGTACAGATTTCACATGGATGTATTTAAAAAACAGTTGGCAAGGGATTATGGATCTTTTTTTTTTTTTTTTTGCGGTACGCGGGCCTCTCACTGTTGTGGCCTCTCCCGTTGCGGAGCACAGGCTCCGGACGCGCAGGCTCAGCGGCCATGGCTCACGGGCCCAGCCGCTCCGCGGCACGTGGGATCTTCCCGGACCGGGGCACGAACCCGTGTCCCCTGCATCGGCAGGTGGGCTCTCAACCACTGCGCCACCAGGGAAGCCCTAGAATGAAGATTTTTGAAAGCTAATTTTCCATGAGATGAAAAAATAGATGCTGTCTAAACCTAAAATGTGTTTATAGTTATAAACATAATGACTCCAATTCCCTTCAACATTTCACAATCATTGTGTGTAACTTATGATGATCAACTATTTTTAAAATTTAGCAGTTCTTCCCATTTCACCTCGTTTGGGTTTTTTTGTGGATTAAATTCAAGTAAAATTTAAGTTAATAGTTTTGTTTATAAATAATATGCATTGTATGAGGCAATTTTTCTAAAATTCCTTCTTTCCCCTCTATCACTTCCACTCATATTTATATTCATTGGACAGAGGTCTAGATTGATATTCAGAAGAGATTGGCAAAGGCTACTTTTTGATAATAAAACTTTGGATGAATGCTTATTTCTTTGTAATTTTTGTAATTCTGTGACATTTTTATAAAAACAACAGATATGCAGTCTTTTTAAAAACAGAGAAGGAGGAATGGGACAGGAAGGAAGAAGGAGGAGAAAACATTTGCGAACACAGGTGTCAGCTTTCCACCGACGGGATCCACCCATGTTTCCCATGACAGCTCCCAGTGTGAGTGAAACGAATTTAATCCAACAACTTTGCACTGTGTTCCTATACTTAGGGAAATACCTTAGAAAATGGTGCAATTATGCTTCGTTTGAAAATAACATACTTGTAGATAAGAACACTTTGAGGAACAACTTTTATTTTCACTTCAAGAAAATTGATCCAAATTATAGATTCCAGCTACATTTCATGCAGAACACAGAGGTGATTTAGAATGACTACATTGGCTACGAAGTGAAGTAACATCACCTCTTTATATAGGGGTTTTGGCTTTGCAAGTTTAGTGCTATTCATGCTATGTTTATACAGAATATTCATGCTAAATTTATAGATGGTGAGACAAATTTTAGAGAAACAAACTTTAGAGGAGAGTTATAACATCATCGGGTGTAAGAAGACCCACACTCAGCATTATTTATGTAGCAGTGTTTAAGCAATCACATTGGTAAACAGAAACACAGTATACATAGATTTCCTTCCTTATCCATATACTACTATGTTATCAGGCGACATTGAATTGAAAACTGTAAACACAGAGTAAGCTACATTCATCTCTTAGACATAAAGACAGGCACGTATTTAATTAAAAATTCACATGTAACGATTCTGAATACTGTATTTATGCCTCTGTATTTTAGGGGAACAAAGTGAGCCTATAGGTGCTCTTTTCCACCGAGTTATTTTATTTCATTCTCTTGAAGGAAAAATGATGATAACCTCTGAAACCCCTACCTGTAAGTTATCCACCTCCTTCACACTCTTGAAAACTGACAAATTTCTATAGCTATGGTCATGTAATTGTTGAACAGACATTTTATGAATTTGTTCAAAGTAAGCAATAAAAATCGGAATGATTTAGGTCCCATAGAAGCGCTTTTTTCTGTTCCCACGGAACTGCAGAGGTTTAGACTTACAGAGAGCCATCTACTCAACCTGATGGCTCACACCACCTGCGGTCCACCTGGAAGCCTTAAAGAACTGTCTGTGCTCCACCTCTAAACCGATCAAATCAGGTGGTCGTTCTGAAAATGTGGTCCCTAGACCAGCAGCATCCGTGTTACCACACAGTTTGTTAGATATGTAAATTGGGCACCCCACCCTGAATCTACTGCACCTTCTGGATCTCCCCAGATCATCTGAGTGTGCCGTCAGTTTGGGGACTCACTCAACCTCTCCATAGTCTTCTTTCATGTGAGGATACCAAAGACAGCATTTCCCACAGCAGTTTACCAGAAGAGTTCAACCAAATCTCAAGCCCCCTCATGTCCACTACCTTTTCTAGAAAGTTCCAGAACTCTCTTCCTCACTTGGGCAGACCTAAGGTGAGAAATTAAAAGATCTGGTCAACCACATTCAAGAAATCTTTGGATTTCTATCCCCCATTGTCAAATCTTCGATCGTTGTAAAATACACGGCAGCGAAACACGTCTCCTGGAGAATCAACATACGGAAAATAACATTTATGTATCCCCTGCTGGCTCGTAAGTATTCCTAAATTATAAGCAGATTTAATTCTGAGAGAAGGATGAAGTGTACCTCTTTATCCATGCTAGCCCTATTTTGAAAACATCACGAACCCACGAGTCTTCTCATTCACTTAAGTGTCTCCTGGCTGAGGTTCCTCTGCGGGGGCCCGTGAGGCTGCAAAGGTAAACACGACAGGGGTGCCTGAGATACCCCTGGTCTCATGTCATGTTTGCTGACCTGAGCTGCAGCGCTGCAACTGAGTTTTTAGCCAGTTCCACGTACCAGCAACAGTCTCTTTAGAAGAAAAATGACACACTTTCCATTTTAAACAATATTTTCTCATAGTCAAAGCTAGGTGGCACTGACAGAATGTACCAAAACAGCCTGCTTGTGCCGATTTTGTTTTCTTTGTGACAAGATGCGGAGATTTCCACTGGAAATCAACATGACCCCCATCCACCTCTGCTTCCTTGGATCTATGCTGTTTCTAAATGGAGGTCTTGATCAACAAGTGGTACCTACGATGCCAGGTGAAGGACAAGACACCTGTTTATGTTCTGATTCTGAGTCTCCCACTTAGGGTTCTTCTGTGTCCCGAAGTCCCACCCATACTTCATCTTCACTCACGACAGACCAGAAAGTTTTAGCCCAGGGATGGTGGAATCTCCTTAGAGAAATGGATGGGATTAGCAGCTGGAGAAGGTCAGGGAAGAGGACCGGCTCAGCCTGATGAAGCGAGCCCAGCGGACCCACTGCAGCCACAGGCAGAGCCCAGCCGCCTGAGCCCTCCCACCGTCCGCTGAGTCAGGATCTCTCAGCAGTGACCAGGGCCACTCCCAGAAGCTGAGCTCGTATAGGTGCGGCCTCACCGAGCCAACCCCCCAAAGAGGGCCCCATGATGGACTGTGCCAGTGGACCTGCTCTACTGCCTCCGACCCTGTGCAGAAATTGGTCATTTGCGCTCCCTTAGAAAAGAGATTTGCTCTTAGCGTTTGCATTTCCGACGCTTCACTGTTAAAGGGAGGAGTGGTGCCGGGGTAACCACGAAAAAGTTATCAGTTCAGCAGAAAAAAAAAAAAAAAAAATGAAGGTATGGGATGTGTAGGGTGCAGGCCAATCACGAACCCCTCAAAGATGACAAAATTCAGATTTCAAGCATAGAAACAACGGTCGACCTTAAGGAAGCAGCAGGGAGAATGAAAAAGGCCGTCTATGAGTCGTAGAAGCAGGGAATGAAGGGGTCATCAGGAAGAGTCAACCCGGACAATGGGTGACAGAGTCCTTGGATGAGTGGTCTTTACTTTTCGGTGAAGTGTTACATGGAAAGTGGAAGGCAGACTAGAGCAGAATGCCTCTGGCTGAACGGAAGAGGGGGACCGGAGCCTGCGCCCCGCCAGCCCCCGTCCCGACTCGCCTCCCCAGCCAGTGGTCCTGAAGGGGACCCGCAGATGGCCCAGGGCTCCAAGGGACAGGATCTGTGGCCAACACTTGGATGAGGCTCCGTGATTTCCCGAACAATCCGGCGATCCTTTAAGGGCCCTGGCATAGCCCACTCCATCCTGAAGGCCTTCCCTGTTCCTCGCGTCCCACACAGAAGCAGGGAATTTACATGTTTTTCTAGAGTCTGACACTTACTCCCAGTCGTGACCACGACCCAGGCTCCCTTTGCTACATCAGCTCCGTGGGTCATGGGTGCCCCTCACCACACAGACACAAACTGTTCCCACCAGGTTTGCCTTCACTGCCTTTGCAGGCCTGGAGGTCTGTCCTCCACTGGCTCTGATGCTGAAAGGCCGTGAAGGACACTCATGTCAGGCTCAGCTCCTTCTCTGCCAGCACCAGGACCATCGGCATTTCCATACACCGTAGGGCACGTTAGCGTGATTGCCCCAAACAAGCTCATCAAATGGGGAAAATGAGCTTAAGGGACACACTATGGTCTTTAGAACACATAAGGAGTTCCCATTTCAATAGGCAATATCCCATCTTCTGAAGTCAGGTTCTGTAGTACACGGTGTCCCAAAGAAAACCTACAGCAGACCACAAAATGCATCCCAAATTCTAAATTACCTTACAAATCACCACTACCTACGAGTCTAAAGAATCTGAATGGTGGATTCCAGTTCTAAGCTATTCCAGCAGCCAGTGGCCTGTGACTTCTCTAAATGCTGAGGATTGGGGGCTGTGCAATACACCTTGAGATTTCCAGAAAACTGTTCCCCAGCAAAAAGGACGGGGCTTGCATATGATTAGCAATCCCACTCCTAGGCATATATCCAGAGAAAACTCTAATTCGAAAAGATACATGCACCCCCATGTTCACAGCAGCACTATTCACAATAGCCAAGACATGGAAGCAACTTAAATGTCCATCGACAGATGAATGGATAAAGAAGACGTGGTGCATATATACAACGGAATATTACTCAGCCATAAAAAGAATGAAATAATGCCATCTGCAGCAGCACAGATGGACCTAGAGATGATCATACTAAGTGAAGTCAGACAGAGAAAGATGAATATCATATGATATCACTTAAATATGGAATCAAATATGACACAAAGGAGCTTATTTGTGAAACAGAGACAGACTCACAGACAGAGAAAACAAACGTAGGGTTACCAAAGGGGAAACTGGGGAGGGATAAATTAGGAGTTTGGGATTAACATATACATACCACTATATATAAAATAGATAAACAACAAGGTCCTACTGCATAGCACAGGGAGCTACACTCAATATCTTGTAATAAACCATAATGGAAAAGAATCTGGAAAGCATCTCTCTCCCTCTCTCTCTCTCTCTCTCTCTCTCTCTCTCTCTCTATACATATATATATATATATATATCTGAATCACTTTGCTGTACACCAGAAACTAACACAACATTGCAAATCAACTATACTTCAATTTAAAAAAAAAAGACAGAAAAGGATGGGGTTCTCCACCCCAAAGTGACACCAAAAGCCTTAGCTACAGGATCGGCTCTTCGCACAACTGTCTGAATACAGCAAACTTGGCCAATGTTCAAACAGACTGGGAGAGAAAGCCCAGCTGAGGGTATCTCACCAGGTGTACAAAACTAGGGCGCTTACTCGCCAACTTCCCCTCCCACTCTGCATCCCTGAGATGTCCCCACCACTACTGCTGCCCCCAGGACAGAACCCGCACTCTCAGGGCAGCAGGAGGTGCCCTGAGCGTGAGTGCAGGACCCAGCAGAGGGGCAGTGCCCAGGGCCTGTGACCGTCCCGAGGATCTTGCCACACTGAGCACACCTGCCCACCTCCGAATCCCAGGGTGGCAGCCCAGGTGCAGGAGGCGGGAGTGCGTGCACCTGCCACTCACACTCACGTAGGAAAAGAAACCACCATCTGGACCATCTGTGGTGCTTTCGCGAGTAAAGAAACAGAATGCTGAGCGACGCAGACGACGCACAGCTCGCTCCCCTAGACACGCTCGCCTGACGTACACACAGCCCACATCAAGGATGCTGACGCTTTTAAAATCACTCTGCAGGCTCAATTTTCCACTTCGAAAAGAGAAAATATTAAAACACAGCACAAATTAAATCCATGTTGCAATTTTTTTCTTTCCAAGACAAATCAGCATCGGCATTTAAGGCCACCTACCCTGACTACAGAGACTTTTAAAATCAACACGTCCTCAGACAAACAAGTCGTTAACATCTGCTTGACAAATAACTTAACATGCAACGTCTTTTAATGGCCAAGAAGAACATGATTACCTTAAATAGACAGTCATTTACAAATTTAAAACCGGGAAGATATTTGTAATCAGTGCAGTTGGAAATTGACAAATTTCAGATGGTAAGTCTCCAGAAGGAGCCACCTTGATCTCTTGACTCAACTTACAGGACCACGTGGTTTATATACATGTTTAATAACTTTTTAAGCAAGAACATGACGAAGCTGAACAGTACATTGCTTTACTCAACGCAAGGCTGCTTGAACACAAGCACTTGGGGTCGCACAGCTTATCTGTGGCATCTGTGGAAAGGGAATGGATTCTCTCCCGCCCAAAAGTCTGACCTTGGGTTTCAGCTAACGTCTTGGAATCATTTCTGCACCATCTCAATGCAACTGAGACACTGAGCAAATGCAGTGCAGGATCCCAACCGGAAGTTGAGTCACAGAAGCTTTTAGCCGCGCACGGCTCACGCGGTTCAGACATGCCTCCACTGGTACGCCTGGGGTGAAGGAGGAATTTTACTATGGTATATGTCAGAGTGAGGCACTCAGCCTAGAAGCAAGTTAGGATAGAAGCACAGGGGTTGGGAAAGCCGGAGGAGGGGACGACGATGGTTTGCCTCCCGATGTGTGCGGTAGAACGATCCCATTTACAGAAGAAGTATTTCCCTACGATACGCAGAAAACGGCCTCAGCCCTCACCTTGCTGAGCACATGCGTGGTCAGAACAGCAGAGACTATCTACGCTCTACCTGGGAACACAGGACAAGACAGTCTCCTCATCGGAGTCCCTATCTTCACCAGCAGGGAACCGAAACTGTTGCTTATGCATATGAAACAGCCAGCATGCCTGTCCGCTATGTAAATATTCCAGAGCCACCGCCCCATGGGGAAGGAAAAGGCCCAGAAAAATAACAGCTGCCCTGGGGCACTAAAGCAGCCACATCTAAGGAGAAAGCATCAATTTTCTTTGAAAGTCACTGAAAAACAAGGTTTATCCAGCAGCCGGACGTGAAAGACGCACTGGGGGTCTCTCCTTTAGCCTGGCTGCTGGGAGTAAGGCAGGGGGCTGGGTTATACAGTGAAGAAGGGGCGGGGCCTCTGAACGGGTCCCTTTAATTACACATGCGGACATCGGAGCCCCAGGAAGCAGCTGGTCGGCAGATGCAATATAAGTTCTTCTGCAACCCCTCGCTCAGGAAACTTTACAGGGTTTTACATCTTTGCAGACCTACGTTATCATCAGCAACAAAACCCATTAGAGGAAGAGATAACCTCAACTCTGAACAAGAGGAATTGATTAAAATGACGATGGCAGGAAGAATATCGTATCTGACCACAAAATGAAGCGACCTGCTTTTACACTCAGCACACTTGGGTTTTGCAAGTCCGTGATCACGTCATCTGCGAGGGACCAAGGCATTACAAGGGTAAATACATCGTGCCGAAGCCCATTCTCAACACTTTTTAGAAAAGAGCAGCATTAGCTACTGTATTTGTTTTAATACCTCATTTGAGTGCGTGGAAAACAGAAGAGGAAAACAAGAGAACAGCCATGGTGCAGGGAATCGCCGTCATCCACGCAAGTCCAAAGGCAACCAGGAGGCAGCTCTTTGTGCAGCCGCGAGCGTTCACACACCCAGAAGTTGTCCCGGCATTTACAACGGCAGCTTCAAGTTCCGCAAAGCACATGAGGTATCATCATCAGGATAAAATGTATCTGCTGCTATATCTGAATAAAGTACAAACAAATTTTCCGTGCAAAGGACTTACGTTGTTCTTAAAAATACTCACATACACATATACATAATTTTTCCCTGGCCATCAAACATGGAAGCGCTTGCTTTCCCACCCTCTCTGACAATTTTCTCCTATTCAGTCCAGAGAACTATTTATACCGTTGCAAAGGTAAACACCGTTTTCTGGAGGAATATAACTTTGAAAGTAAATTCATGAACTAGAGAAGTTAACGTGCAAAGACTTACATCGAGTTGGGTTTTTTGATCTAAAATTTGGTATTTCACATGAAGTCCTGATTTGACACAGGTAGGTGTACATTACACAAATTTCTTTTTTAAAAAATCTTCTTGCTTTTGTATCATCCTAAAATAGATCAAAGTCTTACAGTCTGAGAATTATTTTCTAATATAGGATCATTTAATCTTTTCATACTATTTTCTCATTGTAAATATGAAATCATCACAAAAACTACATTTGAAACTCAAGTCATGAGGATTTGAACCCCAAATTAATATTTCCAGAGGGAATGATGTTTGGGGTAAATGTACATTAGACATCATTACAAATTTAATGAAAAAAGCATTTGTTTGTACAAGATATGGTATCCCTAGGTAGAGCCATTCATAGATTTGTTTTCTTCAAAATTTATCCGAACCAAACACTTAGTGTATGCTTTCCCCACATGGCAGGACAATTATCTCATATGACTTGCTGATTTCTGAATTTATGGAAATTATTTTCTGTACATCATCTTCACTGACATTTTTAAAATTCTCTCTTTGGGGTAGATTACATTCAAGGCATAGCTAATACCTTGCCATATATATATATATATATATATATATATATATAAAATTTTAATGTCCAATTTCATTCTCAGAATCTCATTCACAGCTTCCGCTATTAGAAGAGTTGCAGGTGGTGACTTCCCTGATTTTTTTAGTCAACTCAATAAAGACTAAGTTCACAGGATAGCTTTTAACTGACATCCCGATGGCTGACACCCAGGGTCATGGCCGCAACACCTCCTGACCTCCTGAGATAAACTTAATGGACCTCATGATTGCAGACAGACACAGCACAACTCAGAAGCCCTGTACACTACTTACAACTGGGAGCAAATGTGACATGTGCACTAAACTTATTTCCATCAAATAGCAGTGTCTCTATATAAACGGTCGCAAAAATAAAACTCAGGGAACACTTTCATGTGTCCATGATCGTATTTTAAAACACACAGTTTTAATATTACCCCTTATCTTAAAATTGAAGAACTAAAGCACAAACACGTTTTCTAAATAAATTTGCTTCAAAATGTAGATCACAAATATTCCTGGCCATCTTTCTAGGTCCTTATTCCTTATCCTATGAAGAACTAAACAAATGTAGGGAATTCTATTAAACTTTCATTTCTTAAGAGGTATAAAACTATTTTATTCTCTTTCGCTTATGGAATCAAATTTAGAAATAAAATAAAATTTAGAAATAATTTTCACTAGACCTAGGGATTTTCCAGGTAGATCAAAGTACTTTTTAAACATAAGTGGAATTTAATTAATATAATATGAATTGTTGTTAAGATAACAAGTTGCTGCCTTGTTTAACACCTCATTGTATTTTTTACGTGTCTACTCCACAAGTATGGAAACGCCGCACGAAGAACACGCTGATCTTTTTTCACACGTGAGTGCAATTGGTTGATGGCGGGGTGTCTATTCGACTTCTATTTTCTTTAGTGTCATTAAGAGGTGACTTATTGCGAACGTGGCACTTGAACACCTGCTTATAAGCCTTCCTGAAATTTTCAGAGAGAAACGCGTAAATGATGGGATTCACGGAGGAATTACTGTACGCCAGGCAGTGGGCGGTGATCCGGAAGAAGAAGGAGGTGGGCGTCAGTGGGAAGACCCCAAACTCAGCCCAGAGGTGGATGACGTGGTGAGGCAGCCAGGAGACCCCGAAAACCACGACCACCACCAGCACCGTCTGCGCAGTCTAGGAGAAGGAAAAGAAAGGCGATGCATCGATTACAGCAGGAAAGGAACCCAGCCTCTTACAGCACGCCCTGAGAGAATTTTCTGTGTATTCTCACAGGATCAAGTACGTACTAAATCCGCCTTAGGTGTTAACCTTCACTTCGCACAGCAGTTTTGTTCAAAGCTTCCCCGGGACCGGCCTTGACCCTCCATAGGGAATAATTCTAGCAGGTACGTGAAACGCGTATGGATAACAGGAAGCGTGCTTTGAGTCATGGCAACAGGAACACACAGACTGAACACGGTAACTTTACAACCCGATGCACAGCACACAGTGGGACTGAGCCCAGGGAGGCAGCTCAGCTGAGCTCGTGAACGCTGCTTCCGAGAGTTGCCTCAACAGACAAGAAGAGATGTTTATTTCTCCTTGTTGAACTTGGACAAACTTAGAGACTCCCAACACGTGCAGTGGGTCCAGAGAGCCATTTCAGGGCCTGTCTCCCTGTTTGCTTGTGTCTCCACCCTTCCCTGCCACTCCTGAATCTGAAACACCTAGAAATCAGAGGCAGGGTCCACACGCGTCCTTTGAGGTTTCTGCTGAGCAGATGATGGGAGAAGATCTTCCCTGGGCAAGAACCTCGGCACGAGAGGAGCCCTCCCTCCCGCGCACCACGCGTGTGCCCCCGTCTCCCCGCTGCATCTGTTCTGAGTGCCCGCCACGGGCTGCAAACCTAAAGGGCTGGGGTTAAGTCTTGGGACACTTTTCCTGTGCTCCATCACCACCAAATCAGGACACGTTGAAAAGCCAACAGCGCAACTAACTGAAAACTCCATCTCTAGGGATTCGAACAAAAGACAGTGGGCTATTAACAATTTTTAAAGTATAAAATAGAAAGCCATCAGCTGGTTTCTTCCCTAAAAGCGTGTAAGCTGGGCTCAACCGCCTGACGGCAGAACCAGGGCTGGGTGGGGGCACCGAGAGGCGACCTCGGCTGACTGCTGGCTTTGCATTCTTCACTCGCTGCCACGAATCCGGGCAGACCGCGTGATGATCCGCGGTGTAGATGAGGACGCTGAGACCTAGCCTGGCTAGGACAGGGCCTGCTGCCCGCCACCGCCCCCCACCCCCCGGCAGGACGCAGAGTTACAGCTGGAGGCCGGTCTCTGTGATCCCAAGCCGTGCTCTGAACAGCGGGCGCTCGGGGAGAGAACATCCCACAAGGTCTACCTGGTAACGGCAGCCGCATCCTCGTCTCCGAGCACCCAGGGCTGTCTGGACCGCAGAGCCTTAGGGCAGCTCTGTGGGCTCAGTCCTGTGACTGAATCACAGGGGGGACGTTTGCTGGCTCGCTCTCCTGCGCCAGCACCCATACCCCTCCATTCTCTTCTAGGGCGTTTGCTCCTTGAAGGTGAAAGGAATATTAAAGACGAGAGAGAGAGAGAGAGAGAGAGAGGGAGAGAGAGAGAGAGAGAGATGCTTTCCGTCTCTCCCCTGAGGTTGGGAATCCGGGAGCCTCTCTTCCTCCTCAGATCAAGCCCAGGCTGTGATGCTCTAAAGACTGTGTTGAACGTGCAGAGTGGAAACGTGACCATCAGGACACCTCCCAGAGCAGGAGAGCGCGGGTGCCCATCATCCCCTCCCAGTCACGACCCTAAATCCACTGTAAGCACTCCCTGGTGGTCCCCTGTCCACCTTCCCCTCTAGAGAGACTGGGATCTCGACTGGGATCCACGAGTGTGCGGGGGGGAGGTTGAGGGGAAGGAGAGAGAAAGAAGGAAGGAGGCTTCTTTCTCCTACAATCTCACAGGGTGGAGCAAAGTGATTCCACAACTAGGGAACCACTGTGGACCCACACATGCTTCCCCGGGAGAAGCGCAGACCCCGGCCCTGCAGGAATGTTCCCACCTGACAAGATGACGTTCCTATTACTCCCCATGAATTAGAATCCTGCTGTTAAGGACAACAACACCCCGAAGGTAAGGATTAAGGCTCCTCCAGGAGGGGCACGAGGTAGCAGACTGACTCAGAGAGGAAGTCTGTCCAAGACACGGGCTGGAAGCCGGGAAGCCCAGGCAGAAACGGGAGAGGAGACACTCAGACCTCAGGTCGAGGTCAAGGCAAACGCAGTGGTCAGCGGGGCTGGAGATGAGAGCTAAGCTCACCATCAGAAGGTGCACGGACCGTGCAGAAGCCAAGGACCGACATCAGCCATAAACGGGTTAGCGACCTTTGAAAACTGATGTCACCCCCCTGGGCTTCACTTTCCTGGCCTGTGAAGAGGGTGACCCAACCTGACAATTCCCTGACTGGGCCTGGTCCATTTCAACGCTTCAAACAACTCAGGTACAAACCTGAGGACGGGTTTTTATAGGGTGGCAGGTATGCAGATTGAAGCCACCGACCACGTGACGCACAAAGCCAACAGCAATCCGCTCACATACAGTAAGGGACTGTCTGCTGTCAACCTGTTTACCCATTAGTGTGCGGGACACATTCCCAGACGCTTTAATAAAAACCATCTAGACATAACTCCACCTGCAAACAGAACGGAACACATCGTCTGTTCTTTCCAAGACAATAAGAAGATCTCTGTGCTTCACAAAACACTCTCTGGATATTCTGTCTCACTGTCCCTTTTAGGAAGTTCTTACTAAGTACCAAGCTTAGGGCAGAAGTACACCCCGCAGCGTACTGACGAGAGCCGTGCTGTATCTTTGCATCACTGTAGGGCAATGGGCAGTATGGTATGTTTTCTTTGGGGTGTTTGTTACTGTCTGTTTACCCAAGTCCATTCAACATCTACCTTTTATTTTTTAGCAGTTCCACTGGTCTTTTCAGAACCATGAACGAGGTTCTTTTTCTCGGTCTACCTGTAGCTTTGAAATGTGACCGGATTACAATTACGATATAAATTAGGGAAGAATACTCAATCGGTACTTATATAAACTGTATCATTTATCGAAGCCTGTTCCCAAAAGAGTTTAATAGAATGTTTGTGCTCCCCGCTTCGTGTCAGCAAGGGTTCACTACTTAGTTCCCGCCTGTTTCACAGGCATTCAGCCCGTCAGAGCTGGTACAGCAGTGGGCGCCCTGCACACGGGCCCTGGCGCTCAGCCCCGCAGCCCTGCAGGCGTCCACACGGCCATGGCATCACGTTAGGTGAGCGCATCCCTGCGTGTAGGCAGAGGCGGTACACGGCTTCTTCCTCTGTCTCCTTTGCAGTACAGGCTTGCTGCAGATGCCTCTGGGTCCAGGGAACTGGGAAGACGTGGGAGGGAATGCAGGAGAGAAGTCCACACTGCAGAACAGGGCCTGCAGCCAGCACTGCTTCCAACACCCGACTCAGAAAGCAGGCGCCTGGAATACGCCAGCTCCAGGTCAAGACCTGGTCAAAATAAGGCGTTGTACTAACAACCACGAACCGGGTTTCCAGCAGATCAGCGCACCATCATCACGCAGGGCAGAGCTTTGCAAAAATTCTGGTATCTGGGCCTCATGCCCGATGGCTCTGCTTCCACAGGTCACGGGAATTAGGTAGCTGCCCAGGAACCTGCCTTTCTAAACATCTCAATCGGGTGTTTGAAGAACCGGTGAAGAATTCCACAAAGGCCACAACAAAAGCAAATCATCTCATCCACCCCAAGTGAAAGGCTAAAGTATTTCCTCCATGTTGACAGCGCCTAGGCTGACCCACGCCGTCTCCTCGGTAGGATTCGCTAAAGCTGCTTCCTCTCTTCTCCTTTGAAATGTCAGCAGGTAAGGAGACAAGTCCCCTCTGTGGGGAATGAGGCTATTTTCATTTCTTACAGTTACCATTGGCCTCAATCACAGATGGACGTGCATCCGATGCACCTCCTACTTTCCCCACGTGTCTGTGCAGAGTACAGAACCACTGTATCATCGTCTGATAGAGAAGAAGGTATCATTTAAGGTCATGTGCTAAATCTCTGTACTAATTCCTATACTCGAGGTTGGGTGTTTTATTAGCCTGTCTTCTTGTTACTCCTCACTCTGAAAGTATCTGGAAAATACTAATTTCTCCTCCTCTGAGATGCTCCTTTTCAAGCCACCTGAGACATCCGTTATTTTTTCTTCAAAGAATTTTATTCATAATCCGTCTAATGGAACTTGGCAGAGAAGAAAAAAGTGACTAAAAGATGAGAGTGATGAAAAACATTTTGTGAATTGTATAAATGACGGCCAGAAAGCTTGCTGAATTACTTCAAGCCAGAAGGGGAAAAAAAGAGCAGCTGCTGAAAGAACCTCGTGGTTAAGAGGGTACCAAAAGGGCCTCGCATCTGCTTCCTTATTAGAAGGAACCATCCGGTGGGGAGGTCTGTCCCACTGGGAAGTCTCGCGGAAATTGTTTAAGAATCTCCTTTTAGTATCTAATCAGCCTTGTGCCAGAAAACGTGTCTTTATGTCCAGCAGAGCCTGGCATTAATGAAGCACAGGGCTCTGTACTATGATTACTACTATTTTGGCCACGGAAATCACACTCTTCATTTGTATTTTCCTCCAAACATGCAGGATAACTGTTCGGCACATTTGTGATGGAAGACCCAACAACTCTCTGCCCCGTGAGTGCTACCAGCCTTAACACTAAGGGGTCCCCAGGTGGGTGGATACAGCACAGAGGAAGGTGCCCTACTCAGCCACTGAGAGGGGAGCTGGAAATGGGCGCAGCTGAAATGAAGGAACTATCAAAATCTTATCGCATCACCCCGTCATCCGCCAGCAACTGAACATGTATACACACCAGGAACACTTTTCTGCGCGAAGACCCGGGGAGGCATCACCATGAGACAATCCAGTCTCCGCCTTCAGGGCTGACAGTCAAGCTGGCTTTCCATCCTGGACCCTCTGCTCTTCCCCCTCTGTCTCCCGTCTACTTGTTCTCCTCTCTCTCTCCCATTCCCTCTTCCCACCCCACTCCTGCACCTGTGTGCTATCCCTTGCCTAGACGCAGGTGCGCGCACACACACACACACACACACACACACGCCCCAGCACCACACTCTATTTGTTCTGTGCAAACAAAGAGGCAATTAAATATATCAAAAGAGATCTGCCATCTGTTCAGTGGTTATTAAGGGTCAGAGGTTGTGAGCATCGAAGAGAAAAGCTTCCCTCCTCCAAATGCTGAGAACTTCTCCCATGGTAAGAATTACATTTACACATACGTATAGAATATATACCCACACATATACATGTACACACACACACCCCCCATGCACACACGTATACACATAAAACCAAATGATGTAAATGTTAAACTAATCACTGATCTTTAGATCATTTTACTGTAAAACAGAAGCTTTTCTAATCATTTCTTCCAAGATCTATTTTCATTCTTTTTTTTTTTTTTTTTTTTTTGCGATGCGCGGGCCTCTCACTGCTGTGGCCTCTCCCGTTGCCGAGCACAGGCTCCGGACGCGCAGGCTCAGCGGCCATGGCTCACGGGCCCAGCCGCTCCACAGCATGTGGGATCTTCCCGGACGGGGGCACGAACCCGTGTCCCCTGCATCGGCAGGCGGACTCTCAACCACTGCGCCACCAGGGAAGCCCTATTTTCATTCTTTTAATCACTTTTTCTCCTCTGGAACCTCCGCAATTTCTCTCCAACAGTTTTCAAATATAGAGACTAAAACTAACTGTAGCATGCAAGTAAGATCCAGCCAATGCTGAAGAAGTTTTATTTCCTTCCTGCCAAGAGGCAGAAAATCTTTGGCATCAGTCATAAGCAGGTACCACGTTCCAAGGGCATAACCTCTGCAGAAGTTCAGCAACCCCCACCCTCCCCCAGGGTGTTAACCTCTTCAAATATGAGCTAAATTCTGTGCTTTTTAACCAACTCTCTGCTATTTCTTTTCACGGGCTCTGAGAACAGGTGTGTTTTTTAGCCACATTATTGTTTATAAACAAGGAAAAGTCAGGAAGAGCTGTACTTTATTTATGCAGAAGTTTTAAAAGCAAATCTGATTAAACTATAATTTCTGCAAATTATGTGTCCTTGATCATAATAAATATTTAGAAGGAAAAACAAGGTATTTTAAGATGTTATGAGTAATATTTGCGGGTAAAGATGCTGGTTATAATCTCCTCCTCCCTAATCATAGGGCCTAATAATCTCATCAACTTTCATTCTACTTTCTAAAAATCAGAGATGATATAGATATTATCTGAATAAGAGGTAAATTAATCCTGATTTGTAAAACAGTTTTTCCTCAAAATGTGAAGTGTGATAAACTGCAGGATGTTAGATGCTGTAATACTCTTCAGGAGAAGCTTCCGGAATTCAGAATTCACGGGATGAAAAAGACAATTAAAAATGGGCTGAAATCCCCCGAGGCCCCTCCCATCTTTAGTTCTCTCCCCTCGGGGCCAAAGTCAGCAGAAGTCTGGGAGGAAGAGAGACGAACAGTGCATCTACTTCTGAGGCTTCAGGGAGAGGCTGTAACAACACTCTCCCGAAAGATTATTAAGACAGGGCCTCCTGGCATCACATCAGAGACGGTCAATACACAATAACATGATGGTAGTTTCATGCAAAGTGTGGATCCAGCCACTCGACACTCTGTCCCAACCAACCTAGCACATACCTTCTCAAGAGGCTGAGAATCCAGAAAATGCACCCCCCACCCCGTCCCGAGACTTCCATCCCTCCCGAGACTTCCATCCCTCGCGAGACTTCCATCCCTCCCGAGACTTCCATCCACGTTTTCTCGCAGCACGGTGACCTGGCCACCCTCAACAGCTCACTTCCCATTTCTACCCTCTGCCTAGTGGTAAGAGGCTCATCTCAAATCTCTGTACCCAGGAACCAAAACATCACAGGCACAGGGTGGCTGCAAGGAGAGCTAAGAGTATACGTAAACTGAGCTCTAGAAACGCGCACAGGCTGTAAGTCCACGAATATTTTTACCTTTTTCTTCGATGCCTCTGACTTCTTTGACACGTTCTTCAACTTTTTGTGCAAATGATGAAGGACCTGAAAAACACAGACTAATAAAATCGGTTTGTCTCAGACCCCACACATCACTGTCCATTTTGCAACACTTCTTGACGTTCTGAAATGGGACCACCGTCATTTGCAACGTCATTCAAACTGAAATTCACATGAGGTGGTGGAGTAATGATGACTAAGAACTGCCAAGGACACCTGTTCCTCTAACCCTGAGGGGTGCCCAGGTGCCATCTGTGGCCGGAGCACCTGCTGGCAGAGAGTTCTGGTGCAGGGAGCTCTGCGGTTTCGTCCAGAAAGAGCCACACCGCTACCCATATGTGCATCCTTGTTGGTCTCCCTTCCACCTTGGCTTCCCCCAAGATTCTACATTTTAACAATCCCCAGCTCCCTGTCATATGTTAAATCCTAGATACACGGAAAAACTACAGACTGCCCTCCAGCATCACTGATGACTGGAAGACCGTTCAGCAAGGTTCTACAATTAATGTCCCATCAGGAAGGCTTCCAGGGAGACACTGGTTTCCTTCCTTAGAGAAACTAGCTTTGTCTTCTCTCGCCAATGTAATACTCAGGAGAAATGATGTGAGTCACTTTGGTTCTATGTAAGAATTTACAACATAAGCTATACAACAGGGCCGAGACGGCTGTACATATGCCACACTGGTGTTGAGTTCTTTCTTACATCCCATCTGAGTGAAAAATCTAAGGAAAATTAGCTCTGGGTGACTAAGGGCTTTAGACTGTCCACCGGTTACTCGATGAGTCTCTCCAAAAACTGGAAGCAGTGTTCCAGCCACCTCTCTGTCCCCCTGAAGCGCCGCAGCACGGAAGTAATTTAATGGAACTGGACTTACTGTGAAAGCCTGCTACGTTCGGCGGGATGCAGCCCTTCTGGACGGCCCTTCCCTGATTGGGAAGCCAGGGGACTTATTCACACCCTCACGATTCCTATGCAGGTCAAACAGCCATCACGGGGGGCGTGAACTTCCGACTCCAAATTCCCAGCTCTACTGAGATACTTCTCACTTCCTACAGAGGCTTAGCATCCTCTGCAAGACAAGACTTTCACTTGCTACAGGGACGTTTGGGATCACTCTCTGCACATTGACAATGGGTTAGTTTACTGTCCTGCCAACAGAGACTGGGGTATAAGAAATCAAATCTAAGGCGAAGATAGAAGAGAGGCTTTGGCAGGAACAAATGAGAACTTTCCAGGGGAAGGAAAGGGCTGGACAGGACCCTGCCTGGCGAGGACCGGCCTGGCGAGGTTCTTTGGGGACAGCCTTCCCAGAAGACCGAAAGCAAGGGACAAGAGGAGACACAGCGAAACAAAATCAGAGACGGCCACCTGGAGAGGACTCCATATGGAAAAGTCAAATGTTACCTGCTTCCTAACACTACCCCGGGGGTTACTCATTCCTTCCACAAACTCGGGGGGATCACGTCTGGGTAACTGCAAAACGCCTAAGGAATGCTGCTGAGTGGTCAGTGGAGAAAACACCCAAGTATGTTTGGAATAAATATGCAAATATTACCTTGAATTCCAAAGAAAGTTCCAGTTATGCTTAAAAGCAAACTATTTCCATATAAAAACTATCCCAATGATCATATATTTTTTGAATTTTTGAAAAATTTTAAATTTTGCCCTATGTGTGACTTGTATAAATTCTCAAATGACAGAAATGTAACCTAATTTATTCCTAGACATTTACCTTGTTGTTTCCATTAAGGAGACCTGAACTATGTTCCCCAAAGACTTTCGGGAAATGAAGGAAGAATGTGCTTCAAGTCTAATCCATGTCATGATGATTGAAGAAGCAAATATTGTAAGAGTCACTCTAGTCCCAAGGTCCATGCCCCACAGGCCCTCAGCAATTGCCCCTCTCTTGGGGGACTGGGAATCCCTGCACTGAAATCCTCCCTGAAGCCTTTACCAGCTTCATAGTCTGGGTCAGCTGCTTCACTCCTCCAGAACCCTCTTTCCTTATCAGTAAAATATGCACAATAGCTCCAACCCACTGGGTGGCCTGCAGATTAAGTGAGATAGCGCACACTGGAGACCACTGGGCTGTGCAAACCAAGCTTTGATTTGCGTTTGCAGAAGATGAAATGAATAAAACAGCCATTTACTGAAGAGCTAAGCTGCAGTGACCTCCCAATTTCCCCAGTTACCACATCTCTTTATATATAACCCTTTGATGCAGGACATTCTTTCAGATCACATCCAGAAATATTACCATTCAAAACAGACATAACTCAACACAGATGATGTGGGGGGAGGGGACAAACAAAACCAGGTAGCTTTTAGTCAAGATTTCTGCTGGGGGGGAAAAAAACCCAAAAAGCTCTATGAATTGAATATAAGAAATGACTGCCGTTCTACCTCATCTGATTATTCAGAGTCCTAGAGTCCCCGCCTTATGAGAAATAGAATGAGAGATACAGAGAGGGAGATGAACAGAAAATGGTGGAAATTTCAGAATGTGGTTACAGCAGTATTTTTCTCATGGTGATGGGTCTGGGGAGGGTGTGTGGGGGAGAGCGGAGCTCACCCTGTGAATCACGTCTCTTAACTATCCAGCATATACTTTTACTCCAGTATAAACAAGACTTTCAGATCAGTATAAAATCTTCAGAATCATGTGTTATTAATGAAAGAGAATGTGATTGTGCTGAGCTACGAGGGGGAGGCTGGCACCAGGAAGGTTAACAGCCATTTTCCCAATAAGGAGGTGCAGGGGTAGGGGACCAGAGGTGTGTCAACAGTGTGTCTCTCAGCGATAGGGCTTTAGACTTGCCCCCTGAGGCACTTCATATTCCTTACCCCTTCCTAAAAGGACTGAAACGGGGAAGCAGCAGCTGGAAGCCCATCCACCCCAAGTTCTCTGGAGACTCCCTCAAGACTCCGTGAAGAAACACTGTCTAACCACTTGGATTTGTAACGCCCAACCTGTGTATAAGACGAAAGTCAAAGCTCTGTCGCCAGAAGCAGCGGCTTCACAGAGCCGGTCCCCGCCGGCCCCCCCGACCCTGTGCGCCCCGCGGGCAGGGAAATCTCCCCATCAGGCCCTGCTGAGGGCTGTGGAGGGGCGCGGAGCCTCCACCTGGCAAAGGCGTGCGCTCAGGAGGATGGAGCGCTCGCCGTGACCCTGCGGCCACGTGGGGCAGCCCTCGCGCTGGCTGAAGGGGCGGCGCGGTTTCCCCTACTGAGAAGTGGGCGTTGACGCCGCCTTCCGCCGGGACAACCTCAGGGCCCCGGGCCGGGGCGAGAGAACGGGCGCCCGGAAAGTGACCTGCTGCAAACTTTCCCTGGCGTTGCCCAAACTCCGAGTAACTTCCGCGCAACGTCAGACCCGCGAGCCCAAGCCGAGGCCGAGGGAGCAGGAAAGGGTCACCGCGCGGTCCCCGCAGAAAATTCTGAGGAATGAGGGCAAAGGGGCGGGGCCGCTGCGGGTCCCGGAAAGGGGTGCAGGGACGCAGGAGCCGCCTCCGGGCCCACCTTGGCGTAGCAGAAGCAGATGAACAGGAGTGGCAGCAGGTAGCCGAAGACGAAGGTGCACACCACGTAGGCCTTCTTGTGGCGCTGGCTGGACCACTGCTCCCAGCAGAAGGTCTGGTTGCTGACACCCCGGTGGAAGAGGCGCTGGTGGTAGGCCACCGGCGAGGCCATGGCGATGGACAGCGCCCAGATGACGCCCACGCCCAGCAGCGCGTTGCGGGACACCCGCAGGGCGGAGGAGCGCCGCGAGTGCACGATGGCCACGTAGCGGTCCACCGACATCGCGGCCAGGGTGAAGATGCTGACCAGCATGGACACGGTGAAGAAGTAGTGGACGAACTTGCAGATGAAGGCGCCCAGCACCCAGGTGGGCAGGGCGTACACCGTGGCCTGGAAGGGGATGCAGAAGAGCAGGTAGGCCAGGTCGGCGATGCTCAGGTTGAGGATGAATAGGTTTGTGGTGCTGCGCGGCTTCCCCGGCTTGCTGCGCGCCAGCACCGTGATCACCAGGCTGTTGCCCAGCACGCCGAGCGCGAAGATCAGGCCGAACACCACCAGCGTGATGAAGTTCTCCACGCCGATGCCGAAAAGAGTCCTGGGGTCCGGGGCGGGGGGCTCGGGCCCGCTCGCGTTCCCCTCACTGAGGTTCCCGGCCGCCAGCTCCATGGCGCGCGGGGGGCGCCCGGGTCGCGCCGGCGAAGGGTGCTGGCCGGGGAAGGAAGGCGCCGCGGGGAGCCGGGGTACCCAGCCCCTGGCACGCAGAGCGCGAGTTTCTGAGCCTGAGCCTCCCTGATGGGCACGCGCCCGGGCGCCCGTGCCTAGTGGCACCGTCTTTTTGGACGGGGCTGCCCGAGAGAGGACACGGACCGGAGCCGGAACTGGACCTTCCCAGACCGTGCCGGTTGTCCGGAGAACGCGGGGCTCCCCTTGCCCAGGCACCACCGCCCGCTGATCCGCCCGCACCCGGGAGGAGGGACCTGCCGGTGCAGCCCTGGGGGTGGACAGAGCCCTCTCCGCGCCTTACCGACTCCGAGCCCCTGCAGGTCGTCTCCCACGTCCCGGGAGTGGCTGCGGGCTGCACCTGTCGCTCTGAGCCTCTCCCTTCCCGCGGCGCTCTGGGGACACAGCCGGGCGCGCGGCCACGTACCGCCCGGTTCGTGGAGAAGGCTGCCCTCGCCTCCCAACCGGCCGGCGCCTCTCTCCCCTCGCGGTTTTCGGTCAAACGGGAGAGTGCTCTGTGCCTTTGTGGGCATTGGCAGGGGGCCACTCCGTCGCCACTGAGACGTAGGCAGGACTCAGCCCCGCGGAAATCCGCGCCCGCCGGGGGCTTCCCCGCGCGGAGAGACTGGACGAATCCCAATGGGATGGGTCGCCGCCCACCTCCTCGCCACGATCGGCCGCGCGCGCTCTCCTCCGCGCGGTGCGGACCTGCCTGCGTCCAGCGAAGGCGACAAACGCCGCGTGCAGCCCCTGCCCCGGCAAGGGAAGCAAAGCGCGCTCCGTGCGCGCTGGGCGGGGAGGCGGCGGCGCGCAGGCCTCGGTATCTGTCAACGCCGTTTATCCTAGCCCTCCGGGGGTGGGGGTGGGGGGCGGTCGGGGAGAGCCCTCCCTACCCCAGGAATAAAGCCCAAGAAGTCGGTGATTGGCCCTGAGGCAACCTGGAGTTTTTGTAAAGTCCCTAATCCCAACCGCCCCTCCCTGCCCGCTGCTAGGGAGCAAATAAGCAGGAAAGAAAAACGAGTGGCCTGTTTGAGTTTTCTTGATAAATGTGGATAAGATTAAAGGGGAAGGTGTCGTGCTTACATCGTCCAACTTTAGATCAGTTTGCCTTATGTTACAAATCTGAGTGACATAAACAGAAGACGTGAAATATTCGTGAAGTGAAAAGAACACGTTTAATACCACTGTTGTAAAATGTGGATCCGCCCCCCACACACAAAAAAAGCTGTTTAAGTGTACTGTAGTAGTGTTAGTAAACATTACCCTTGTTTATAATCTTGCTGGTTCACAACTAGAGAGATGAAATTGATTCCTTTATTTGCAGTGTTTATATGATTTGTCCATAAGAATCCTGGTACCTTTCAGCATTCTCCAGATGATTCCTGAGTGTCCATTATGCGCCAGACACGCTGCTTGAGGGCGCTGGGAATACAAAGATGAACGGGATGCAGCGTTCCCTCGGGCAGGTGCTGACTTTGCCTGGGGAAGTCTGGGAAGTAAGTAGTATCTAATTTCTCTTTGACTCTAACTTGCTAGTTCTATTCTGCTTCATTTCCAGAAAGATTCTGATGCAGTTCACTGAACACCTACTATGTACCAAGCAACATCTACTTGGTACCAAAGTACCAAGCACTTTACGTGCATTCACTGTTTCCTTTAATACTCACAATTCCCTTGTTATATCCACACACATTTCTCGAGGATGAGATTGAGTTTAAGTAACTGGCTGACCCAAGAACGCCCTTGCCTTCCCTAAGAGGATTCTTGGAAAGCTCATTCAATTGTTCTGCCCATCGGTGTCGCTTTTCTTCCCAAGGGGCTCTCTGACCTACCCTTTCAGGGTACCCTGTGTTGGACAGCCTGTTGCATCAAAAGTTGTTTGTAATTAGATTTCGGTAAGAGTTTTCTTATTATGAACTATTTTCAACATGGAACAGATATGATAGAACTTTATGAAATACTCATGTACCCACCATGCAGCTTAGAATAATAAAAGAAATTATCAGTAGAGTTGAAACCACTTTAATATATTTCCCCAATCACAACCTCCACCACTGCCCCCTCCATCTCCAGGTAACCTAAATGCATCCTCTATCAGTCATTTATTTATACATTTATGGCATATGCATATGTTCTTAAATAATATACTGTGGGGCTTTTGCCTTATTTGAATATTATATGGTCAGGATTATATTTCCCTTAAGATGTACTTTGTCTCTTATTACTGTAGATATACCAACATTCTTTGCATTTCATTGGCCGGTTCTATCTTTTGCAATCTTCCTATGTCCTGTGATTTCCTGATATCTCTTGGATACAGCACATAACTGAATTACTTTAAAATCCAACTTGACAATCTCTAATTTTTTAACTGATGAGTTTAGTCTGTTTACATGTATTGTTATAATAAATTATAAGTCTGATCTGTTTGGACTTATTTTTAACATTTTATTTTATACCTCCTATTTGTTTTTTATTTCCAGGCTTCTTTCCCCCCTCTTTTTTGACATCTTGAGGGTCGCATTTGAAGGTGGCTTTTTCCCTCTTTTTGGAAGGAGAAGGAATGTGGTCTGTTTTTATCCTTTTACTAGTTACCCTTGAGTGTCTGCTATGTGCCTGAAATTATTTTAGGTTCTGAAAATAGAGCAACGAACCAAACCAAGTTCCTTATTTCATGGATCTTATCTTTTATTATGGAAAGAAGATATTAAAAATAAATAAAGCTATAATATGCCATATAAATACCATGAAGGAGGAGAAGGCGGGATAGGATACAGTGACTGGAGAGTGTAATTATACGGCAGTCAGAGAAAGCGGGAACCTGAAGGAGGTAAAGGGGAAAGCCTTTTGTCTTAGTCTGTTTGGGAGGCTATAACAAAATACTATAGACCAGCTGGCTTATAAGCAACAGAAACTTATTTTTCACAGTTCTGGAAGCTAGAAGCCCAAGATCCAGGCACCCGCAGAGTCGGTGTCTGCTTCCTGGTTCATAGGTGGCTGCCTTCTTGCTGTGACCCCACATGGAGAAGGTTCAGAGAAATTCTGCAGGGTCTCTTTTATGAAGGCATTCATCTCATTCCTGGGGTTCCACCCTCCTAACCTAACCACCTCCCAAAGTCCTCACCTCCTAATGCCAGCATGCTGGGACTTAGGATTTCAACATATGAACATATGTCATTCAGATCACAGCACCTTTTGCATACTGAGTGGAGAGCATCCTAGTGAGACGGAAAGCAACCAGGGAGGGACATAATTGGAATGTTTGCTTCTTAGGCCTTTGGGGGAGATCATTTTCCTTCTTCTTAAAGAATTTATTTCAAATTTTCCTTCAGTAGGTGTCAACAATAAAAATTGCTCATTTATTCCCAAAACTGTGGTTAGTTCAACCATCAGCTGGTGGTCGACCAGATGGACAGCTCTTGGCTCTCAGTGACTTGAAGACATTATTCAACTTTCCAGGGCTTTTATTTTTGCTCTTGAGAAGCCAGGCCATGCTATCGTCACTCCTTTGTAGATAATTTGACTGTTTTCTCAATTTTTAGTATCTTTATCTTCGGTGTTTTATAATTTCACTTCGTTGTGTTTGATTGTTTTCATTTTCATCCTTCTTGAGGTTTGTTGAGCTTCTGAGGCTGAGGATTAATATTTTCCATCAATATTGGAAAATTCTCAGCCATTATCTCTTTAAATATATATATATATATTTTTTGGCTGCATTGGGTCTTCATTGCCGCACACGGCTTTCTCTAGTTGTGGCGAGCAGGGGCTACTCTTTGTTGCGGTGCGTGGGCTTCTCATTTCGGTGGCTTCTCTTGTGGCAGAGCATGGGCTCTAGGCGCGCGGGCTTCAGTGGTTGTGGCACTCAGGCTCAGTAGTTGTGGCACACGGGCTTAGCTGCTCCATGGCATATGGGATTTTCCTGGACCAGGGATCGAACCCGTGTCCCCTGCACTGGCAGGTGGATTCTTAACCACTGCGCCACCGGGGAAGCCCTCTCTTTAAATATTGACTTTCCCCATTGCTGGCATTCTCGTCCTGGAATTCTGAGAGACACGAGTGAGGCCTTTTCACTCTCTGCCTCAGTGTCTCTTTTTCTTTTTTAATTTTATTGAAGTATAGTTGATTTACAATGTTAATTTCTGCTGTACAGCAAAGTGATTCCGTTATATACATATATATTCTTTTCCATTATGGTTCATCACAGGACGTTGAATATGGTTCCCTGTGCGCTACAGTATCTGCCTCGGTGTCTCTTAATCACTTTTTCATAATTTTAATTCCTTACTCTGGGCCAATTTGTCGATTTTCCTTCAATTCTACAGCCCCCATTTCACTGTTCTCTCTTGATCTGTGATAGATGTTTTCTTTTCAAATTCACCAGGACTCGTTTTATTAATTTTTTCGTTCTCATTGCGCATGTTTCTAATGACCTCTGTGATTCCTTCAGGTGTCTTAAATGTGCTGGTTTTAGGTCCTGGAAACTCCGAACCCCTTGCGGCCCACTGCTGCTCACTGTTTCCTGGGGCTTCTTCTCAGTTGTTTGTGTAGCATCATCCCTTCGATTTCTACTTGGCCAGAATGCGTCTGTGGGAATTTTACAAGACGTGAACTAAGAGGACGTTCTTACAAAAGTATTTGCCTTTGCTTCTGCCATTTGCCCCCGTGGCTCCATCAACTCGGGGACTTTTTAAGTTAAGTTCTCAGCTTGCTAAGCCTCAGAACACACGTATGGGAGGCAGGTGATGTGGGCATAAGTTCTCAGAGGAGCCCTTTCCTCCCTCTTGGTCCTGAGGCTGGCCCAGTGCTTTCTAGACCTTTCTTCTGGCAGATGGTTTTGCTCCTCCTCTCCCTGTTGGAAGATCACACCACCTGCCTTTACCTTGTGACTGTCTATGCTGCTCTCAGCTACAGAAATGAGTCCCAGGGGCTTCCCTGGTGGCGCAGTGGCTGAGAGTCCGCCTGCCGATGCAGGGGACACGGGTTCGTGCCCCGGTCCGGGAAGATCCCACATGCCGCAGAGCGGCTGGGCCCGTGAGCCATGGCCACTGAGCCTGCGCGTCCAGAGCCTGTGCTCCGCAACGGGAGAGACCACAGCAGTGAGAGGCCCACGTACCGCAAAAAAAAAAAAAAAAAAAGAAAAAAGAAATGAGTCCCACCCAGTTCCCTCAGGCTTTGGTCCATGAAACACGTGTGTGCGGCTGGAAGGTTTCCAGAGCTAAAGCTTTCAGCGATGCCAGGGACCCCATTACTTTCACCCAGGACGGCACAGCCCAGACGGGAGGATTTTTTAAAGTAAACTTTAATGCTGTCTCATAAATATATTGCGGGGGGGAGAGAAATTTAGAAAAAATACCTTTAAAGAAAGATGTGAAAAGTTTCCTGGGAACATGAAGAAACAAATCTTAAAAAACATGTCCACATCCAAGTACTTCCTGTTACATGTCCGCCTAGTACAGGGCACCTCAGGATTCAACGTTTACTTCCACGGGCTTTCACTGTGCTGGTCCCATGTCATGAGGGGCCACTCTGAAGCATACGGGGGATGGGATTTGTGAGCAATTGACAGAATTATTACCCTGGGTTTTCAAGAGGACATGAAGGTGGGTGTGCAAACTCGGGTCTCCATTCTGCTTAACACGGGGATTATCGTCCTGAGACGGGGCTCCATCCGGCCAGTCCTGCGTCCACACCTCATTGGTCTCCCACCAGGCGCCCTGGCCACAGGGGGCCCTTCCACAGTGGAGCCGATGTCTCTGCGGCCCCTTCTCAGCCCTCTCTGCCCTCCCGGGAGCTCGCGGCTCCAGTCACGTTAACGCTTTCCCCCGCACGCTGTGCTTTTCCGTGACGCTTCGCCTTGTTTCGTGCCGCTCCGTCCATCTGAATGCCAGCTCTCCTTTCGTCACACCTGGAAAACGTTTACTTCTCGTGCCCGGCCACCCTGCGGCCTTCCTCCTGGGGTGTCTTTGACTCTCCCATTGGGGCGACTCCCTCCTGCTGTCTCCTCTCCAAGCACCTGTGAGTCACGGTTCTGTGGGTCCAGAGTACGGATTTCCCACTCTTAAACCCGCAGACTCTCCTCTGGCTAAATACTCAGCTTCTCTCCTCCGTGGATTTACTCTCAGCTTCTGGAGGGAAGCCCTGTCTCAGCGCCGTGTCTGCTGAAAGGTGGCCGCAAGCCCCCCTGCAGCCACGACCTCCTTCTCCACCTTCGTGTGCCCTGGGCGCCCTTTCTGCTCACGCCGGGGCTCCCCAGGACAGCTGTCTGCTCCCCTCCACCCCCCGAGACCCAGGAGAGGCCGGATGCGGTCCCACCTGCTGTCTGGTGGCCGCAGCCCCTCTGGGCTGCAGAGTCAGTGCAACCCTCCTCTCAGATTCTGAGACGACAGTGGCTCGGACACCAGGCCCCGCCACCTGGGCCCTCGGCTGGACCAGCTCCACTCCACATATGATTTTCTTGATATTTACACTGTTACTGATTATTTGGGCTGCGCCTGTCCTGGCAGCTGTAGTGGGTGACAGCACCCTCTAGAGTATAAGGCACTGAGGTCCCATCGTGTAGAAACCCGCTGACGTGAATACAGGCTTTATCTGCCAGCATCCCTGGCAGGTGCTAGGAACATTGCCTTCACACTCTATAGCAATCCTGATTGATACCTCGACATCCTCACCTGACTCCAGAACTGAGCACCTGTCTGCGCTTGGCCCCGTCAGAAGACTCCAGAGGCTGTGCTTCCCCTGGGGTTCTAAGCTGTGATATGTACATAGGGTGAGAGCTGCCTTTCTTGCCGTGGGAAGTGAACCCCTTGAGACCACAGATAACATGAAGGAAAGCAAAGCCCAGGGATGGAGAGAGAGGAGCCCAGACCACAGCTCTACAGCTGTTGGATCCAGCCATGCCTGAAGACTTCCCAGTCACATGAGATAATGAACTCCTGGTTTTTTTCAAGTGGATTTTAGGTTCTGCCAACTGAGAAAAGTCTGACACAGCACTGCTTCATGGGAATTGTATGTAACACATCTCAACTATTTAGATATTCATGCGCAATTTGAGAAACAAGGTATATATGAAAGAGAAAAGAATATAAAAGATGATATAAATTAAATGCATCAATGCTTGAAACCAGTTATTTTTGGTCTGTTTTCCAGATTAAAAATTTCTAATTTTTACATTTTTTATCTCTTTGTTTCTTTCTCTTTATTCATATTTAAGGTAATCATTATGTTTACCCTTAACATTTCTAAGAAAATTGGGCTCAAAGAATAGTGAGAGGCCACTCAACATTAGATTTAAGAATCATCTTTGTATAATTTTTCTTCCTTTAATGCATTGATTCATTCATTCCCTGAAGGAAACCACTTAAACCATCACAGGATCCTCCCTCTAGGAATGAAATGTAGAACATTTACATCATGAAAGGATCACCCTCAGGGCTTCCCTGGCGGTCCAGCAGTTAAGACTCCACACTTCCAATGCAGGAGGCATGGGTCCAATCCCTGGTCAGGGAACTAAGGCCAAAAACTTTAAAAAAAAAAAAAAAAAAGGATTACTCTCTGTGCAGCTTTTTCTAAGAAACATTTCTTACTGAATTGTAATAAATACACACTCCCAAAAGTGTGCAGATCATACGTTTACAAATGGACAAATTTTCAAAGTCCTTTAACGCATAATGAAAGCTGCATTTCTAAGCTTCCTGTAAAACGCAAGTCACTGTGCGAGATGCTGCCGGAAAATGAAAGATGAGAAAAGCGCGGGTCTCGGAATGAAAGTCATTTTGCATGTCTAGGGGATGGGTGAGAGGATTGGGTCCTGTGACGCAGAAAAGTTAGGTGAGGCAAACAGCAAAGCATCCTTGAATGACATTACTGCCGTCCTGAAACTCCTCATTTAACCTCATCAAAAGCAAGCAAAATACCCTCGAAATAAATCGGGTGACTGTGAGTGTCCTTAGTGAGCTGCTTCCCGGCTCCCGGCTGCTCACACACCTGGGTGGGGAGGGAGGAGGGAGCTGATCTTTGCAGCATCACGGATGTGCCCACGAAGCCTGTGGTTGACTGTAACTAACAAATGCTTTCTGGCTCTAATTACGCTGAGGAAATGACTCACCGTCCACTTACATTACTGATACTTTATGATGTTTGACATTGTTCTTCCTGAAATACATGTTGAATTTCTTTAATTCACTTCTTTAAAGTCAGTTTGAACTTCAGTATTTAAAGTGAATGGTGTTTTGTTTTGTTTAATTTATTTCTTTTATATTTGGCTGCACTGGGTCTCCATTGTAGCGCGCAGGCTTTCTCTAGTTGTGGCGAGCAGGGGCTACTCTTCGTTGCGGTGCATGGGCTTCTCACTGCGGTGTCTTCTCTTGTTTCACAGCACGGGCTCTAGGCGCACAGGCTTCAGTAGTTGCGGCACGTGGGCTCAGTAGTTGTGGCTCGCAGGCTCCAGAGTGCAGGCTCAGTAGTTGTAGTGCATGGGCTTAGTTGCTCCGCGGCATGTGGGACCTTCCCAGACCGGGGCTCGAACCCGTGTCCCCTGCCTTGGCAGGCGGATTCTTAACCACTGCGCCACCAGGGAAGCCCTGCATTTCGGCATTTAAAAGGTGTCATTGATTTCGTCTATCCAGTTGTATTCATCAGTCTACTCCTTTAGCCGTTCTGTTCTCTTCTAAGCATTTTGTTAAAGCAACTGGGGAGAACTCTGTCCTTCATATCAGGAAAAACATGACACCCCAGCACTGAGGAGAAACGTCCTCCCCCGGCCTGGATTTCCGTCCGTTTCTCTAACACTTACCTACTCCAGGGTCAGGGGTCAGGGGTCGGGGTCAGAGAGCCCATCCACGCCTTGAGAAGTGGGTCAGCTGAGAGCACCGACGACACCCACTCTGATGGTGACGGGTCATGCCTGCCATGGACTCGGCACAGGGTAACGATTTCTGGAAGCTCCTAAGCTTTGGTGCTCTGCCAAATGTTTACAACGTAGCTGTGGCTGTTGACTGATCCAAAGTGCAGAGGGGCAGAGTCTACAAAAGAGAGACTATTTCACATACGCAAGCTCTTGCTAATTGTGTTCTCCTGATCTGTTTGTTGAATGAACGAAGAAAAGCTTTCAAACAGCCCAAGTTGGATCTGTCGGTCATGAGTTTATTTTCCACAAGGATGGAATGGGTATAAAGAATTTTGAGTTACAGGGACTATGGTGAAATGTTATCCAGATCTAGCTAAGATAATTCAGGAAGGTGGCTACACCACATGCCAGCTTTTCAGTGTAGATGAAACAGCCTTCTACTGGAAGCAGATGCAATCTGGGACTTTCACAGCTGGAGAGGAGAGGTCAACGCCTAGCTTCAAAGGCCAGGCTGACTCTGTTGTTAGGGGCTACTGCAGCTGGTGACTTGAAGTTGAAGCCAGTGCTCATTTGCCATTCCAGTAACCCCAGGACCCTTAGGAATTATTCTCAAGCTACTCTGCCTGTGCTCTACAAATGGAACCACAGAGCCTGATGACCACACTTACGACATGGTTCACTGAATATTTTAAGCCCACTGTTAAGACCTACTGCTCAGAAAAAAAGACTCCTTTCGAAGTATGACTGCTCACTGACAAGGCACATGGTCACCCAAGAGCTCTGATGCAGATGTACAGTGAGATTAATGTCGTTTTCATGCCTTCTAACACAACGTCCATTCTGCAGCCCATGGACCAAGGAGTCATTTCAACTTGCAAGTATAATTACGTAAGACATACATTTTGTAAGGCTATAGCTGCCATGGATAGTAATTCTTCTGATGGATCTGGGCAAAATAAATTGAAAGCTTTCTGGAAAGGATTCACTATTAAGAACACTCGTGATTCATGGGAAGAGGTCCGAATAGCAACATTAACAGGAGTTAATGGAGTTAATGGAGTTGGAAGAAGTTGATTCCAACCCTCATGGATGACTTTGAGGGATTCAAGGCTTCAGTGGAGGAAGAAACTGCAGATGTGGTGAAAACAGCAAGAGAACTAGAAATAGAAGTGGAGCCTGAAGATGGGACTGAATTGCTGCATCTCATGATAAAACTTTAATGGATGTGGAGTTGCTTCTCATGGACGAGCAAAGTGATTTCCCGAGATGAGTCTCTGCTGGTGAAGATGCCGTGAAGATTGTTGAAATGACAGCAAAGGATTTAGAATATTCCACAAACTTAGTTGATAAAACAGTGGCAGGGCTTGAGAGGATTGACTCCAATTTGGAAAGGAGTTCTGTGGATCAAATGCTGTCAGACAGCATTGCCGGCTACAGAGAAATCGTTTGTAAAAGGAAGAGAGTCCATCAAACTTCACTGTTGTCTGATTTTCAGAAATTGCCACACCCAGCCCAGCCTTCAGCCACGACCATCCTGATCAGTCAGCAACATCCAGGCAAGACCCTCCACCAGCCAAAACAGTGCCACCTGCTGAAGACTCAGACGATGGTTAGCATTTTTTAGCAATGAAGGTAAATTTTGATTAAGGCATGTGCGTTATTTTTTGACATAACGCTCTTGCGCACTTAGCAGGCAACCATATATATAGTGTACACACACCTTTTATATGCACTGGGACACCAGAACATTCATGTGACACGCTTTCTTGTGGTATTTGCTTTATTGCGGTGGTATCTCTGAGGATGCCTGTATTATCATTGCATGTACACAGGACTGTAACTTACAAAAGAAATTGTGGAAATGTGAATAGATGATGGAGTCGCTAAAGCGCGGAGTAAAGAGCATGAATTCGGCAGCTCGCTGAGTGGTCTAGAGCAACCGACTCAGTTTTTCTAGGCCTCAGTTAATGAATCTGTAAAATAGGTTTGTTTCCATCACTACGGGAGATGATGTACAGAAAACCCCTTGCGTGTGGCACAGAGTAACATTCAGCAACAGAGGCGGCAGTTTTCCTCAGAATGCGACTGCCACCCTGGACAGCGCGTACCAGTCAATTGAGTGCTGAGGCCAGCACCAGCTCTGCAAGACAGCAGAGAAGCACGCGGCTAAGGAAGTGAGCAGGACACAGAGCTCACCCTCAGCAGGCCTCCTAGCAGGGGGTGCACGTGGGAACACAAGTTCAGTACCTCGGCCTGTAAAGGTGAGGTCCTTGTTTCCAAAGAGAGACTAAAACCCGAGTCTGCATGTGATAGAGAGGTCGTAGCTGTGTGTGAGATTCCAGGGTGCAGAATAGACACACCCCACTCATTAAGAGCAGACAGACCCTCTACCAGACTCCACTTAGTGAAATTAATGACCCAGAAAACAGGTATATATGGGTCTCTGGGAAAGTTCCTTCAACTTTGTCCCCAGGATCTATAGAAAGTTAACTTCACAAGGGAATCCTTAAACCTTGCACTTAAACCCTTAAATCCTTAAATCAGATGTTTCCTGCTTGATTGTTTCCAACTGGGCCCTGAAAATGAGTTCTGTTGAGCATTAACCAGAAAAAGAGACTGTTCACTGTCACTCAAGCTTTTGGCAATAAACCTGTCGAAAACTACACTCTAGCCCAACAAAGTGTGCCTAACAGTAACTGCCAAAGTGGAACAAAATTTCCTTCAGATAAGACAGGAAGCAAGTTCCTCGCCTCTGAAACTTGCCCATCATGCAATGTGGCTTGAAATTTTAACCAGTCACCTCATTCTTTGGGTGTGAGGTCTGGATCCATTTTAAATGGATCCGGGAGAGAAAGAAAGAGAAAGGGGGGAGGGGAGGAAGGAGGGGGGAGGGAGAGGATGAAGGAGTGGGGGGACAGGGGAAGAAGAAGAAGGGGAAGCAATAAAATCAACTCGGGACTGAATTGTAACCCAAAGTATAAAACAAGCATCCCAGAGTCCATGCTGATGCAAATACATGATTAAATGAATGGGAAGACAGACGGTTCCCATACAGAAGAATCCCAAATATTTAAGTGCGTTCTACCCCCTCAAAGAGATGGATACAGCTCCCCTCCCCTCAAATGCAGCCTTTTGTAGTAACTTCCTTCTTCCCTCCAAAGACCACAGTACAGAAAGGCGGCAGAGAGTAACTTTACATTGAAGAAACCTGACAGACGCCCCCTCAGACAAGTGACCAAGGTCAACACAAACCATGACGTCGTGTTGAAAGGATACGCCCTTAATTAGGATGCGATAAAATGGCACTAATGGTCTTCCCTGATGGCGCGGTGGTTGAGAGTCCGCCTGCCGATGCGGGGGACACGGGTTCGTGCCCCGGTCCGGGAGGATCCCACATGCCGCGAGCGGCTGGGCCCGTGAGCCATGGCCGCTGAGCCTGCGCGTCCAGAGCCTGTGCTCCGCACCGGGAGAGGCCACAGCAGTGAGAGGCCCGCGTACCGCAAAAAAAAAAAAGCACTTAATCTCTAGGCCTTCTTCCCAAAACCTGTCTCCCCAGTGCAACCATGGAAAAAACAAACAAGAACAACTCAAGTTGACAGACATTCTACAAAATATCCAACAGTCGTCCTCAAAACTGTCAATCATGAAAAACAAGAAGAATGTGAGAATTCCGGCACTGCCAGAAAAGCCTACAGAGACATGAGGTTAAACGTCATGTGGTCCCTGCATGGAATCCTAAGACAGAAAGGAGACACTGGGGAAAACTAATGAAATCCAGAGTCAGTACACAGAGTGGTTAGTAATGGTCCATCAGCACAGGTCCATTAACGTGATAAGTGTACCACGGTGATACCGTAATATATCAACACCGGAAGGAACGGGGTGTAGGGTACACAGGAACCCTCGGGACTTTCTGTGCACATTTGTGAATCAAAAACTTTTCTCACATAAAATGTTTATTTGTTACAAAGTAGGAAAGGAGTATGGCCAGGAGGCCCACGTGACCCACTCTCAGTGTTCAGCTCTGAGCAGGTGGTGAGTCCCCATCCCGGGCTGAGCACAGCTGGAAGAGAAACGGTTAACAATGTGGGTAACACTAAGGAACACACAGCCTCATGGGGGAAAAAGACAAAAATCCATTATTCACAGGATGGCGAGGTCCATTATGGAGACAGGGATTCCAAGGGGGTACAGACAAAGGAGAGAAGGAGAGAGTTAATGCATTTGTACTTCGGATGGCCCAGGTTGTTTTTGCTTCTCCCGCATTCATCAGCTCAAACTCAGACTCACACATATTGACAAGGGAAGTAAACATATACTTTCTAGTCTAAAAGAATGAAGGAAATTTTCCACGGCTCTTTTCTGGAAAAGTGTCATTGTTTCATCTCATAGGACTCAATAAAGAGAAAACTATAGGTAGAAATTCCTCTTTTACAAGCAAACCACTCAAAATGATCCAAATGAAAAGTCATTTAAAATGTCATCAAAGCAGAACTCCAGATTCAGCACCAAACAGCGGGACCTGCTTATGGGTCAGGTGTGCTTGGGGGCTGCCATGAGCCACTGACCCCGTCCACATGCCCGACCTCCACTCCCAGGTCAGGACGCAAAGCACAGAAACCCTGGGCACAAACTTGACTCAATGGAGCAGACAAACCAGTCCTCCTATCCCATCCACTTCACTTCCAAGTGCATCCGTGTCCTGTCAGGGCAGTGGGCACGCACCCTTCTCCCAAGCTAACCTGACACTTGGTTCCTGTAGCTCCTGCTTCCTCTGCCAGCAGATCCCTCATCAGTGATGCCAACTCATCCTGGAGTGGTCCACCTCTGCTTGCTTCCATCTCCTCAGTCTACAGATACGCTAAGACCAAGTCATCCTGGAAGAAACTCTGATTCTGCTTTCCCTCAAGCTCCTCCCCCTTCCCCCCTCCACTGTCTGACTTCTCAGAGTGCCGTGAGCTACAGACTCAGTTTTATTCAACCGTTACCCATTGGAATTTTGCTCTGTCCCTCCAAGGAAACCAAGGCTTACATCCCTAAAGACCTCTAGGAGAAGAGCTGCCCCACCCCCTTGAATGAAGACTCAGAATACTGAGTCCAGAACAGATCTCTATTTGATAGAGTCATTGACATATCAGGGTCTGCTTGTTACTGCAGCCAGCTCAGCCTGATTAGCGTAATTGGCAGAGGTCAGACCACACAGCGTGTGCAGAGTGACGAGAAATGATGATGCATGACCAAACCTTGAGGAATCCTAAAATTCCAGGAATAAGAATATGAGAAACCAAAAAAGAGAGGGGAGAAGGGATCACCCTAGACATAGAAGAAGAACACCAGAGACAGACAAAGAGACAGAGAAAGCGGAGAACTTGGACATACAGACAATTGACAGCATTGTTTATATTTTCAACAGGCCAGAAGAAATTAGGTTAAATAACTGTTGATTAACCAAATGTCAGTTTCAGTGGATTTTTTTTTGAATAATTACAAATATAGTATCCATAAAACGATGCACCCAGCTTTTATTTGCTCAATCCTGAAAGAATTCCTGACATTGTTCTACGTTCTTATCAGCTCTCATTTTTAATCCACTAAGTAGATAGACAACAGTTTACCTAGTTCTCTTTCTATTGTTAAATATTTAGATGGCTTCTAATAATGAAATATGGAACGCAAGGTCACAGTGAACAGTTGTGCTTACAGAAATTATTTCTTGTGATGGCTTATCTCCTCAAGATTAAATACCTAGAAGTGTGCTGATTTTATATGTGGTGCTTAGAACCAGTGGCAATTATGCCACCAAAAATTATCTATTATTTTCTTCTAATTTAGTATATCAAGTCTTTCAATTTCTTAAGGTAGTTTAACAATTTCATTGAAAGCTGTGGAAGAAATCTCTCACGTTTCATGGCCTAATGTTCTAATCAGCTTGTTACACTGAAGTTTAACTTAATTAATCGTTGCATATTAATGCAATAATAACCCCTTTCCATGATGTGCCCAGTAACCTGCCTAATAAAGTAACAGTATCACTGGGAATTACACAGAAATGAGTGTCTTCTTTTTATTTGAAAGCAACGGTACATTGGTTCATTCTCTGACCCAGGTATATTCAATTATCTTGTTCTCCATGCGATCATGTAAAAGAACATTTATTGGGATGATTTTAAAACAGAAAAGCATAGGTAAGAATTGAAAATGGCCTATAAGCCTGTTGCCCTCATAATCCATATTGACATTTTGCAACACATGAAAGTAACACATGCAGATGGTTAGAAAATTCAAGTCATAATGAAAGGCATAAAATTGAATGTACCTAAAACAGGCAAATTCCTAGAGACAGAAAGTACATCAGAGGTTACCAGGGGCTGGAGGGAGAGAAGGCTGTGTGATTAGTGTCTGATTGGTACAGACTTTCAGTTTGGGGCATCACAAAAGTTCTGGAAGTGGAGAGTGGTGACAGCTTCACAGCACTGCCAGGGTGCTGAATGCCACGAAACAGTGCACCTAAAACGCTTAGCATGGTAAATTTTATGGTACGTATATTTAAGCAAAATAAAATAAACTTTAAAAATTGGCAACCTGTAAAAAGAACAAAAAAATGGATATAAAACCTCCTGCCCTTTAGTCTTTGACTTCCCCCCAAACAATCCCTGAAACGGTTTAACAAGTATCCTCTGAGAAAAAAAAATATATGCATATCTAGAAATATATAGCATAAACATTTTATTTACATGAATGGGGTGATAGCATATACAAAAAAGCTAGATTTTGCTTCTCTTTCTCTGAATATTTCTTGAAAATCTTTCACATCAACGAATGAAGATCTACCTTATTCTTCTCACCTGTGTCTTTCCCCATTCTATGAATTATCATAATTTATTTAACTAATCTAGTCTACTGCCAATGGATATTTACATTGGTTCCTTGTCTATACAGCAATAAGATCTAAGATAAAGATATTTCCAAGTTGCTGTTGTGAGGATTTTTAAATGATACTGATACCAAACACCATTTCCATCTTGATAATGTTGACACTCACTTCCTGCTGTTTTAATGGCCAAGATGTTATCTCAGTAAGCGGCTATGTAGCTCCTCATACAGCCTTGTATTAAGAAGCAATCAGATGACATTCAAGGTTCCCTCTGGTTCTGTCTCAATTGAACAAGAAATATTTACTGAGTGCCTAGCATGTGTCTGTCTGTGTCCTAATTATTGCAACTACAGTATTTAAAATGATAAAGCCCCTGCCCCTAAGGGGTTTGTATTCTAAGGGGAGAAGACAGACAGTTAGCATATGAACAGTGGCCACAGACCGTGATCAGTGGGTTGAGAGGCTTCTACTGCAGGTAGGACACCAGGGAAGTCTCTCTGAGGAGGTGACAGGTGATCTGAGAGCCGCCTGAGGAGAAGACAACAGCCACACAAAGGTCTGGAAAGAACACAGCAAGCAGGAGACAGGGCCGAGGCCTGACCCACAGCTGACACGTGCAAGGCACAGAACGCCCTCCAGAAGCAA
The DNA here is from genome assembly GCF_963455315.2 of Globicephala melas. Classification (NCBI taxonomy): domain Eukaryota; kingdom Metazoa; phylum Chordata; class Mammalia; order Artiodactyla; family Delphinidae; genus Globicephala; species Globicephala melas. Next base: position 27,813,576 of record NC_083326.1, on the reverse strand, counting down.
ACAAGAGCGAGTGAGTGATGGGAAGTGAGGCCGGCACGAGGCAAACCCGAGGAGGTTCCCGGGGGTGTCAAGGCCCTGGTGAGGCTCCAGACATTATTCTAGTTGCAATGGGATGCTTCTGCAAAATGTGAAGTAGGGGAGCAACAGGAAATGATGCGTATCTTCACAGGCACGTTCCAGTGGTTCTGTGGACAGTGGGCTGTAGGCGGCAGAAGTGGGTGGGGCGCCCAGGTATGAGATTGTCCAGGAGACCTGAGGGCGGCTTGGCATCAGATTTTAAGGACAAAGATGATAAGAAATGGTCAGATTTAGAATAGGATTGGGAAGGAAAAGCAGGACAATTCCTAGGTTTTGGCCTAAAGCGTTTGGACAGTGATGTCAAGTCCTGAGATAGAAACGACTCCAGAAGGAGCACATTTGAAGGAGAAAATCCGTTGTTCTGAGTTGGGTGCGTTCAGTGCCGGATGCTACTGGGCGCGCAGTGAACATTCCAGGCAGTTCTGTGTTGGGTGGTGGGAAGTGGTGTCAGGGGGCATCATCACAGAGACGGTCAAGGTCACCCTGGGAAGGCGCCTGGAATGGAGGAACTGGCAGACTGCAAAGAAGGAAGGGCTTCCGAGACGGAGAAGGACTCGGCGAGGCCTCCTGTAATCCTGGAGGAGGGGATTCGCGCAGGAGGGGCTGGGTTCCGGCCCCACCGCTTCCGGGTTCTTACTCCATGTTTTTTGGTTTTTTTTGCTCACATGATGATGACTCTTCTCTTAATTCATTTAGATCAACCTTATTTAGCTTAATGTCCTCTTCTGCTAGTTCCTCATTCCAGAAGATTCTGTGAAGAATAACAGCCTGGTTCTCTGGATCAGATGACTTGTTCTTTTCCGATCAAGTCTTTTCAAAAGTGCTGTTGAAATCTCAGTATCGGTTAATACGGGACTTGGAGCCTCGTGCCTGCGACACCTCTGAACGTCACCTGTTTTGCATGTCTTGCCAGGATCATGGCCTCTTAAACCGAGTGACACCTGGCAAGTCAAGTCACTTCAGAAATGTAAGCTCTTTGGGTTTCTACGAGGATCCTATCTAGAGGGTGTGATTAATTAACAGAGGACGTAATAACAGTAATGGAGACTGACCAAACCTTCAGATTCACATTTTGTTAAAATTAAGTTTTGTTAAAATTAGGTCAGTGGACCTAACTGACCTAATTGTGTCATTGTAGACTGTGGACTGTGTGCATTGTGTCAAATGCGGACTGACCAGATGATTCATTTCGGATGCTGGCTGTTCGCGAAAACAATCACTGATCAATCATTAAAGCTTACTGAGTGCTTGCTACTCATTAACAACGGGACACGTGCTTTATGGAACCTATTCTGTCTTAGGTTAGATATAGGATCTCCTCTGAGAGAATCCACACATTGGTTTGTGATGTATCCATGATCGCCCTATTTAATCCTTTGATATCTTGACCTTTTTTTGTATATCAGTCAAAAAGCTAAGAAACTTACTAGTTCTTTCCATTAGCCTTTGTTTTTTTCAGTTTGAATTCTTCTCACTTATTTCTAGGAAATGTTCTGAGATTTATTTAGAAGCTAGTTACAGTTTTGTTGTTTTATTATTTTATGAAATTATTATTCAAGTTGACATTTTAAAAATACTGATCTGTTTATTGATAAACACAGACATAAAAATTTTAATACATTTTAAAAGGATGTATCATCTGGACCTCATGGACATTCTGGCTACAGAGGGTGTCCACCCAGCTCGCACCACTCCCTGAGCCTGTTCCTCAATTCCCCCACCACGATAAGTGTTCCATTTCGACTTGCAGAGTGGGCCGCTGTCCATGGTATTAAATCCCGTGTCCTGGGAGCGTGATCCCAAGTCAGTCATCTCCCCGCTATCCAGGCAGCTGCAGAATCCCATCCCACAAGTACACACCCATCTCCCACCGGTGCATTCTGGGCAGATCATACAGCTCCCTTGAGCTTAAGTCTCCTTCCTTCTGTGTTAGGACAGCGTGTCCCCAGATAGGTCATGCAGCACTCAACCCCAGCAGGAGGAGAGCTGAGATGGGTTCTGCAAAGGAGAGGCCCTGTCTTTTCTTCCAGCAACATGGGGTGGGAGATCTCTAGCACTTACAAGGCCATTTTTGCAGGTTCAGAAGGTTTAACAGAGTCTGGGGGCCAAAGGCTTCAGGGAACATCCAGCCCAGATGTCAGGTCTGCAACCACATGACTTGTGGTCCTGTGGGTTCCAGGCAGGTTTCACAGATGGGCATCTTGCATCCATGAACCTCCCGAAACATTGCTCAAAATCCACGTGCCAGCCTCATTAGATGCTGCTCAAGGATATCAATGACTTTGTGAAGTTAAGAGCCATTGAGTCCAGGAAGTCCAAACGTGCAATCCTGACATGGTCAAAGTGCCCTTTTGAACTGGGCAAGGGAAGACAGGGGCTTCCTTTAATTACAGCAATGAGCTCAGTCTGAAAATGAACACAGTTTGCAACAGGGGTCATAAAGCTTCTGTGACTATTTTGACTCATCTAGGAGAGGACATGTGAGAAATAAGTCATTTGATCAGAATTTCATCACATAGATTATTGGTCACTTGGGAAAGGACCAATTTGAAATTTCGGTCTAATGATATTTATAATGGTGCATAAAATAAAATACTCTTAGAAGAAAAACTTCTTAATTACATGATTGAAAGTTGTCAATGAACAGTGCCTTAAATAGGAAGCTTTAAATCTCTATATAACACAGTAATACGAGTGTGGGATTGAAACTGTCCAGGTTCAAATCCCAGCTTTGGGACTTCCCTGGTGGCTCAGTGGTTAAGAATCCACCTGCCAATGCAGGGGACCGGGTTCGAGCCCTGGTCCGGGAGGATCTCACATGCTGCGGAGTGGCTGGGCCCATGTGCCACAACTACTGAGCCTGCGCTCTAGAGCCCGCGAGCCACAACTACTGAGCCTGTGAGCCACAACTACTGAAGCCCGCACGCCTAGAGCCCGTGCTCCGCAACAAGAGAAGCCACCGCAATGAGAAGCCCACGCACCACAATGAAGACCCAATGCAACCAAAAATAAAAAATATATATGTAATAAATAAACAAATAAATAAAGAAATCTTAAAAAAAAAAATCCCAGCTTTGCCACTCAGTACAGTGTGACATTAAACTTAATTCCAATTTGGCTAATAGGCACAATCATCTATGCCCAGGGGAGTGAAGTTGACATGGTGAGATAAGAACACAAAACCTCAACGGCCATAAAAAAGAATGAAATTCTGCCATTTGCAGCAACATGGAAGGACCTAGACATGATTATGCCTAGTGAACTAAGTCAGACGGAGAAAGACAAATACTGCATGAGATCAGCTACACGTGGAATCTAAAAAATAATACAAACAGATGTATATGGAAAATAGAAACAGACTCACACATATAGAAAACAAATTAGTGGTTACCAAAGGGGAGAGGGAAGGGAGAGCGAAGGGAGAGCGAAGGGGTATAGGATTCAGAAATACAAACTACTGTGTATAAAATAGATAAGCAACAAGGATATATTGTGTAGCACAGGGAATTATAGTCATTATCTTGTAATAACTTTTAATGGAGTATAATCTGTAAAAATACTGAATCACTATGCTGTACACCTGAAACTAATATAATATTGTAAATCAACACTTCAATTTTTAAAAAACACCTCAACAGAAGGAAAAAAAGAAACTTCATTCCTTTGTGCCCTAATGTTCTTATCTTAACCACAGCAGATAATGACGGTGATGTTGGTGATGATTATGACAGCACCGGTAATAATACCCGGCTCAAAGGATACTGCGGAAATTAAATGGGCTAATACACAAAGCTGGGGAAGTGAGCCAGGGACCCCCCTCAGCGTCTGTCCGTTTTGAGCTGTTCCACAGCCAAGCACACACAGGAGGCTGGAGTCTGGTCTTAGCGTGGCCACTACCTACGCAGATGACTTTAATTGTGTTTCTCATACTCTCCATGCCATATCTTTGTTATTAGTTAGTATAATTAATCATATAATTTTAAGATGGTCTAATAAATGGATGTCATTTTATCATATGTAAGGTTAAATCAATTCACAATCTATTGAGCAATATAGCCCCGAGTCACCTTCTCTTCTCTTTCATTGAATCACCTTAGTATTTTTATAAGCTGCATCAAACAATGCAATGTTTAAATGACTATAACACTAACAGTGACTGGCGTAACATTAATCCAGTATTGACCAATTAAAATATGTGTGTTTTTAAGAGCGGTTCAGTCACTGAAAATAATCAGTGGCTCCCAAATACTCCAGAGCTGGGGAAAAGAAATAGGACTTAGGAAGAGAGGTGAGCGCTCTTTCAAAGGGCTGCACATATAAATCGCCTCCTGAGAGCTATGTTTTTACCATCTGCACCCTGGAACAAACTTTAGTTTTCCAACTGCTTGATTGAGAGGATATTTCAAAGATGTTCATATTATTCAAAGTATCTATAGCAGCCTTATTCTGTGATGTTAGTCTTAGTCTTATGGGTGTAAGAAAAAATAAAACCTTCAATAGGTTTTATTTGTAATCCAATAAATCACTTCTTCACCCGAAACATTGGTGAATGTTGGCTTTTTAACACTGGTTTTTTAACATTATTAAAAAGTGTACCATCATATTTCATATATGGAGAGTACTGTATCCCAAATTTGGGATAATTCTTTCAATTTAAACAAAAGTGGTTTATTAATAAAATATAAATATACACAGTGGAATATTACTCAGCCATAAAAAAGAAAGAAAGAATGCATTTGCAGCAACATAGATGGATCTAGAGATTATCACACTAACTGAAGTAAGTCATACAGGGAAAGACAAATATTAAACGATATCACTTATATATGGAATCTTAAAAAATGATACAAATGAACTTATTTACTAAACAGAAACAGACTCACAGACATAGAAAACAAACTTATGGTTACCAAAGAGGGACAGGAGGAGGGACAAATTAGGAGTTTGGGATTCACAAACACACACTACTATATATAAAATAGATAAACAACAAGGACCTACTGTACAGCACAGGGAAATATAGTCAACATCTTGCAATAACCTGTAATGGCAAAGAATCTGAAAAAGAATAGATATATATGCGTGTGTGTGTGTGTGTGTGTGTGTGTGTATACACACATATATGTGTATAAGTATATACATAACTGAATCACTTTGCTGTACACCTGAAACTAACACAACATTGTAAATCAACTAGACTTCAATAAAAATAAATAAATAAACAAACAAACTTTGCAGGCGAAGCCAAATCCCAACGATTGTAAGGGATTTGAGCCGTGAAGATAACGCCTCCATATTGTGTTACTTTCTTGCCCCTCAGTTCATCTGTACCTGATCCTTCCTTTCTCCTTCATAGATTTTTTTTCACAAGCCAGAGCTGACAGCAGCAACAGTAGCATCTTAATTTCAGGACAAGTTCCGAAATTAAGTGTAATAATTTTATTAAGTGGATGACATGATTGTAATAATTTTACAATAATTTTATTAAGTTAATGACATGATTAGTCTTGACATTCAAGAGTCTGTGCTTTTAGTGAGGAGCTAATACTTTCTAGCACATTAAGGAACGTTCGCCTCATTGGCAGCCTCAAATAAAGTTTCTCCCAAGTTGTTACAGAGTGTAAAACTTATTCACAACACCAAAAATGAAGACCAAATTAATATCAAAATCTGGAGACAAAGGACAATAAGCAAAAATAAACCTCATGAAACACCCTCAAAAAATACAACCACCAGAAAAATTAAGTGGACTTGGCCGAGCCTTTATAAATCCCGACACACGTCTCCTGGCATTAAGAAACGGGTGGCACAGACCAGAAATTTGGACAGGCCTCCCTGTCCCTTAAGTGCTGAGCAGTGGTTTACCCTGAATGCCTGCTCTGACCACTGCTTCCACCCATTAACCCTCCCTGTCGTCTCTATTCACGTACAGCAGATCCAGACTTGAAGGTCTAGAGAAGAAATGGGGTACACAGTGGAGCAGAACATGGATGAGTGAGGTGTTACAACTGGACAGGAGGACAGGAGTCGCCTCAGAAGGGCGGCACCAGGCTCTGAAGTAACTCGTGGACAAGCAACCTGGAACTTTGAACCATCAAAATCTTCACACACTCAGGGTATGAAAGACACAGAAATCAGGGCTTGAAGATGGTGCATCTCAGCAAATCTCAGAGGGAACAGCTAAGATCAATTAAGAACCAGAATAGCAGCTATGGGGATAAACCAGGAAGGAGACGTGGCCCCACCTGGTGATGGTGATGGAGAGCGGGGCCCCCAAAGCAGTCTCATCCACTGGCCGAGGGCGTCTCGACGTTTAAGGAGAAAAAGTGTATCATGAGATTGAGGCTTTGGCACTGCTCTGCAGTATCAGACTCACACAGTCTAGAAAATCAATCCCTTATAAATGGGTCATCAAAGACCACCAGGTGTGTAAAGAAAAGGGGTGACCTGGGAGAGAAGGATCGATAAACACTGACACAGGAAGAAGGCTGAGATAACTCAGGGAATAGAAAAAAAATTAACTAATATGCCAAGAGATTCAAGAGGATGTTCCGTTCACAGAATGAATTAGTGTGCTAGTAGGCACAACAACCAGAAGAGGAAAAGGCTGTCAGACATTAAAACGTGCCGATAACTCTTTAAAAGCGTAGCAGCACTGAAAACAGAGTCAAGGAGGTGTCTCAGAGCGAAACAGAAAACAAAAGGATAAGAAGGAAGAGAAAGAAAATGGGAAAACAAAGGTAGAATCTCTGTCCTCCGGTGTCCGACTGGTGGGGACCTCAAAAGAGATAACAGAGGTGAAGGAATTGCCCAGAAATAATGGAAAAGACCTTCCCAGCACATCTGAAGAGCAAAAGTGCTCAGGTTGGAAAGATCCCCTCCAAGGCAAGTAAGATGAATTTTTCAAGATTCACCCTTAGACACATCCTGAGAATTCTGAGACTAGAAGGAGAAAATGGCAGCTTCCAAAGAGAAAACTGACCACAGGTGACCAAGAAAGGGCCTGGCACTGACAATTTCATCAGCACACACGGGGCTGGGCTGAGCCTACCCTGCACCGGGCTAAGTTATCAGTCACAGGTAAGGCTGGATAAAGACAATCTTGAGCGTGGAATAACTCAGAAACTGTAGCCTTTTTTAGATAACTTCTTGAAGACGTTATAAAGGGCTGTTATTCAGGAATAAAAGGTACAGAGCCATGCACAGTATAAATAAGATGCCGGATGCACTGGACTCTGTGTTAGAGGCCTGTGTTTCTCTTGTCAGTGAGAAAGAAAAAAGCAACCAGAAATTCACGGGAAAAAATTAAACTTCTACAATGGCAGAATTTTAAGCACTTGATGGAAACATTTTTCTTGGAGGGGGATTTGGGGTGATGTTGCCACTTTGGACACTGTCTCTGCAGTAACACAACTGTGCTAACATGAGCCTGCAGAGAAAGGCCTTCATCTCCACAGATTATTCGTCCTGATGTGATCCTGCAGCAGGTGACAGCCTGGAATCTGGAATCCAACCTTTTAGATTCAAACCCATCTCTACCCTTCATTATTTGAGAGACCTTCAGAAAGTTACTAAAAGTCTGTTTTGTTGCTTGACACTCAAAATTTCACTTCAGATACACAGTTTTAACATTTTTAAGACACTTTTTTTTAAGGCAAGGATTTATCCACATTCTTTTTAAAAATTCCTTATTGTAATTTTTTTTTAATTACAGGATTTAATTTTCTCTCTCCCTCTTTTATCGTCTTTTATATTTTCCAGACTTTTGCCCATTTTTTCCTCACTGGATTCTCTAGGACTAAAATAATTTATGAAATACTGTACTTAATGATACCTAAATATTAGTTTTGAAAGGATATTGAGTAGAAATGTATATGCCATTCTATGTTATTTGACAAATAAGTTTAATAATGACAAGGAGAAAATTGAGTAGTGTATGTCATATGGGGCAAAATACTAAGGCATCAGATGAAGTCTGTCAAGGTCCCAAGGAACTCAACTCTCTTTCTTGTGATTTAAACTCTTTCAGAACAAAGGGAAGAACAAAACTTTCTGAAATATTTCTTCTGGACAAAGAGGCAATACCAGAATCTGGACAGAAAAGAATCTATAAAACAATCTCATTGCCGTTAACGGAATATGCCATTAATCTTATATGCCACTAACGGAATATGGCAAGAAAAGAAATAAAAAGCTAAAAACACTGGAAAGGAGAACAAAACTGTCACATTTGCACATGTGGGTGATTGTCTAAGCATCTGGAGAAGGCCAAAGTTTATTAAAACTGAAGAGTTCAATAACGTTGTTCAACATTATCACTTATACGTAGAATCTAAAAAATAAAACAAACCAATGTATGTAACAAAACAGAAACAGACTCACGGATATAGAGAACAAACTAGTCGTTACCCGTGGGGAGAGGGAAGGGAGAGGGGCAAGATAAGGGTAGAGGATTAGGAGATACCAACTACTATGTATAAAATCCAAGGATACATTGTGCAGCACAGGGAAATAGAGCCATTATTTTGTAATAACTTTAAATGAGTACAATCTACAAAAATGCTGAATCACTGTGTTGTATACCTAAAACTAATACAATATTGTAAATCAACTATACTTCAATAAAAAATAAAGTAGTTCAACATAAGATTAACATAGCTTAACTTTCCTATGAACTAAAGAATAAAGTGCCTAGACCCACCGTGTAAACAGACAACAGTCAACAATGGAGACAAGAGGGAATTCCCTGGCGGTCCAGTGGTTAAGACTCCGCACTTCCATTGCAGGGGGAACGTGGGTTCGATCCCTGGTTGGGGAACTAGGATCAAGGGCTAAGATTCTGCATATGCCACATGGTACGGACAAAAAAAAAAAAAAAACTGGAGACAATATTTAAGTACTCTATAGTAATTCCCCCCAAAATTGATCTATAACTTCAGTGCACTTTCAATCAAAACTTAATTACAGTTGTAAGAGGGTGGTGGGGAATTTGACAAAAACAATTCATCTGGAAGAGTAAATTGTAGGAAAGGCCATGATGTTTTCTGAAATAAACCACATGAATAACCACAGTGAGGGCAATGATTAAAAGTGGGCTGTTCCGGGCTTCCCTGGTGGCGCAGTGGTTGAGAGTCCGCCTGCCGATGCTGGGGACACGGATTCGTGCCCCGCTCTGGGAGGATCCCGGCTGGGCCCGTGAGCCATGGCCACTGAGCCTGCGCGTCCGGAGCCTCTGCTCCGCAATGGGAGAGGCCACAACGGTGAGAGGCCCGCGTACCGCAAAAAAAAAAAAAAAAAAAAAAAAAAGTGGGCTGTTCCTCTTTTAGGAGTCTTTCCTACAGAAATAACTAAATGTCACTGTCCTCATATGAAAGGGTGCTCACTACTGTATCATATAATAATAAGAAACTTGGAGATTATCCAAGTGCCCATCCAAATTACACTGGAACAATTAATTATGATACATGCACTCTGTGGCCTTCCATTCATCCACCGGAAAGAATAATATCTGTGAAGTGCATTGAAAAATACTGAATGACATATCTAAGCCTTTGCTAACAGGGAAGGACAGCAAGAGACATACTTAGGAGTAAAAAAATCACATTACAAAACAGTATATGTGCCTGGTCACATTTTTTTAAACACTTAATGTGTGAACATAAATATCTCTACGTGCATTGATATATAGTGATGTCCGCACGTGAACTTAGAAGAACCCACCCCAAACTCCGGGGAGGGGAGAGAGTGACGGGCAGAAGGGAATCCTCAAGGTTTCACTAAACACATTGTGTATTGTGGGATTTCATTAATTGAGTGAATATCCTGTCATTTTTTAAATGATAAAACAGGAAATTTTCAATTATTCAGTAATTTTAAAATATTTTTCTGTGTACAAATATAATCAATTGCTATTCATCAGAGCGTTTGTCACTTAGTAACTTTTGCCTAATCTGACAAACAACTCACCAACTTCAACAGATAAAATCCCCCACATTCACAGTTGATACAATAAAGCCAGCAGAGGATAATTCTGATTTTCCAACATACGCCTTTTATTACGCACAAAAACACAGACAAGACCATCCGCTTGCTCTTTTCCCATCGTGGTTCTATTGCGCCCCCTTGAGTTCATTCTGAAGAAATCTCTAGAGATACGCAAACAACTTACTGAAACAGCTCTATTACTGATGACCTAGATGTTTCTAAAAACCGAAAGCCAACATTAATCGCTGAAAAAACTTTCTATCAAAAATACTTACCTGAAAGTCAGGAAAGGTTGTTCAAATAATATTAAAATTACTTAATTGGGAAGTTTATTTTGTGAAGGAAAAGGGTCAGGGCAATCATGACACAAAGCAGCTCGTAAGACTCCCTGCGGTCGGGCCCTTCAGCTGCCACTCCAGCCTTGCTTCTTGTTGAGATCTCTGTGCTCACCTGGCCCCTGACGAGCAAGCACACCCCTGGCTTGTCCTGAGTCGGGATCCTTCGCCCCCATCACAGCCAGAGAACCCGGTTCCACGTGGGCGCTGACAACAGCACCACTGGTCTTTACGGTGATGTTCCTGCCACCTCAACTGAGCATCCCTTACAAAGTTGGTAAGTGGCGTGTCCCCTGGGTCCCCCCACAAAAGGTGGAAGCCTCCATCAGTGCCTTTGTCTGTGGGGTCAGTGCCATCAGCCTGCGAAGGCCAAGTGGAAGCCTCTGAAAGTTTCCCCCAGTTTGGAAAAATAAGGAAAATCAAAGATGACTCAGGAAGTCCTTGCTTTGCATCTTCTGCTATGCACATTTTAGTTAAACACACCGGCCCCCAATGTATTCATCAGGGTTCTTCAGAGAAACAGAGCCAGTAGGATGTGAACAGATATGTGTGTGTTTGTGCACAGCTGTAGAGACAGAAGGATAAAGACAGAGAGGGAAAGAGAGAGGGAAATAGACATGTGCTTTATTTTAAGGACCTGGTCATGTGATCATGGGGGCTGGCAAATCCAAACTCTTCAGGGCAGGCTGGAGAGTCAGGGAAGAGCAGACACTGCAGCTCAAGTCCTGCAGCAGAATCCCTTCTTCTCCGGGAGCCTCGGTCTTTGCCCTTGAGGCCTTCAACTGATTAGATGAGGCCCACCCTCACTGTGGAGGGCAATCTGCTTTACTCAAAGTCAACTGGTGGAAAAGTTAATCTCAAATAAAAAATATCTTCACAACCATGTACAGATTGGTGTTGGACCAAGTATCTGGGTACCAGGGCCTAGCCAACCTGACACATAAAACTGACCATCAACCCCAAGAACCCAGTTCAATTTTCAGTTACCACAGATGATAGACTGTGAGTACTTATATGAAGTGCAAACATTGCTACTGCTCTTCAGTCCACAAACTGCCACATAAATAAGATGTGCGTCACGGCCAGTGACCAATCACATCACTTCTTTCCAACCCTGTTCGTGATTGGTCACCATACATCTGTTATTAAGTTCATGCACAGACAGCGAAGGGGGCAGAAAAAGCATTTGTCAAAATGCAGCATCCCTTAACGATTTAAAAAAAAAAAAAAAACCTCGACAAACTAGGAATAGAAGAGAACCTTCCTCAACCTGATACAGGACATCAAAGAAAAACCCACAGCAAACATCATGGGCAACAGTGACAGACTGACACCCTTTCCTCTAAGCTCAGGAACAAGGTAAGGATTCCCCTCTCACCACTGCTCTTCAACATTGAAGGCAGGGCAGCTAGGCATGAAAAAGATACTAAAATCCTTCATGTTGAAAAGGATGCGAACAGATATTTCTCCAGAGAAGATGTACAAATGGCCAATAAGCACATAAAAAGAGGCTCACATCATTTGCCAGCAGAGAAAGCAAATCGAAACCACAAAGACGTACCACTTCACACGCACTATGAGAGCTAAAATCAAAAGACACAGCAGCAAGTGCTGGCCAGGATGTGGAGGAATCCGAATATATGAGGATACGTCACCGGGGGGAAAGCAAGAAGGTGCAGCTGCTTTGGATAACATTCTAGTATCCTCTCAAATGGCTGAACATCGTGTCTCTATATGACCCAGTAATTCCACACCTAGACACATATCCAATGAAAATAAAAGCTTACATTCACACCAAAACTTGTACACAAATGTTTATAATAGCGTTATTCATAGCCAAAACGTGGAAAAATCCTCTGAGCCTGCGCTCTAGAGCCCACGAGCCACAACTACTGAGCCCACGTGCCACAACTACTGAAGCCCGCGTGCCTAGAGCCTGTGCTCCGCAACAAGAGAAGCCACCACAATGAGAAGCCCGTGCACTGCAATGAAGAGTAGCCCCTGCTTGCCCTGCTTGTCTTGAATGTATTTTTCATAAATAATAGATTTTCTGCAATTCTACTTACTAAAGCCCTAAGCTTCTCCTCGATGCCTTTCAGATTCGACTAACACAGAATCTTTGCTGGAAGTAGTTCACAGTCCTCCCTGAACAAGGACCTTTGGTCGATAGCACCATCCTGAAAATAATTGTTGGTGATTGAAAGAGAGTTTGCCAAAGGATGTGAAATTGCAAAGCACAGCGCAGTGCTTTTCAGCCCAAACTTGGGTGGGACCAGAGTCCCCTGGAGGGCTGGTCCCACCCCCGGGGGTCCTGATTCAGCAGCTTGGAGGCTGGGCCCAAGGTTTCTCTGGTGTTTCCAGGCAGGCGAGACTGATGCTGCCAGGCCAGGACCACAGTTAGAGGTCCACTCTCCAGTGGACTATCTCATCTCCTTACTTTTTGAAGAGAGTTCGTCTCTTGTCACCACTTTCTACTGGACTCTGCCTGGCTACAGCTTACACAGTTGAGTCGGTTTGCTAAACCTAGCTATCACAAAACCTTCTTAAGAAGGACTACTGACCTGTTAATGATTAATTCTGAGCCTCTATGACTTTAAGATGTCCCCAAGTGTAATGTTTTCAAAGCAACATTTCCATCGTCGCACTGGGATAGGTCAAAAGGTATAAGTATAACTCATATATAAGTATAACTCATATATAACTCAAGTATAAGGTAACTCGTTTTCTTTAAACGTTCAGGGGCTTTTAAATGATATTCCCAATATCAAACCCCTCTGACCCCCTCACTCCAGTTCGTCCGGCGTCCCAGAGCCGTTTGCTCCTGCTGGCTGACGGGTGACTCCAGACCCCGCCGGCCATCTTTCTGCTGTGCTTGCAACACGCCTTCTCATTAAAGAACTAAAACTTCCCCAATAGCTTCCAGAAAAAAACTGCCGAACTGAACAGGAATTTCCTGGTTTTTCTCTTCAAAGGTGGGCATGTGAATACCCTGAGGATATTTCTACCTCTGACAAATTAAGATTTGTTTCTTCAGACTTTGCCCATGATTGATTTTTGTCTAAAATGAATAGATCTGTGGTGCTGGTCTCACCCATCAGTACTTGCAGAGGCGCGCAGAATTCCCAGCCCAGAGGAAGCGCTCAACAGCACGGACCCCGTCAGGAAGGCTGATCCCCCTTCACAACTGGCTCCAGTAAAATCGTCCCGTTTGGCCTGAGCAGTTACGCAGACTGAAATTTCATCTAAGGTTCTGTCATGGATGGTTCTCAGTCAATTTTCACAACTGATGCAGCCAGTGTGAATCAGGGGAAAATACGATGTGAAAAACATTTTCAAAGAAATTCAGTTCCATTACTTCCAAATATGCCTCTAACCTTCTTTTCTTGCTTTCAGTTTTATCCCTTTTCGAACATATCTAATGGCTCCCCTGAGGTAAGAGGAATTTTCCTAAAAGATAATTTTTGTAAAAGAAAATATAAAACCTTCTTTGCATTTAATCCTCTTATCCTCAGGGTGAAGTTCAAAGTCCCCAAGGAAGCTGCCAAATCTGTTTCTCCCAAATCTGTTTATCTTCGTCCCATCACTCAACTGGTCTCCATCAGGCTTCTACCCCAGGACAGCGCCCCCCAACACAGACACACACACACATACACACAGATACAGACACACAGACACACACACACAGACACAGACACACACAGATACACACACAGACACACAGACACACACACAGACACACAGAGACACACAGATACAGACACACAGACACACACACAGAGACACACACACACACACACAGACACACAGAGACACATACACAGATATATACAGAGACACACACAAAGACACACACAGACACACACATAGACACACAGACATAGACACACACATAGACACACACACACACATAGACACACACATAGACACAGACACACATATACACACTGAAACACACACAGACACATACACATAGACACAGACACACAGACTCACACACTCAGACACACACACACAGACACACCGGCACCCAAGCAACAGCCCACGTGCCCCTGCCCAGCTGCTGCAGCTCAGCACGTGTCGGCTCCCAGGGCATGTGCAGACGGGCTCTTCACCCTGTGCATTGCTGGCCACCCTTCAAGTCTCAGTTTCTAGAGATCAAGCCCAGGACACACTGTCAGCCTGGGTCCTGGCGCCCACGTCAGACTCTCGGTGCCACCAGAAGGAGAAGTTGTTTCCCTTCTTAAGGGGCCCAGCTGGTCTGAAAATTAAACTGACAAAAACACACGAACAGGAGAAAACATTAACCTTTAGGATAAGTTTATCACTTTGCTGTACACCTGAAACTAACACAACATTGTAAATCAACTATCCTCCAATAAAAATATTAAAACATATAATAAAGAAAGAAAGAAAGAAAGAAAGAAAGAAAGAAAGAAAGAAAGAAAGAAAGAAAGAAAGAAAGAAAGAAAGAAAGAAAGAAAAACAAACCGTACGTTCTACCTGCCCCGGGAGCCTCAGAAGGAAGCGAGGACCTGGAGAACCAGCCGACCCGAGTGCTGGGTGTCAGGTGCGCCGGCAGGTCGACCGCGTGGAGGGCCAGGGCAGGTGAGGGCTGTGAGCTGGGGCTGCCCGGGGAGCTCAGCAAGGCCTGTGGGCTGGGGATCTGCTCACTCGTGTCCTCCGGGCGTCGGGAGGCCGGTACCTCTCCCGGGAGCCTGTTAGGGCCGGGTGCAGGGAAGAAGGGTGGGCGCAGGAGGGGCCCAGGGAGGCCTTCCTGCTTCTGCCATTTCTGCAAGTCTTTCCGCCTGAAGTATTCAGGATGGCGAGGGGCGTGGCCGTGCTGGCGTGCTGAACCCTGAGCCCCATGGCTGTCTCCACTTTCCTATCACAGAGCCGGTCATCCCAGATTCCCTGCATATTTGCTGGGCTGAATGCACCTCTGGGCCTGGAGGGAATCACTCAGCGCTGTGTCTCCAGCCCTGACAGGGTGTCTGGCACTCGTGCAACGGACACTGAATGAAACAAGGAAGGAAGGGAATTCAAGTCCATGAAGAACCTTTCAGCGTCAACAGAATCCCACAAAGATCCCACTAGGCCCATTTTAATTATCGCACTGAGTTCTCCTGCGTATCCTTCTAAAAACAGGTTGCTTGTTTGGAAAACCTATCACTCCTCAGCAGCCAGGAAGGGGAGAGAAGACGTCAGTCCTCTCTGAGTTACGAGAAGACGTCAGTCCTCTCTGAGTTAAGAGAAGACGTCAGTCCTCTCTGAGCTACGAGAAAACGCCAGTCCTCTCTGAGCTACGAGAAGACGTCAGTCCTCTCTGAGCTACGTTTCGCACGCTTTCTGAAATTTCTAAAATAGCAGGACCCCTAACGAGGCCACTCCGAGACACGGCAGGCCGCCTGGAAGCCCATCTCCGCTGTGGGCAGTGCCTCCTGGCCTCTTGCGTCCGGGCGCACACTAAATTTTGACCCCTTTGTAAGGCACCTGGGAGAAGACCCCACGGCTCTCAGCTGGAGGGGACTCACCTGTGGCCCTGGGCAGAGCCCTGGGGCCAGACAGCCTGAGTGTTTAAATTATTACTCGTGCACAGGCTGTGTGGTTGAGGGCTCTTCTCCAGGAAAACCTTCAGTGGCTCATACTAACGTTGAAACGGTAGCATCAGTAACCACTGGCTTGAGGGAAGGAAATCACAGGTCTCCAGGGTCCCCCAACGTCACTTACTACGCAAAGCCGACAGCTGGGGGAAAGGTGGGTAAGTTCGCCGGAAGAGAAGAAAGAAATCAAGAAACAGATCCCTTCCGTTTTTCCACTTGTTTCTCTTTTTTTCATTCAGAGTTATTGGAAATAATTACTTACAGTAAAATTCAACTTTTTAAAAACGTTTTATTGGCGTATAGATGAAAAATGCACCCTTTTTAAGTGTCCAGTTCTACGAGCTTTGACCGAAGAGATACAGTCGTGAAACCACTACCACATTTAAGAGAGAGACAATTTCCATCACCCCAAACGTCCCCTTCCACCCCCATGCAGTCGACCACTCCCAGCACGCCCAGCTCTTGGCCCACAGTAATCTGATTCCAATCGTATAGTCTGGTCTTTCCAGAAGGTCACATAAACGGAATCACACAGTATAGAGTCTTTGAGTCGAGCTCCTTTCACTTCACACAATGATTCTGAGGTTCACCCATGTGGTTGCACACATCAGGAGTCCGTTCCTTTTCCCGCAGAGCCGTGTTTTGCTGTGGAAATAAACCTCACTTCGTCTCTTCACAGGCTCACGGACAGCTGGGATGTTCCAGTCTGGGCCTCTGTGGATAAAGCTGCCACAGACATTGATCTGTGGGCCTTTGTGTGGACATGTTTCCACTCATTCCAGGTAAATACCCGGGCTTGTCTTGATGGTTGAGTGGTGAGCACACGGTTAACTCTGTAAGAAGCCGCCCAGCCGTGTCCCAGAGTGGCTGCCCACCAGCACGTGCGAGGGGTCCTGTGGTTCCCCATCCTTGTCGACAATCTTGTCAGGGTTTTTTAATAAATTTTTAAGACATTCTCATTGACGTGCAGTGTTGTATTCATTTGGTTTTAACTTTGATTTCTTCAATAACTCTTTTCATGTGCTTCTTTTCATGTGCTTCTTTGTCGTCATAGTTTTTCTTGATCAAGTGTCCAAATCCTTCCCCCTGCCCTGTTTTCATATTTTTGAGTTGTGGGCATTCTTTATACATTCTGATTACTAGGTTGTTCTTTTGTTTGTTTTCATAAATTTATTTATTTACTTATTTATTTATTTTTGGCTGTGTTGGGTCTTCGTTGCTGCACGTGCGCTTTCTCTAGTTGTGGCGAGCGGGGGCTACTCTTCATTGCAGTGCACAGGCTTCTCATTGCGGTGGCTTCTCTAGTTGAGGAGCACGGGCTTTTGGCGCGCCGGCTTCAGTAGTTGTGGCACGTGGACTCAGTAGCTGTGGCACGTGGACTCAGTAGCTGTGGGGCACGGGCTTAGTTGCTCCGCGGCATGTGGGATCTTCCTGGACCAGGGCTCGAACCTGTGTCCCCTGCATCGGCAGACAGATTCTTAACCACTGCGCCACCACGCACGTCCTTGAAGATCATTAACTTCTGATGACATTTATTCAATTTATCAATTCTTTTCTTTTATAGTTTGTGTTTACTGCATCTTATCTAGGAATGACTCCCTTGTCAAAAGGTCACAAAGATTTTCTCTTATGTTTTCTTTCAGAGCTTTTTTTAGTCTTAGGTTTTACATTAAGGTTTATGGTCCACCTCAAGTTAATTTTTGTATATATATGTGCAAGACATAGGCTGGGGTTTATTTTTCATCTAGAGATGCCCAACTGAGCCAGCACCATTTGCTGAAGTCTATCTCCTCTATATTGGATTAGCTTGGTACTTTGCCCAAAATCAATTAACCATATATGGTCTTTTTCTGAACTCATTTCCGTTCCGCTGATCTGTATGACTACCCTTCACCAATGTCACCATGTCTTAGTTACTGTCTTGAGACCAGGTATTACTATCACATAAGTCCTCCTATCCTTACGTGTTTGAAAGCCAGCATTCACAGGTCTTACAGAGATCTGTCTAGAGGAAAGTACAACAGGGCTACAAACAGGACCTCACCACTGTTACCTGGAGACAGCTCAGAGGAAGGGGTCATGGGGGAGGCTACAATGGCAGGCATGTGACCGGAAGGCTCTCCAGTCCAACACGGGGGTCTGGCGGTGGAGCTGGTGCACTCAGGGAAGAATGGCCAAGTGTGTCTTTCATGTAAACTAGAGAGCTTTGGCCCTGAGAGTCCGGCAGGGAGCACTGCTGTGGTTTGGGCAGGTGTCAGAGCAGCATGGTACAGACCACCACACTGTGGTCATGACAGAGGCGTGGCCAACCACGCCAGAGCCATCGCTGGGCAGATCATACAGCTTCCAACTTTGGCAGAAGCCTTTGGAAGTATAAGTACCTCCTCTGGACTGTGGAGCACGTGGGCGTCAGATTTAACAGTCAAATGAAGCTTCAGGGGCACAAACACCTTGACGTTCTGATCGCTGAAGTCGCTGGGGCTCAAGAAACTGCTTTTTTCATGTGGCCCATTTTGTACCAGACTCTAAAGAAACGGTAGATCAAACCATTTAAAAGTGTGATTTTTTTCATTCAAAAATGGTAGAACATTGGCAATTTCATATGTTTCGAATTCATAGGTTATATCAGTTTCGTTAATACACTTTCAAAGGATCTGTTCTGCCATAAATCCACACCAGCTTATCATACATGCTTCCTGCCTTGGAAGAATTCTCTCTTTTCTCCTGATTTTGCTGTCTGTTTTCTTCCCACCAGTTTAAGAAGGCTACTCGATAGTTCAGAAACTTTGTACAATGAATTTTAACACCAAGCCTCTCCTGATTCCCTGTGTTCACAGCATCATTTATTCTGGTCAGATCCTGTCTTGCTCCTGGGCTCACGGTCCTGTTCTGTACATAGACTTGGGTGGTATTATTCCTTTTGATATCTTTGTCGAAAAATTTCATAAAACACTACAGGATTCCTACAATCAGTCCCTAAGAAGGACATTGTTTTTCTCTTTCTGTATCCCCTTTAAGACCTCCGACCAGGAGTTAAGAGGGAACTAAGATTTATTCGAATTTACTTACTTTCCTTCCTGACCGCAGATGGCTGGGGTGAGCTTTAAGCTAATGAGCTGAAGTTAATAAGCAAAAGGAAGGAAAACTGCTCCAAGGGGACAGCTAATTCACAAGCTGCATAAGAAGCCGACGGGACCTAAATGAACTTGGAGATTTCACTGAGATTCGCTTGCAAATACTTAGAGATGAACTGAATTTTGAATATTTCTCTCAAGAGAAATTAACTTGCAAAATTGTCACAACTTGTGCTTTAAGGAGCAGACAGGGAAGGTGAGTGTATAGGGTTATGGAAGAAAGAGACGAGGCAGTGCACTGGATGGGCCCAGAGCCAGGGGGACACAGGCTAACCACGGCCCCGGAGGAGGACTGCAGACCGTAGAGCAGCTCCAAGCCCTGGCGTCAGAGAGCAGGGGTCATCCGTCTGCACTTTGGAATCAGACAAACCAGATCTGCCGGTTTGCTTTTTGGACACATTCTGAACCTCACCAAGCCTTCGTGTCCTCATCTGTGCACTGGTGAAGAGAATAGCACCAGAACTGGAAGATGGCTATGAGAAGCAAAGAACAGAAACCATATCAAGCGCTCAGCCTGCTGGGATGAGAGGGAAGATGGTGACACAGATGGTCAACTGCAAGTTGTGAGCAGCAGTGAGCGTTTTAGGGGTGAATCGTGAAAGCCTGGAGGAGAATCCTGGGAGTTTTCATCAGGCTGGTACTGCACTCGTTCACTTATGGGGAAAGAAAGCAAATTAGGTTACTAGGAAAGGACACATTTCAGTCCATAAGAGAAAAAATCAAACATAAACTTGGATTGAGACAGACCACTGTACACACAGCCCGCCTCCGCTATGGGAGGTGAACAGGGACCAAAAAGAAATGTATTCCTTTTTATGAAAAGATCTGACTTTGGAAAGAGTTAAGAAAATACAGTATTTTATTCATCTGCTCATTTGGAGGCAAATTCACACAATGCCGTCCAGGTCCACACCAGCTCTCTAGAAAACAGCCAAATCCATTTGCTAACTTAGTTAGATAAGCAATTCTACTTAAGGGAATTTTATCTTAGAGGTATATGGGCACATACACAATTTAAAAGGTGCATGTATAATAATTTCAGCAAAAAGACTGTAAACAATTTGTTGTCAATGAAAAAAATGGGCCAAGTTAAAATCATATATATTCAGTAAATTTCAACTCATGGTATAGCAGCAACAGAAGAGAATGAAGAAGGTCTTCACGTCCTGATATACGACTTATCTCCAATACACACTGTTGAGTGAAAATGGCATAAGAACAGACAGACAGATCAATAGAATAGAATTGACAGTCCAGAAATAAACACTTACATTTATGGTCCACTGATTTACAACAAGTGTGTCTAGACGTTTCAATGGGGAAAGAAGAGTCTGTTCAACGAAAGGTGCTGGGACACCTACAAAAGAATGAAATCGGACCCTTGCCTCACACCATATACAGAAATTAACTCAAATGGAACTAAGACCAAAATGTAAGAGCTAAAACTATACAACTCTTAGAGAAAAACACAGGCATAAATCTGCATGATTAGTCAGTGGTTTCTTAGCTATGACACCAAAAGCACAAGCAACCAAAGAAACAGATACATTGGACTTCAAAATTTAAAACTTCTGTGCTTGAAAACACACCACCAAGAAAGTTAAAAGACAAGCCATACAATGGGAGAAAATATTTACAAATCATATACCTGAGGAAGGCCAAACATCCACAGGATACAAAGAACTCTTACAACTCAGCAGGGAAAAGACAGCTCAGTTCAAACACGGGTAAATGGGGGGACTTTCCTCGTGGTGCAGTGGTGAAGAATCCGCCTGCCACTGCAGGGGACATGGGTTTGAGCCCTGGTCGGGGAAGACCCCACATGCCATGGAGCAGCTAAGCCTGTGTGCCACAACTACTGTGCCAGAGCGCCACAACTATTGAAGCCCAAGCACCTAGATCCCGGGCTCCACAACAAGAGAAGCCACCGCAATGAGAAGCCCACACACCGCAGCGAAGAGCAGCCCCCGCTCGCCGCAACTAGAGAAAGCCCGCGCTCAGCAACGAAGACCCAACGCAGCCAAAAATTAATTAAATAATTAATTTTAAAAAAAGAAATCTCTTTAAAAAAAAAAAAGGCAAAGGGGGACTTCCCTGGTGGTCCAGTGGATAAGACTCCACACTCCCAGTGCAGGGGGCACGGGTTCAATCCCTGATTGGGGAACCAAGATCCCACACGCCGCAGGGTTCAGCCAATAAACAAATATATAAATAAAAAACTGTGGCTGTGTAAGTCAATCATACTTCAGTTCAAAAAAATTTGTTTTTAAAAATGGGAAAAGATCTAAATAGACATTTCTCCAAAGAAAATATGCAAATGGTTAACAATATCATGGAAAGAAACTCAATATCATTAGCTATCAGAGAAATGCAAATGAAACTCATAAGGAGATACCACTTCACACACTAGGATGGCTATAAAAAAAAAGACGGACAACAAGTGCTAACAAGGGTGGGGAGGATCTCGAACCCTCACACATGGCTGGTGGGAATGACAATGGTGCAGCCACTTGGGAAAAGAGTTTAGCAGTTTTCCAAATAGTTTTGGCAATTTGAGTTTAACTCAAAGAGTTAAATATAGAGTTTCCATAAAAGCTAACAATTCTACTTTTAGGTATATACCCAAAGAACTGAAAGGGCTTCCCTGGTGGCCAGTGGTTGAGAGTCCGCCTGCCAATGCAGGGGACATGGGCTCGAGCCCTGGTCCGGGAAGATCCCACATGCCGTGGAACAACTAAGCTTGTGTGCCACAGCTACTGAGCCTGTGTGCCACAACTACTGAAGCCTGCGCTCTAGAGTCCCTGCACCACAACTACTGAGCCTGTGCTCTAGAGCCCGCGAGCCACGACTACTGAGCCCAAGAGCCACAACTACAGAAGCCTGCGTGCCTAGAGCCCGTGCTCTGCAACGAGAGAAGCCACCACAATGAGAAGCCCACGCACTGCAACAAAGAGTAGCCCCTGCTCACTGCAACTAGAGGAAGCCCGCGAGCGGCAACGAAGACCCAACGCAGCCAAAAATAAATAAATTTATAAAATATATATATATATTTTTATGTTAAAATCTTAGGGAAGAAGTGTAATCAAGTATTAGGATAAAGAGAGTGTAAGCGAGCCAAATATTAATCTTTCATACCAGGGAGTTGGTAATGTCTGATGCTACAAATAAAAACTACATGTAAACATGTTGTCTAATGCATGGGGGTACTTTCCAATAGAACTGGAAATGGTAGTTCAAAGCTAGTGAATGGGGGAGACGCAGTATAATTGTGACACTTTACCTTAAGCTCTTTTGTAGTATGTTATTTGTGACCAGGTGCAAATTTACTTTGACCAAATATTTTTAGTTACAACAGAGTGAAGTAGAATTATAATAACAGCTTGTAAAGTTTTCCAAGAAATACGATAAGAAACCAAGTTGCAGGAGAGGGCACATAATATGATGACTTGGTTTAAAGAAAAAAAGGAGGTTAGAAGGAATTATTATATAAATATCTTTGTGAATAACTGGAGATGTTTGAAACATACACAGAAGGGCTGGCGGGGGCGAGCCTAGGGGAGATACAGGAGAGTGAGTTGCCAAGGCCAGGAACATCCATCCCCACCTTTAAGTTTCTGGACTTCTCTCCACCATGACTGTGCTTATTTTTATCATACTTTTAATATTTAAAATAGACAATGGAAACAACTCCTTTTTAAGTACTTAAAAATTCAGTCTGATTTTCTATTGCCTTAATAAAAACCACTAATTTTCCAGTTAGTTTGAAGGGTAAACTTGAAAATAGCTTGAAGGCAGACCATCGAATCCTTGAGAGGTAGGTCACACCTAGGAAGGACAGGAAGGCTCTTTCAAGGAGATGGAAACAAACAGAACAGCCTCCTTGTCTTTGACCTAAATTAAACCTGAGCTTTGGCCACCTTTCCTCCTGGTTTCCCTCCCTGCACCCAACCTCCAAAACGCACCAAAAACTTGAGTAAAACAAATACTGACAAACAAGGAAGATATCCCCCAAGTAGGGCAAAATACTTAGCCAGCCGATGAATGAGCTAAGGCCAAGCAAACACCCAGAAGCAGAGGAAATACAGCCCCTGAGCGACGAAAGCACAGACTAAGCCAGTAAGCTAGAAAACCAAGTAGAAGGACGTCAGCTTCTGCAAGATTGCGATTCAGATCGGACAGGCTTGAAAAGCGGACTGTTTTTTCTTATTTGATTTATTTGATATGTGAAGGATGTGACATATCCAGTTAGAGTTCAAATTTTAAATAAACATGTGAATTTTTTAATAAAGGCCTTGGAGACTGATAACGATTTCTAGTATCCAACTCAGCTAAATAGTTCAGATCAATTAACTATGTCTTCTTGTCACCACTTGATGGCAACATAGTTAACCTACAGGGGCAGTTAGGGCCACGGCAACATCCAAACTGATCTAGGGCTGTTACAGAGGTGACTTCACGGCTCAAGATACGGTTCAACAGAAATTCACAGGGACAGGAAAATTATTTCAGACCCTCCAAAATGATTGCACATACTGGCCTCTGCTCTCTACAAGCAAGACTCTGGCATTCTCAGGAAACAAGGAAGCAAAGGTTGCAGGGTGCAACCAGAAACATTTTAATTTGTCTAGCTGCCATGATTGAATTTTGTTTTCACAAGCCATATGCAGAGAGTCACAATGCGTTTAAATTAAATTAAAACGATATCTTCGAAATGTCATGTGCAAAATTAGTTTGTAACACACGATATTCTCCTGGTCTAATGGCAAGTGTATTTGGGATGTTGCCTAGCAAAACAATTTTTCCATTGGAAACGTTAAGTCTTATTCTCCCCCGAGATTCTCCATGTGGGCAACGCCGTCCAGGATGTTTATCTCTTTCTTAGTTTTAAGGTGGAATCTTTAAGGCGGAACGGAACCTGAAAGATGCAGCCGGGGCAAAGCAAGAGTGATCCCTCTACGGCATTCAGGCGGGATGTCCACCTTCAGCGAAGGTCCTCCATCTCAAGGATAAACCTTTTCATTTTTAACCATCATATTCGGGTTTTCCAGAGAAACAACCCATAGGAGATGTGTGTGCACGCATGTGCGTGCGTGCGTGCGTGTGTGTGTGTGTGTCTATAAAGAGGCTTACGATAAGGCATCAGCTCACACTATCTATTACGCAAGCTGGAGGCCCAGCAGAGCCGGTGGCAGAGTCTGAAGGCCAGGGAGCTGGAGACCCTAGAGCCGTAGGAAACCAACACCCCAGCTCAGCCAGTCGGGCAGAGCAAATCCACCCTCCCTCTGCCTTTTGTCCTTAGGCAGGCTCTCAGCAGACCGGATGACGCCTGCCCACGCCAGGGAAGGCCAACCGCAGTGCCCAGTCCACTATTTCAAATGCTAATCTCTCCAGAAACACCATCACACACACGCCCAGAAATAATGTTTAACCAGACGTCTGGACATCCACCCCTTGGCTCAGCCAAGCTGACGTATAAAATTAATAATCGCAGCCGTTGTCCACTCCTTGGATTTCACGTCAAGCTACAAGTAAGGAAAATGAGCACCGCTGTTCAGAACGCCCCACATGAGCGCTTTGTGTGTTGAAGGTTGAAACTGATGGAGGCGTGTGCTTCTCAGCTGTGTCCTGCAATAACCCATACAGGACAGCACACACAGACCCACTTCCCACTAACGCCACGGCCAAGGGCAGGCGAGGGCCACCCTAGGCTCAGAATACCTTTAGGTTCTCTTTTGTACTAATGTCAGTAGTTACGGAGCCAGATACCAAGGACCACAGGCCTCAGAGTCACAAAAAGAAGTAGAGATGAAAGTCCCCAGGAAGCAAGAGAGCACACCCTTCCTTCCGTTTCAACGCGAAGACGTCCCGGGTCCAGGGAGAAGGTCTCCTGTTGCCTTGGATGCAGACCCCACTGCTGGACCAGAGGGCTTCCAGGGATGGGGATTCAGCTTCTTCCACGGTATTGAAAACAAAGCCAGGGGAGGCTGAGTAGGCAGCCCCCAACCCGCTCTGGGAATCAGCGGGCAGAGGAGGTGGTAGGACATGGGCTGCTGGGCCCCCTGCCCGCTTGCACCCCTCCCCTGATGTCCGCAGGCCCCAGGGAGCGGAGCTTACACGCTGGTTGGGAGGCAAGGAGGCCGAGGGGCGACGGCACCCACACTGAGAAGGTATGAGAAGGGTCGGGTCCAGGGAGGATGCAGCCCACCCACGTGTTCCCACGATGACCCCGCGGTGCCGCCAGACCAGCGGGAACCCTCCACCCCAGTGAGGGACCGCCTGCTACAAAGGAAGATCGGCTAGGACCTGGGTCTGCTAATGCAAGACCCAGATGTCCCAGCTTCCATCCCAAATCACCCATCACACGAAGAGTCAGGATAACAGCAGCTCAGATGATGAAGAACGATCCACAGACCACAAACCAAGATGAGCCAGAGGCGGTGGGTGACCCACGGAGGACGCCAGCATAACCACCGCAAAGGGCTTCAGCAAGCGGAGAACCTTCTCCACTCAGCACTCAGAGCACCTGCCAGGGGTTCACACTGACTCTCCCAAGAGAGCCCTGGGTTCTGGGAAGTGAGCAGAACAAGACTCTTGGGTGGTTCTGGAATGCCGTGCACAGACAGAGCGCATCCTGCCCGTAGAGCCATGTCCCACCCCCATGCTACTGGACTAGAAGGAACAGACGAGTCAGGTGACAGGGCAGTACTCCTGAAGACCAGAGACTGACAAGGAGAACTAGGACACGCCAGCAAGGAGAGCACGTCTGGAGCCACTCCGGTCATCACCCCTGGGGGAGAAGGGGGGTGCTGCCATCTCTTGCTTGGAGGTCACAGACGTTGCTACCACCCAGCAAGGTCCAGGACTCGCCCCCGTCCCCGCCAGAGGCGGCTGGCGCTGAACTTCAGCCGTGCTGTAGCCAGAGGGGTGTGACAGCAAATTTGCTCTTAGGACCACTTTCCCCGGCGTAGAATCTGCCCCCTAGAGTGGCTGGTGTCAGGCTCTGTTGTGAGGCCTCTGCCCACAGAGAGTCCAGGGAGTGGGGAGTGGGGAGCGGGGGAGGGCCCAGCCCTGCCCCTGCCCCTGTCCCGGGAGAGGGAGGCTCGCTCCCCTCCACTCTGCACCTGGGGGGCCTTCCCCCTTGTCCGTTTCTCAGGTGAGAGTCAGGAATCAGGGATGAAGCTTCATTACCGTCATACATTTGTCAGGACGCCTTTGAGGGCCACCAGGCAGGTAAACATCACAGCCCAGCCAGACACAGACTTAGTGGTGCAGGCTGTGGAGTTTCCCTCCCCACACTTGTCCTGAGACGCTTCCCAAACCTGGGCTCTGCTTTCCCCCAGCATCACCTCCATCTTTCCTCCAATAAAAAAGGACCTCACATCCCTTAAGGCAGGATGTTCATAAAGCCCCTCCCACAAGGGGGTTGGGGGTTGGGGAGCAGTTCCAGGCCCTGCTTCTTTTTTTTTTTTTTTTTTTTTTTTTTTTTTTTTGCGCTACGCGGGCCTCTCACTGTTGTGGCCTCTCCCGTTGCGCAGCACAGGCTCCGGACGCGCAGGCTCAGCGACCATGGCTCACGGGCCCAGCCGCTCCGAGGCATGTGGGATCCTCCCGGACCGGGGCACGAACCCGTGTCCCCTGCATCGGCAGGCGGACTCTCAGCCACTGCACCACCAGGGAAGCCCAGGCCCTGCTTTTAAGAAGCCAGAAGAAAGAGGCTTTGAGCAAACTTCACAGCCGTGGGTCACTCGTACCCACGATGTCACCTTCATGCCGACTAGCACTGCTCCAGACCTGGCAGTTCTCTCCTTGCAGGCACAAGTATAACACGCATCAATAAGCCACGAAACCCTTTCTTGCAAATATAATAAACTCTGACGTTGTGATTCTGTGATTCGAACAAATGGTATCAGGAAAATATTTCTACTGTACAGCACAGGGAATAGGGCCAATATTTTTAATAACAATAAATGGAATATAAACTTCAAAGGTTGTGAATCACTGTTGTACACCTGAAATGTATATAATATTGTAAATCAGCTATACCTCAATTAAAAATAAAAGAAACAATATTTACAGCTATAAGAATTTCACCAGGGACCTCCCTGGTGGTGCAGTGGCTAGGAATCCACCTGCCAATGCAGGGGACACGGATTCAATCCCTGATCCGGGAAGATCCCACATGCTGTGGAGCAACTAAGCCCGTGCGCCACAAGTACTGAGCCTGCGCTCTAGGGCCCACGAGCCACAACTACTGAAGCCCTTGTGCCTAGAGCCCGTGCCCTGCAACAAGAGGAGCCACCGCAGTGAGAAGCCCGCGCACCGCAATGAAGAGTAGCCCCCGCTCGCCGCAACTAGAGAAAGCACGCGCCCAGCAATGAAGACCCAACGCAGCCAAAAATAATAAATAAGTAAATAATAAAAAAAAAAAGAATTTCACTAAGTGATTCCCATTTGGGAAAGGCACCTTTTGAACAAGCAAACAAAACTTAAGTTCAACCAATTAAGAACAGAGATTCCATTTTAAAATGCTAAGAAACTCCTTTGGAGGCACACGCAAGCGTGATTTTGGAAGCACACTTAGGCAGCTGACAGGGGCTCTGGACTCAAGTGCTCATGTCTTGTGATGCCTTTTGCTGTTTTCTCCTTTCTCGGGTTTGGTTCTTGGACTTCATCAGTGAAAATATACCAGGCCAGGCCCTTCCAGGTTTAGTTTGGCAAATAAACACAGTTCTGACTTTTCAGAAATTTTCCCAGTAGAATAAAAGCAAGAAAATAAACACAAACCCCACTTTTAACCAAACTAGGGACATCCGTACTTGCAAATCACAAAATATAAAGACAGGCCATGGGTGCAGAAACGGTAGAAGATTTGGGAGACAGAGAAAGCAAAGAGCCAAGTGTCTGCAGAGAGGTACCCTTAGGAAGACTCAGAATTCGGAGTGTGGTTGGCTGCCAGGTAGGACATAGGGTTGAGATAGGTCCCCACCCACTCCTAAAGCTCTCAGGTAATAACTATCTCTCTCCCACTTTCCAAAAGACAGAAAATACATTCTCAGAAGATTTAACCAGAGAAGAAATTTCACCAGTGCAGAAATGGCATTGGTTACAGGGTAACACACACAATAGTTTCCCATTACAAAGACTCCATGTGCCTTGTTTGGGGATCTTAAGAAACACCTAGTTGGGAAGAGTTGATGATTAATTTTTCTTTTCAAAACTGCTGGGAAGATATTCAGACTAGTGGTTCTCAACTGGGGCTGGTTTTGTCCTCCCAGGGGATGCTGCAGGGGAAGGGAGGCTAGTGGCATCTCCTACATAGAGTCAAGGGTGCAGCTAAACACCCCACAGGGCACAGACTCTCCCTGCAGCCCAGCAAAGGATTATCTAGCCCAAATATCAATAATGCCACAGTTGAAAAGCCCTGGTTTAAACCTATAAACTTTCAAGCCATTTCTATGATACCTGGGCTAAAGAAAAAGCATGGCATAGAAAAGGAACCAAAGGAAAGAAGCAGCATCGCTCCCCTGTTCCCATGGACACTATGTATCTTTGTCTGTTTCTTAGGCAAAGGCGAAGATTGCATGACTAATTCACCATGACCTCCTTCCTTTTCTGGGTGAGTAATACCTAAAATCCCAAACGACCTAATGAACTGAACATGTGGTTGAACGTGCCAATATAGACTTAATGCTTTAAAATATCCTATTCGGTAGAACATGCAGAGAGAGAAAGTGTTGGAGAATCTATGGTATTGAAACGTGCTGGTAATCGGGGCACATCAGCCTGACTGATGGTTCTGAGAGGCACCCTTGCTCCACGGCCGCGTGGTTCCACTGTCTGCTGGGGTCCCCATGCCCCACGCAGTCCACACAAAGCCTATACCTTAGTCAGTAAACAAGGATGGGAGGGGCCTGCAGAAACGCATCAAGTCCAACTTTTGAATTCTCTTGTTAATTTCTTTAAAAGTTAAATTCCAGTAGCTTCAACACTGCCTCTAGAGCAAACTAAATGTATCCTATAAGAAATCCTAGAATGAGAAACTTTAATTTTAGGAACCAAAAGTTATAAAATAAATATTTTCCAAAGAAAACAGTGACTAGAGATTTGGTTCAAAAAGAAAGTATAAAAATAGGGGGAATTACTCTTGTGAATTAATTGAACTGCTAAAAGTTACACATAATATCTCAATTATGTCATCTTTCTGCCTATTAATTATGTGTCCATAATCATGTGTACATACCCCACTCCCAAATTTTATTTTATATTTTTATAATTTGGTTGGGTGGGATCAGAAGACCTGGTTTACTCCAAGCTTCATCCATTACTCTGTATTCCTGGAAGAAAGTTACATGATTAATTCTTCAAATTAACCTTCAAGTTTTTCTTCAAATTAATTCTTCAAATTCTTCAAGCAACCACTAAGGTAATAGGAATGAGGGTCCTCTGTAAAGTGTTGTATAAATGGTTGTTCATAGCAGCTTTAGTACTGAGCACCAAAAGCTGGAAGCAACCAAGATGCCCTTCAGTGGGTGAATGGATAAACTGTGGTCCATCCAGAGAATGGAATATTATTCAGCGATAAAAACAAATGAGCTATCAAGCCACGAAGAAGAAACTTAGATGCACATCACTCAGTGGACGAAGCCAATCTGCGAAGCCTACTTATTGTATGATTTCAATTATGCGACATTCCAGAAAAGGCAAATACGGACAGAGTGAAAAGATCAGTGGCTGCCCAAGCTGGAGCTGGGGGTGGGGCTGGAGGGATGAATAGATGAGGACAGAGGACTTTTAGGGCCACGGGCTGCTACAGCTGGTGCCAGCTCATTAGCAACAGATGTTCAAACTGTTGACAAACTCCATGTTTATGAAGTTCCCAGCATTAATTACAAACACCAAACTGAAGATCCAGGAACACAGAGAATAACAAGTAGGACACACACACACACACACACGCACGCACACACACCCCTACACTGAGGGACACACACACACACACACGCACGCACGCGCACACCTACACTGAGGCATATTGTTTTTAAAGGAGACAATCTTGAAATAAGCCAGAGGAAAAACTGTCTTACGTATCTCATGTACACAGAAACTGAGATAAGAAATACAGCAGGGAGGCGGAGCCAAGATGGCGGTGCGGGAAGACAAGGAGTTGACGTCTCCCCACAGCTAGCGCGCCTGCCGGCTGCTGGGGGGGAACTCTGACGCCCCAGGAGACGGGAGAAGCCCAGAGTGAACCGGTAGGACACAGGGGGACTGAGGGGGGAGGAGAAGTGGAGGCCAGACAGGATGGGGTCCCTGAGGCCGGGGAGATCAGGACAGGCAGCGGGAGGGGCCCTGTGGGAGGAGCAGGAAAGGAGAGGAGGGGTTTGCCCCACCCACTCGGGCCCAGGAAGCCTGCTGAGCTCCCAGGTGAGGTCCCCTGCCCTCTGAGACCAGGGTGGGGATCCCACCTGGGCCCCTTCTGTTCCTTGAGCCTAAGCCCCGCCCCTCACAGCCCCCAGGGCCTTTTCCAGCCCTGTGGGTCCTGAGCATTGGCCCCGCCCACCGCCCAAACCCCACCCTTGCTTAGGTCCCACACTCCACAGCCAAGCCCTCCCCCCTTCTTTTGTTTTTGTTTTTTTCTTTTCCCTCCTCTTCTTTACTACTGTGGTACTAATGTACCTTCCTACCTTCCGGCTGTTGATTCATCTATATTTTAATTTTTACATTCTTTCTAACATATCTGTTAGTTTCCTAGTCTAATTTTATTTGTTACTTTGTTATTGTTCTTTTTGTTCTGCCGCCCCACGCAGCTTGCAGGATCTTGGTTCGCGAGCCCGGGGTTGGGGGGAAGCTCCTGCAGTGGGAGCTCCGAGTCCGAACCACTGGACTAACAGAGAACCTCAGACCCCAGGGAATATTCATCAGAGTGAGGTCTCACGGAGGTCCTCATCTCAGCACCAAGACCCAGTTCTGCCCAACAGCCTACAAACTCCAGTGTTGGAAGCCTCAGGCCCAGCAACCAGTAAGACAAGAACACAATCCCACAATCCCATCAAAAAAACAGACAATCCAGTTAAAAAATGGGTGGAAGACTTAAATAGACATTTCACCAAGGAAGACATACAGATGGCCAAGAGGCACGTGGAAAGATGCTTATTAGAGAAATGCAAATCAAAACTACAGTGAGGTATCGCCTCACGCCGGTCAGAACGGCCATTATCAAAAAAGCCAGAAACAATAAATGCTGGAGAGGGTGTGCAAAAAAGGGAACCCTCCTGCACTGCTGGTGGGAATGTAAATTGATACAGCCACTGTGGACAACATTACGGAGGTTCCTTAGAAAACTAAAAATAGAACTACCCTATGACTCAGCAATCCTACTACTGGGCATATACCCTGAGAAAACCATAATTCAAAAAGAGACATGCACCACAATGTTCATTGCAGCACTGTTTACAATAGCCAGGACATGGAAACAGCCTAAATGTCCATTGACAAATAAATGGATAAAGAAGATGTGGTACATATATACAATGTAATATTACTCAGCCATAAAAAGAAACGAAATTGAGCTATTTGTAGTGAGGTGGATGGACCTAGAGTCTGTCATACAGAGTGAAGTAAGTCAGAAAGAGAAAAACAAATACCGTATGCTAACACATATATATGGAATCTAAAAAAAAAAATGGTACTGATGAACCTAGGTGCAGGGCAGGAATAAAGACATAGACATAGAGAATGGACTTGAGGGCACGGGGTGGGGAGGGTGAAGCTGGGGCGAAGTGACAGTAGCATTGACATAAATACACTACCAAATGCAAAATAGTTGGCTGGTGGGAAGCAGCCGCATAGCACAGGGAGATCAGCTCGGTGCTTTGAGATGACCTAGAGAGGTGGGATAGGGAGGGTGGGAGGGAGGCTCAAGAGGGAGGGGATATGGGGATATATGTATGAATGTGGCTGATTCGCTTAGTTGTGCAACAGAAACTAACACAGTATTGTGAAACAATTATACTCCAATAAAGATCTATTTAAAAAAGTCACACACTCATTAGAAGACTATATATATAAAATCATATCTATAGATGGTAGATAGATGTAGACAGACATACAGAAAAGATCTAGAAAGATATTTACAATGGCCACTTTGTAATGGGTGGTAAGGTTATGGGACTTTTTAATTATCTCCATTATTGATCTGTATTTATTTTTCTGCAATGGACATGTAGTGCTTTTGTAATAATAAGTGAACATTGGTTAAAAAAAAAAAAGAATTACAGCAGAATTCTTGTCAGGAACAGTGCAAGCAGAAGAGAGCGGAATGAAATATTTTAAATCTTTAAGAAAAAAAACAAAACCTACCAACCTAGAATTCTATATCCAGAAAAAGTATCCTCCCAAAATGAAGGAGAAATAAGGACTTTCTAAGACAAATAAAAATGGAGGGAACTTGTTTCTAGTGACCTGCCCTGCAAGAAGTTAAAAGGAGTTCTTTAGGTAGAAGGAAATGATACAGGTCAGAAACACACACACACACATATCAAAAAAAAAAAAAAAAAAAAAAGTTGGAGCATCAGAGAAAGAATAAATGAAGATAAAATAAAATTTTTTATTTTCCCTATTCTTAGTTGATTTAAAAGATAAATGCTGATTTAAAATAATAAAAGCAACACTGGATTGGGTGATTACGACATACAGACAGGTGAAATAAGTGACAGCAAGTCACAGGGATGGGAGGGAAGACTGAGAATATTCTGACACAAGGGATCTGCATTACACCTGTTATTTGAAGATGGACTCAGAGTAGTTAAAAATGCTGCAAACTTTAGGAAAGCAACTAAACAAGAAAAACTCTTAAAGGAATGTATTTGATATACTAAGAAAGGAGATAAATGGATTCATATAAAATGCTCATTTCAAACAAGGGAAGGGGCTTCCCTGGTGGCGCAGTGGTTGGGAGTCCACCTGCCGATGCAGGGGACACGGGTTCGTGCCCCGGTCCGGGAAGATCCCACGTGCCGCAGAGCGGCTGGGCCCGTGAGCCATGGCCGCTGAGCCTGCGCGTCCGGAGCCTGTGCTCTGCAACGGGAGGGGCCGCAACAGTGAGAGGCCCGTGTACCGCAAAAATAAAAAAATAAAATAAATAAAAAATAAAACAAGGGAAGGTTAAAAAAAAAAAAAAAAGGGTGGGGCGGAGTTCCCTGGCGGTCCAGTGGTTAGGACTCTGCACTCTCACTGCCAAGGGCAGGGTTCAATCCCTGGTCAGGGAACTAAGATCTGAAAGCCATATGGCATGGCCAAAAACTTAAAAATTTAAGTGAAAGTAGAAAAAGAGACCGGGGAAAAGAAGTGAAGAAAAAATGCAATGAATAAAAGCAATTGCAAACCTGGTGGATACTAATCTAACTATATCAATAATCACTTTAAATATGAATTGTCTGAATATACCAGTTAAAAGGGATTGTCAGAGTGGGTTAAGAAAAGACAGATCTAACTATGTGTTGTTTATCAAAGAAAATAAATTATACTGTCAAAGAAATTCATAGATTTCTAAGGAACTCAAAACCATATCAAAAGTTCATTCAAAACGAGATTTGGTAAGCAATTTGTTATTTATTTAATTGTTATTTATTTAATATTTATTCATTACGTACTGTGCATCACTCTTCGCTAGGGATGCAAAGCCATGAGGACAGTGCCGGTACTCTCTGTTCACTAGAGGGACATGAATATGTAAGTGAACGTGTGTAATAAAGTTTTGTAGGTTTTGTGGCAGGTGGGCACAGGGTACAAGGTTCAGAAGGAACCCAGAGATGACCCAGGCCACTCGGGGGGGCCACGGAGCTGTGATCTTGCAGGTCCCAAATCCCCTTCTTCGGCAACCACTCGAGCAGCTACACCACATAAGGGAGCGTGGAGCTCGCTTTCCTGCAGCCTCGCACCTGGCTTCTCACCGTCCTTTGCCCACCCTCCCGCATTCCCATCGCTTGCATTTTCCTGCTCCTCTTGTCTTTGCGCTGTGCCCGTTTTCAGGCTCGCATCAGCACTTGCCAGCCTGTTATACTGTAGCCCCCCCCTCCCGGCTCCCTTATCCACGGTTTCCCTTTCCACTGTTCCAGTTACCCTCAGTCAGCCAA
The DNA here is from genome assembly GCF_963455315.2 of Globicephala melas. Classification (NCBI taxonomy): domain Eukaryota; kingdom Metazoa; phylum Chordata; class Mammalia; order Artiodactyla; family Delphinidae; genus Globicephala; species Globicephala melas. The sequence continues at coordinate 27,779,311 of NC_083326.1, read as the reverse complement.
GATCTGAAAATATCACATGGAAAATTCCAGAAATAAACAATTCATAATTTTTAAATTGCCGGCCGTTCTGAGTAGCGTCGCGACATCGCCAGCTGTCCCACTCCGTCCTGCTCAGGACGTGAATCATCTCTTTGTGCAGCTAATCCACACTGTCTACACACATTAGTACAGGAAAAAACACAGTGTATGCCGGGTCTGGTAGTATCCACGGTTTCAGGCACCCACTGGGGGTCTTGGAACGTCTCCCCTGTGGATAAGGGGAGTCTACTGTAATGACCTGACTTCGTCTCTCTGACTCCAGTCTGGCCCAACCTATATACAGCAGCCAAAGAAATTTTTGTAGAACCCCAAATTTATTTCACACTGTAAAACCCGCCATCAGCTCCCGGTGCCTCTGATGTGCATTCCAGTCCCTTAGTGGCTATAAGCCCCCATCCTGACGTCATCACAGTTTCGTATGTGTTGCCACGGCTCTCTGCCAGCCTTTCTGCCTCCAGCGCCCACACCCCCATCTAGAGACATGTCAGGCTTGCATGTGCTCTCGCTGTCACCTTTGTGTCCTCAGCGCTTAGCAGGGGTTTCTGCACAGGTAGCCATCGGCAAATACCTGTTGAAGGAGTGGGTAGCTGGACGGATGAGTGAGTGCACGGCTTCCCCAGGATTTATCCGTTGCCAGGCTTTGCCTGTCTGCAAGCCTACTGTGTGCCTGGGAGCCCCAGTACCTTACGCTTCCCTGGACCTGCTCTTTCACCCCCAAGCCTTTGGCTGGGCTGCTGTTGGCCTAGGATGCCCCCACCCGACCCCCCTCCACTAAACAGCCTCCGGCCATTCCTCCTGACTCTGCTTGAAACACGACTTTTTCTGGAGCATTTTCCCACCCATCCTAGGTTATAGAATAGCTAAGGTTTAGAGTTTTTTTCAACTGTTGGCTCAATCCTTTACTATTCTTTTTTGTTTGTTATTTATTTACTTATTTAGGCTGTGCCGGGTCTTAGTTGCAGCACGCAGCACCTTTTTAGTTGCGGCAGGCATGTGGGATCTAGTTCCCTGACCAGGGATCGAACATCCCCTGCATTGGGAGCACAGAGTATTAACCACTGGGCCACCAGAGGAGTCCCCTTTACTGTTCTTTTTGAAGGCACTTTGTTTTGCTTTCCTTTTAACATCGAGCTTTTTCTTTTTTTAAATATTTATTCATTTATTTATTTGGCCATGCCAGGTCTTCACTGCGGCACACGGGTCCTTTTTCAGTTGCAGCATGCAGGGATCTCCTTCCCTGACCAGGGATTGAATCCAGGCCCACTGCGCTGGGAGCGCAGAGTCTTAGCCACTGGACCACGAGGGAAGTTGACAGAATGAACAGAACTTTTCAGATTCTCTTGCTTATTACAGGCTTCACCTGCTACAGTATTTCAAAGAGAGACTGATACAGCTAACCAGCCACAGAATTTTTAAATCTGTGCTTCCTGATTTTGTGCCGTTAGACTGAAGAACTCACGGAGATTTTTCTTTTATTTCATTTACTTTCAGATCTTCAGGGTCACTTTGGAAATGGAGATGTAAGATAACTGCAAAACCTTTAACCCGAGATGACAGGAAGAGTCCCATCCTATGTCTCATTTCCAAAGTCTAAAGCCGCAGAGTCAGGCTGTGCTGCCTGACTTCTCTGGTCTACAGAAGACAAGCTTCAAACTCGTGTTAAACTTCCATAAGTGAGTTGAAATGAGCGCCTCGTGGTGAAGGATGAGATCTGGGTTCATGAGTTTACGCAGGAGCTCTGCCAGATGTAGCAAAGCTGATGGGCAGCCCACCATCAGCCTGTCCCCAGCCTGCTCCTGGGGAAGGAGGATTAAGAGATCAGGCAGAGGCAAGATGACATAAACATGTTCTCACCATCGGGGAAGGAATTTCGTGTTGTTCCGCCATCCTCCCCCCGGGGAGGCAAGAGGAGTCTCAATGCCGCGAACGAAAGCACTGTCGCTCTGGCCAAATCCGGCAATGGACATGTCAGCAGATTGTTTTAGGTTCTGACTTCAGAAAACTCCTGTTCTGGAAAGGGTTACCCTCCTATGCTATAAAGGAAACATGAAGCTTTGTAGCTCTTTTCGAAAGCAATGTGACAACAGATGTTTAACAAAAATACACAAACTCTTCAACCCAAACATCTCTTAGAATCTATCCCACAGAAATTACATAGAAAACAAAGACAGTTGTACGAGATGTCGATTCGTTGTTTATATTGACAAGAAACTGGACAGAAAGAGAACAGCCCTCAGAAAGAGACTTTCTAAGCCCTTAAAACAACTCGGCAGATCGAGCAGCCTCACTGCAGCAAGAGATGGGGGTCCTCATCAACGTTTAGAAAGCTAAGCTAAAGCATGATCAACACGAATTGGCAAAGCAGGAAGCCAGCCGAGTCAAAGAAACCACTAACTCAGAACCTGTTAAATGGGTAACCAAGATACGTTGAGGGTGGAGCTAGAACAACGTCCACAAGGAACGGTTTCACTCCATTTTTACAATCCCAGACTAAGGTGCTGTGGTCACGAAGACTGGCAGAAAGCCCAGCAAACACGAGCCCCACGTGCACCAACGTGCAGCCGCCGCGTCCCCTCAGCCCTGCTGGGAGGACTGTCTTGGTCATGGGAATGTGACCTCGGAACGCACAGATGAAATCCTCCTGCTGCAGGAAGACAGCCACCGACCCTCCCCTGCTGCTGCCTTTGCTGGTCCTACTGCTTTGGAGCCGGACTCCTGAGCCCTCGCCACCTCACTTCACGTAGACGTGTGGTCTGTGGGATCAGGCAGGCGTCGTAACTGAATCAATGCAACACAATCAAATCTCAGTCAAAACAGGGGAGGCACATTATTTATCATGCGACTACTGTCCTTTACTGGATTGTAATTAGGCTGACACATTACCATCTACAGAGCGCCTGCACTTTTCCAGAAGTATCTGAAAAAATGGCACAGTTCCTAAGACTTCTTTCAATAATTTTTTATGAGTAGAAGTCAAGGAGAGAATTATAATCCTAAAAGAGCAAGCACATTTTATGTTCCAAAGAAGAAAATTTTAAGAATTCAAAAGAGATTGTAGACAGGGAACATTGGGTGGTAGTATTAATATAATACTATAATACTATAATACTATAATACTATAATACTATAATATAATACAGTATCATATAAGTAGTATTAATGTCCACTAATTGAACAATGTAACCAACAAGTGTTTCCCTTGAACCTGATTCATCAGCTAATCAATCAACAGGTACATGGTAGAGTCACTCCACAAATGGTAGAGAGGGTCTTAGTGAGAACCTGAGCTGACCTTCTCCTCTTCAAAGGAGGAATCGGACACAGAGGAGCTGTGTCACTAGCCCAGGATCCTGAGAATCCTGCTGGCTGCCAAAGGCTAAAACAACGAAGTCACCACCTGCAGCAGGATATCAGTTACACGTTTTAAAGAAAACACTCGGGCTTCCCTGGTGGCGCAGTGGTTGAGAGTCCGCCTGCCGATGCAGGGGACACAGGTTCGTGCCCCGGTCTGGGAGGATCCCACGTGCCGCGGAGCGGCTGGGCCCGTGAGCCATGGCCGCTGAGCCTGCGCGTCCGGAGCCTGTGCTCCACAACGGGAGAGGCCACAGCAGTGAGAGGCCCGCGTACCGCAAAAAAAAAAAACAAAAAAACTCATTGAACATGATTATTTTTAGCTTATAAAAGTCTATTCATTTAGAAGCATTCAATGCCGTATATTATTGTAAGAAATATCTTTAAGAGGAGTTGCAATAGTTTGTATAATTTACATACATTATATATAATATGCTATTATATATATTTAGGGGGTCTTGCCTTCAAAAACTGTATACAGGAGTTGAAAAGCACCGTCAAATAATATATAACAACAAATAATATTTAACACTGTCAAATAATATATACATGCAAGGTTGTCTTCACAAGACAGTCATTTATTGTTGAGAAATTACTAGTCTCTCTAGCCTCAGAACAAATTCTATGGGAAGCAGCTGCAGAATCTCAAATAATGGAAGAAGATTAATATTAAGCCACTGCCCTAATCGTCAGCTCACACAACAGCACCTCCTCCATTCCCTCTCAGGGTTAAGTATCCCTTTCATTACACTGTGATGGAAACAAACCAGATGACTCCACTGCAGCCAGTGTCCAGCCGGAACAGAATGATTCTCTTCCTCATTGTGGGATCTCTGGAAGTTTCCATGACATGTAGATTGGCCTTAGAGGAAAGCTGCTAATGGCAACAGCGTTCTTGGCAAACGTGCATGTATATGATATAAACGTGCTAAGAGGGATTCCCTGGAGGTCCAGTGGTTGGGACTCTCTCTGCACTTCCACTGCACGGGGCATGGATTTGATCCCTGGTCGGGGAACTAAGACCCCACAAGCCGTGCAGCTAGGCCAAAAAAAAAAAAAAGTGAGCCAAGATGAGATGGAGAAACAGCTGAAATTCATTTTAGTTCATCTCACAAATCCCCATGTGGACTTGACCAAGACAAGGGAATATTACCTCATTAGTGGAACATTATCTCTTTAACAGACCAGCAGGCCTGGATTTTAACATTGAGCATGAAACGACATATTGAGAAATGGGAAACTAGTGAGTGGATTTCTGAATAATAATTATTGTTGCTATTTAATTACTAATAGTGTTTTTCTTACTTTGTGTCTATCGTTATTATTATTTTCTAGAGCTATCTATTGCAGGTTTCCCTAATAATCTTCAGGTTCTCATGGAGCTCCATGATTTTTTGTGGTCAATGAGCTTTGGTCATGACTGCATAATGGTTTTGCTTATAGATTCCTCAAATTCAACTTACAAGAGTTTAATCCCACGTCAGACCCAATCCTATGGAAGGATTTTCGTTTTGCAGAGAATTTAGAAAGAACCTACAACGGTCAATTTTGTGATGGAATTAAATGAACTAAGAACGTTTGGAGGCCTACACTACGATCAAGTAGTTTGAAATGGATTTCTGTCCCTGCCCAAAGGCCTTGGTCTGTTACACCAAGCAGCTCAGTATGTAAGACGCTCTTTGCTGTCATTTTTTTAAACGCTGCAGTGGATTCCATGCTACTAGAGACAGCTGGTACACGAGGTAATGATTTCCAGGTGTGCTGTCTGTCCGGGCAGGAGAAGTGATGACTGCCTCTGGACCCTTGTACGTGCACAGTTACTTTTGTCCACTTACAAGTGTAACTGTGGATGGTTAACTTACACGTAAGATTTGAATTCCTCTCTCATTTTGCCTACTAGCTACCTTTATCCACACCACCTGTGATGGGCCAACTGGTACCCTGTGCAGTCTAGTGAGCAAGTAAGATAACACAACACTCTGCAGAGGGAATTCATCACAATTTGGTGTCCGCAGTGAGAGACGGCTCAGCGCACCAGGACTTTCACTTTCACGTTGGTGGACATACAGACAAGAATAAAGAGCTAAAGATTCTAACATTATGCACAAGGGCTCGTTAAGAACGTAGGCTTTTTGATAGGAAAATATCCTCCAAAACTTATTATGAGCAGTCTACTTGTGGTGAAGTTATGGCCGTGGGTGTAGTTGAAGAATGTCTTGAGTCCTGGGAAAGCAGAAGAGACTCCGCTCTTTGCACGGACCTTGTTTTATAGATACCGTGGTTCTTGTAACTGACACCGGAGTGTCATTTTATGATGTGCAGAGCTAGTGTGGTGTTTGTTCCATCCCAATATATCTACACAGATTCAAAAGCCAGGAATTTCTTCACTTTGTCATCTGTTAAGCATCTCCCTTTTGGTACATTTAGCTCCAAACAGGCAATAAAGTACCTTAGCAATTATTGCCCTTTGTGCAAGTAATTAATGATAGACAATAACTAGACTCATAACTGGCTTTTCCTAGAAAGTGTTTAGCTTTTATTTCCAGTCTTAGTACCCTACCTTGGGATGATGTGAATATCTCTGGGTCCCTCGTGAACCTCCCAGGCCAAGCCGCCAACATTCCAGGTCTTGATCGCAATAACTTCCTAGCTGGTCAATCAGCTCCCACACTTAGCTCACTACGGATGACTCAGGGGTGTTTTACAAATTGTGAATTTCATTAACAGAACCCTCCTCTGTGGTGTCCAGCCAGGATGGAGCTGATAGTAGCCACTAATAACCATCGCTGCCGATGCCCGCTCTGAAGAGGGGAAGCCGAAAGCCTCACTGGGGGCTTACAAGCTTGTTCCTCTCATGTCCTATCACTTTCAAGCTGAAAGTGAGGACTTTTTAACAACCACACACGTAGAGCACTATAATTAAAATAAATAGGCTAATAAATGCTAGGCCACATAGATTTAGGACAATTACTAACCCTTGCTGATCTCTACTGTAAATGCAACCAGCAGAGATGTGAAGTGAGCTAAAGCACTGCAGCCATCAAGAGTACAATCCCTGAGCTGTGGTGCTCGTGCAAAGTACCCACCACTTAAGCAGCTGTCACGGTTTCATAGAAATCAGCTGTCACAGAAGAGATGGGTTACAAGCATCTAATACGCTGCCCAGAGACAATGGACTACTCAAAGACAACTTAAATGAAAGATAATCAAACAATTATATCTAAAGTCCTTAACTAGGGGCTTCCCTGGTTGCTCAGTGGTTAAGAATCTGCCTGCCAGTGCAGGGGACATGGGTTCGAGTCCTGGTCTGGGAAGATCCCACATGCCGCGAAGCAACTGAGCCGGTGTGCCACAACTGCTGAGCCCGTGTGCCACAACTACTGAGCCTGCGCTCTAGAGCCCGTAAGCCACAACTACTAAAGCCCGCGCACCTAGAGCCCATGCTCTGCAACAAGAGAAGCCACCATAATGAGAAGCCCGTGCACCGCAACAAAGAGTAGCCCCCGCTCGAGGCAACTAGAGAAAGCCCGCGTGCAGCAACGAAGACCCAACACAGCCAAAAATAAAAAATAAATAAAATAACTAAATAAAAACTAAAACCCTTAACAAGAGGCTTCTTCAAAGTGGGCTTGAAGCTAACGTCCTCATACTTAAGAATTGGAGCCCTCTGCTCAAAGCTCACATCTCGCGATTCCTTTTATGAAGATGCGTACACCTGGACGAGAATTACAGAGGTGTGCTGCTCTAATTAGATGAAAAAACATTCAGAAATATTTGCAATTCTCTCTCTCCTTCATCCCCACATCCATCAGCATGGATTCCTAAACACACCGAAAATCATTCAAGAATTCTACTCCAGGGCTTCCCTGGTGGCGCAGTGGTTGAGAGTCTGCCTGCCGATGCAGGGGACGCGGGTTCATGCCCCGGTCTGGGAAGATCCCACATGCCGCGGAGCGGCTGGGCCCGTGAGCCATGGCTGCTGAGCCTGTGCGTCTGGAGCCTGTGCTCCACAACGGGAGAGGCCACAGCAGTGAGAGGCCCGCGCACCGCACAAAAAAAAAAAAAACGTATGTCTTGTTAAGGTTCAAGAAAATACATCACGGCCTGTATTATTATGCACAAAACGAGAAATTATAAATGGGTATTCATGCATAAATGCCAATTTCTGCCTCTGCCTCTCCGTGTAATGATGTTAAGGGAAAATTGCGTGGAAGCAATTAAGTCAGCATATTTTCAAAATATTTCTTCCAGACGTTTATAGGGTGAATCCACACTCTGTCGGAGACAAACTATTATACAACGCTAGCAATGAGCTCACTGATAAATGGAGTTCTTAGAAAAGTATTAAATTGTATTATTTTGCTTTAGAAACGCAAACATTTTGTACAAACCCCAAAACATCTAAAGTCTTGATGCTCAAACATTGGCACAAAATACCCCTGAAACAAAATCTATTCATATTCTCTAAACTAGGGCACAGCACATAAAAGATGACTCCCCATTTTGAAAAATGGTCTATCTTTACTTATTTACACATCTCCTCTTCAAGAAAAAAAATATATATTTTCAGATGGCTCACAGTAAAACAAGTGTATACTAAGATAGCAAAACAAAAATTTTAATGTAGAAACAATGATAAAATAAAATTTTCACCTTTTCCCTCTTCTCTCTAAATTTACTGTTAGTTCTTCGGAGGTGAGACAACATTGAAAAAAAAAACCTTGAAAGAATTATTTTCAAGGTAAATCTAAATTAGGTCAGACTGTAAAACAACTGTCTACTAAAAAGGCAGGAACTTGTTTTGAGATAAATGCCATTTTAGTGAAAAAATGAAATTAATTCGTCAACCCCCCCAAAATACAATTAAGTTAAATAACCCAGAGGTCCATCCACTGAGGAATGTATTTTTAAAAGGGTAGTCTACCCATACAATGGAATTCTGTTGGGCAACAGAAAGGAATGAAGTACCAATTCATGCTACAAGGGGAATGAACTTCAAAAATATTAAGCTAAGTGAAAGAAACCAGTCACAGAAGATCGCAGATTGTATGGTTCCATTTATATGAAATGTCCAGAACTGGCAAATCCGCAGAGATAGAAGTAGATCAGTGGTTGCCTAGGGCTGGGGGTGGGAGGGAAGATAGGCAGTGATTGCTAATAGGTACGGTTTTATCTCCTAGGAAAATGAAAATGTTCTAAAATTGGATTACAGTGGTAGTAAATATACTAAAAATCATTGAACTGTACACTTCAAAAGCAAGACTCTTACAGCATAAAAATTATATCCCAATAAAATACACAAACTATAAGGTAGGCCACAGGGGGGTCTGCAAACACAGATAGGGTTTTCCTTGGGCTCTGTCCCGACGCTTGAACAAATTCTACTCGAGTCCCCATACGCTGGTCATATGCCCATGCAGCACGACAGGGCTTGTTTTGGCCAGAAAGTCTTTCCAACCAAATATCATCCCTGTCTCATCCAGAAGAGGGAAAACCTCAGGAGAGTCCCCAGAGAGCAGCCTATTCTGGGTAACGTGACTTGTCCTTGGGCCACTGATGGAGAAAACGTGCACAGGTCGAGCCATGGGGACGTCCTTTTGGCTTATATGTGGTTCAGGCTGTGCTTTGTGTGAACTCAAGCAGCCTGACTCGGGGCCTGTCAAACGCACACAGCACATCTGCCTTAACCATTAGGGGAAAAATGTCCAATATAAGGGGAATTAACTCCCTTCCTGCGGCACCCACGTTCGCACTCCTGCCCCAAAGACAAGGTTCCCTTCCCAGACACCGGCGTCCTGCTGCTGGCTTGCTGTATTCATAGTAAATCCGTCTCTTTTGCACCCTTGAAGGATGCACCCCTGCCGCGTTTGACAGTCTTCACTCTGATAAGGTGTAAGACTGGGTGAGACCCACGCTTCGGCGAGTGGTCCTCAGAGCTGCTGAGAGGCCGCCTCCCAGGCTGTACTCCTCAGGCTGGCTTGAATGAAACCCTTTTCTATTCCTTATTATGGATTGATTGTTGGTGTTCTGAGTTGACACCGCCAAGAAGAGCAACCCCCAGGTTTCTAAAGACCTGAGTTGCCGTATGAAATTACTTACCACTCACCAGCAGTGACTTTGAGAACATCTGCCTGTGGTTTACATGCATTGTTTTTAGTGTCTAACCTGTCTAGTAAAAGGGGACTCCATTCCCTGGAATATCTAGGCTCGGGCTGTGAAGTAGGAAGAGCCCTCTCTTTGTTGACTACCCATGCAACAAAAATCTAGGGAACTCGGAAGCCAGTGAAGAAAGCTGTGGCCAGAGTGAAGGGGGAGCCAATGTGATGCAGCAGAGGGAGAGAGTCCGACAGCACTCAAATTCCTGACCCAGGTGAGCCTGCGGCCTCTCTGTATCCCCATCCTTCTTACAGCTGCGCTGGGTTCCATGGCAAAGATTCACCCTGGTATTATTTCATTATTTCATTAAATTTCATTGCCTCATTAAATCTCCTTTTCATTCACCTTGTTCCAGTTGAGTTTCTTCCACTTGGTAATAAACGTTCCAGCAGACAAGACTATCAAAAGTGATTCATTTTGTTGTACTGACATTCATTTATTCAACCATTATTTATTGAGTGACTGCCCTGTGCTAGGTGCTGTCCCAGGTACCAGGCATATGATCCAGGAACCAGACAGAAGCCCTCGCCCTGTGTCCCCTGCCTACCGGAAGTCACTCATTCTACCATGCACTCCTGGATGCCCACAAAACCTGCATTCCATCAGCAGCACTGGCTGGGTTTCTCGAAGCCAACATGTCCACGTTCTTGGTGACGTCGTCCATGGTCTTGGCCACCGCTCACATCGAGGGCATGCATGGTCTGGGCTTCTCACCGAACTACCTTAGTGACCATTCAGGAACTTGGCAGGCGAGACTTCCCACCGGTGATGGTCAGCAACACAGCAGGCTAAGTCCCTTGAGTTCATCTCAGGTCATTGGGTCTCAGCTCTCAGGGCCTCTTCAGATCCTGTGGAGACTCAGCTGAGAGGCAAGCTGAAAGAAAGAGTTTGCAGGCCTGGCAGTCCAGTGGTTAGGACTCCGTGCTTCCACTGCAGGGGGCACGGGTTCAATCCCCTCTCAGGGAACTAAGATCCCGCAAACCACGCAGCGTGGCCACAAAGAAAAAAAGAAAAAAGAGTTTGCATATCCATCAGTTACCTGCAATTTATAAATATGTAAAATGGTGTGAAGACAACGAACAAGGCTGGAACCTGATGACTCAGGAGGGTGTGCTATAGATGAGGCACAATTTTCCACTGAAACAAAATTTCTCTCTACAGCCTTTTGGTCAAAAGCAAACTCAAAGAAAGACTATTCTTGTTCACAAATTAAGGCTAGTCTCATTGGACTTGGCTTAATTTTATACGTAGGTGTTACAAAAATTGTAATTTACCATAGGTCTTCTTAAGACTGCTTTGCTTAAAGTTTTCATAAGGAATCTCAGATTGGATTATAAAATCCTCTTAAGACGAAGAAGACAAGACAAGAACTTGACATCATATTTCACCTGCAGGATGTGTAGAGTTGGGTGAATCCCTCTCTTCCTGAGGTCTCCAAAAGATCCTAAGATTCCTGAGTCTGTCAAGACGTGACCACCCTTACTCACTTGTAAGGCTAGGAGCCCTGGAAGCTAAGAACCAGACAGTTTTTCCTAAAGGAGTTTGTAAGCACCAGCTCCATATAAAGTCACCCGTAGCTCCTTAAAAGTCACTCAACGAGCATCATTCTCAAATATGACATTCCAGGCCAAGTCCCGATTGCATAACCAGTGTTTCTAATTATGTCCTCTTAACAAGGAGATCAGACTCTTTTGAACCTGTGAAAATAACTATACTGCCGTGAAATAAGAAGACTCGAGGAGTTTCAGAATTCTGGAGGTGTCAAGCAAGGAGAAATAGATGTCATTTAAATACTGCATTTCAGGACTTCCCTGGTGGCGCAGTGGTTAAGCATCCGTCTGCCAATGCAGGGTTCACAGGTTTGAGCCCTGGTCCAGGAATATCTCACATGCCACGGAGCAACTAAGCCCGTGGGCCACAACTACTGAGCCTGTGCTCTAGAGCCCGTGAGCCACAACTACTGGGCCCGTGTGCCACAACTACTGAAGCCGGTGTGCCTAGAGCCCGTGCTCCACAACAAGAGAAGCCACTGCATTGAGAAACCCGTGTACCGCAACAAAGAGTAGCCCCTGCGAGCCACAACTAGAGAAAGCCCGCGCGCAGCAACGAAGACCCAATGCGGCCAAAAATAACTAAATAAATAAATTAATTAAAAAATAAAGTACTTTTCATTAAATAAATAAAGAATGTCTGTTAACTCAATTTAATATCAGTTCTAGATTGTTAAGTTACAAAAAATTCAGGGCGTTATCTTCAAGTTAACGTAATTACTATTGAAATAAAGTTTGTCAGAATAATTATTCAATTCTGGTTAAGTGTAATTTTGCATTTTTCATAACCTTAAAAATTTACTAGAAGCAGTGCGAGCTTATTCAATAAGTCCTGTATAGGTTTAGGAAGAATATACCCAAGTAGAATCAACATATATTTCCTGAACACTGGTAACTCAGAGAACACACGGTTTGTTTTTATTAACACTAGTAAACAGACTAGCGTTAAACTAGTCTTGTTTGCCAAAGACCTATCTAAATTATGTGAGCTTGAATTCTTAAAACATGTTCAAATTATTTTCCAAAAGAATAACTTTTTTCACATTGAAAGCATTACAGATTCAATTTACTTAATTCCTAGGAATTTAAAAAATTGAATTTATATAAGCGCTTTTATTTATCTGCAAACTAATCAGGATAGAGCTTCATTAAGAAACTTTATAATCTAATTTGGTAATACCCGCAGTAGGTAGAAAATACCAATACTTACACAATAAAAAATAAAGGCCTTTCTGAATTAGACATATAAATCTATATAGACACAGAGGGAAGGCTGACAGTTTTAACTCTAAAACCGCAGCCATGGATCAAGCATAAACACAGAAACACAAAATTTACCACTTCCCACTGGGCATGAAATTCTTCATTCTTAATTTGAGCACCAAACAGACCAAGAGATCACCAAGTGGTTAGGCCACAGAACCAAAAGAATTCAGCATCTACAATCAAGCAAGTACGCAAAAGAACCAAACTCAAACCCACACCAAGCTGTCGATGAACAAGTGTCCCGAGCACAGGACCAAGAGTAAAACTCACCATCACCAGGTGGCCCAGCAGGAACAAAGCACAGAGGGTCCGAGAGCCTTGTTACCCAGATGGAGGAAACGCAGATCCCAAGACAAGGTCCAACCCATCCGATTCAAGACACCAGCTGTGAAAGACAAAAATGCACCGGACAATTTAGTAGATGATTTTATTCAGGCCGTTGTGATAGAGATAAGTGCACGAATGAAGAAGGTTTCAAGCAAGAGGGAGGAAACCTGGAGTTTCTTGAAAGGAGAGAATTCTTGGGGAAGGTGGAGTTTGGTCTCATCTCTCAGAATATGTGCTCAGCCATTTCCCAGAATGCATCACCACCATCTGGGAGAACAGGGCTCACATGAAGTTTAACATCATCAACGTGAAGAAAGCAATTCGATCAGGGTGTGTGGATGAAAAATTAATCAATCTATGAAAGAAATGGAAAATTTTATTCGAGCCAAACCGAGGATTATAACCAGGGAACAGCATCTCCTAAAGCTCTGAGAACTGCTCTGCCCATGAGAAGTCAAACACAGTTATATTTTTCAAGACAGAGGCTGTATGTTAAATGACGTATTATTGAGAGTTTACACAATCCAGATCTGCTAGTACAAGGGGGTGGGGTCATCATGACCCCTTGCAAGATCAAGAAGGAACGTTATCTTTTTCTTTAATTTATTTTTTTATACATCAGGTTATTATTAGTTATCTATTTTGTACACATCAGTGTATATATGTCGATCCCAGTCTCGCAATTCATCCCACCACCACCATCACCCCACCACCACTTTCCCCCCTTGGTGTCCATACGTTTGTTCTCTACATCTGTGTCTCTATTTCTGCCCTGCAAACCGGTTCATCTGTACCATTTTTCTAGGTTCCACATATACGCATTAACATACGATATTTGTTTTTCTCTTTCTGACTCACTTCACTCTATATGACAGTCTCTAGATCCACCCACGTCTCTACAAATGACCCAATAAGAAGGAACGTTATCTTTTTAGGAGTCATCTTGTTGATGCTGGGAGAATGTTGTTCTTTACAGCTGAGCAGGTATTTCTGCCGATGGGGGAGGTCTGGTCAATGCACAGTGCAGATACACAAGGCACAGTGAGGGGAGAGATCAAATCTGTCACCTGCTAACTGTAGTCCAGGGAAGTGAAGACTGAGACACGGAGCTGACGGGGTCTTTGCTGATTTTGTTACGTAACTCGTTTGTGCGCCCCATACACAGTGAGGCCAAACGAATCACAACATCAGAGTCTGGAGCAGAGAAAGGTTTATTGCGGGGCCGGGCAAAGAGAAAGGGTGGCTCGTGCTGAAAAAAACCTTTGGGGTGAGGGCTGTGCAGGGCGTGTGACTTTCTTCTGATTGGCTGGTGGTGAGGTCACAGGGCGGAGCTCCAGGAATCCTGTGCTCAGCCTGCAGTTACCTTCCTCCACCTGAGTGGGAGCCTCAGCTCCTGCAGAAGAACTCAGAGATATTGTTGTGTACATGCCTTCCCGTGGAACCAGGACCCTGTCCCAAGGCAGCACTACTTTTTCTAGACTGTTCCTCCTTTCTTTCTGCATCCCCTCCCTTCCCTGACCAGCAAGAGTTTGACTCTGCCTTTTGGAACTCAGGGAAGGTCTTTGGAGGCTGAATGAAGCCTATTTCCTACAAACAAGAAACGGGGGACAGGGAAAGGATTTGCACCCTGGAGTCGCACAGGGTCAATTTCAACAAGACCAGTTTTGGTTCCAAGATGGGAATAAAATCTCCTGTCGTTATCAATTTTACATAATTATTGATAAATCAGTTTTTCCTTCAGCCTTTCAAAGTCTAGAAAGTGGGCTGCTCTACTCTCTTTATATATTTTGAATATTTATTGGCAAAGACATTTAACAAATTTTTCGCCAATAGCAATATTTATAAATATATTTTGTCTAGTGCCATGAAAATAAAAATGGGCCCTGTGCCATGACTTTCGCAGTTTTTCAAGTTTATACCATTCACATTCTTCACTCTTTAATCACTCATTCTGGCCGAAATGTAGTCACACGATGCGTTAGCTGAACGCACTTTCTGCCATGTTTGGATGGGCCTTACTTTCTATCAATAGGATTATTTCTGAGCAAAGGACATGCTAAAAATGCACCCCAAAATCCCTAATACGATTCATAATCCTCCCTAATTCTCACTTTGTAAGGAGTCATGGGATTAAAGAAAGTAATTCTATAACTTTTAAATTTGCATTTGAAGAAGGCTTGCCTGAGAAGAGGAAGCATGTTCTCACACAGCCATAATTAAACAACGAAAAAAGAAAGTGGTATTCGCAATGCCTTGCCTTTAAACACTGCTCTCTTCCGAACAGCACAGTCATGGGACTCAGAGCTGGGAAGGACCTTGCAGAGAGAAAATCAAGTTCAACCTACCATTTAAATGATGGGAAACGGAGGCCTAGAAGAAATTAAGTGACTTTTAAGGCCTTAACTTTACCAGCTAATGGCTGGGACCGCTTAAAATAAATGAACTTCCAAAAATCTCTGCTTCAGGAGTCACATAATTAAGCTGTGAATATTATCACCTTACTTTTAAGCAACAGAGGAAGTAAGTTAGAAACAGGTGACTATAATGTATCCAAGTTACAAAGTAGCAAAATGAGAGCTCAGAATTCTTGCCTCTTGTCTGGAGGCTCTGACGGAACCCCACCTGCAGTACTGAGCTGCATGGATCAGGTTCGTTCAAATTTACCACTCAGTTTTCTACAACCCTACTCTTAGTGTTATCCCTCACTTCAGGATGTAAAGGTGTGAGGACGGACAGTTTGTATGTCCTTATTAATCACGATTTTGGGAGAATGTAAAAATACAGAATCAAAGACTGTCTACAGATGTCTCCACGTCACAGTGACGCTTCCTTAAAAATTCAGGAATCCTCACCGGAGGACAGGAGTACACCCAGCTGCCAGCAAAGGCTTAAATAGGGGTCAAATAGGCAGAAGCACCAGTGATCAGTCTTTATTTTCAACCCCCTTGCCTTCTTGTTTCATTTTAAGAGTCCTGGGTAACGGACAGTAACTATGGGGTACGTGTTTCCCAGGTAGCCAGAGCTTTTTAGAATCCGAAAAAAAGGTCATTAGGGAGGTTATTCCCAGGGGTAAAGCTGGATATGCCTGGGCATTCGGGAAGCAAACTCGCAAAAAAAGACTGGAAAGGCCTTGGGGTTGGATTTCACAGAGGTCCTGCTGAGTCTCAAATGTTCCTAAATTTAGAAAGTAGATGTGGAAACTGGCACAACTTGAAAAATCATAAAACATTTCTGCATTGAAGAGTATTTTAATTTTAAAATATTATGTCACCTTCCTCTTCCAGGAAAATGGAGTAGCATGTCTCCCTATACCCCTAGAGAAGAACAACTAAAAATCCTGGATGGAATACACACAACAAAAACAAAAAGGTTCTAAGTGGAGGAGAGAAGAGGAAGATTGGTCAGGAACCAAGGAATAATGCGGTGTGAGCCCCAGGGGTCCCTTTCGGCCACATGTGTCCCCGTCTTTGAACTGAAGAAGCTACAACTGAGAAATGGCACCGGAAGCAGACAGAAAAAACAACAACGGCGGAAGCCTGCTCTGTCTGGTCAAAGGCAGGGAAGGGGCAGCCAAGCAGGCAGAAAACTTTCAGACAACAGACAACTGCTCCAGTCCAACTAAAAACCAGAGAAACTGGTGTCCTCCACCCGCCCCCCTCACAACCATGCAGGCAAAGGCTAAGTAGGGGGCCAAGATGTGCGCTCCACAGGCTGGGACAAAGGCCCAACACAGGGATGCTGTTCAGGAAGTCAAGTAGTGGCCGAGACATTCCTACCCTTAGCTGGTAAGGACCACCCACCCCTGCCTGGATCACCGACTTAAACATACAATTATACAACTTTTAGGGAAAAAACGAAAGAAAACCTTGGGCATCTCGGGTTAAGCAAAGAGTTCGCAGACTGATACCAAAAGCATCATCCATGAAAGGGAAATGTGATAAATTGGCAATTTCACTGAAGTTTAAAACTTCTGCCCTGCAAGAGGCCCTATCCAGAGGATGAAAGCACATCTACAGGATGACCGAAATCCTTGCCAACCAAACATCCAATAGAGTACAAGTATTCAGTATCCTGCCGAGCTTTGGGGTGACTCTAAAATCAGGAGAATATTTTTTTAACAAACGGGATGGAGTTTATACCTACAGAAGTGTCATCTTTCATAATGGTCACTTTGGGAAGTTACACAAACCTTGAGAAGTTACGTGCTTGGAACACGGCTCCAAACATTTTGAAGCTCCTCTTTGGGAATTACCTTCAAAAACAGCTAACGAAAAATTCACGCCGGGCTTCCCTGGTGGCGCAGCGGTTGAGAGTCCGCCTGCTGAGGCAGGGGACGCGGGTTCGTGCCCCGGTCTGGGAGGATCCCACATGCCGCGGAGCGGCTGGGCCCGTGAACCATGGCCGCTGAGCCCGCGCGTCCGGACCCTGTGCTCCGCAACGGGAGAGGCCACAACAGTGAGAGGCCCACGTACCATAAAAAAAAAAAAAAAAAAAGTCATGTCATGTTTCATTGAGAACAGCATCGATGCTCCGTCAGTCTTGCCTGTCCCTCAAAAGACCAAGACGTGCACTTCCAAGAACAGTCAGAGATTAGACATCACAACTAATGAATATGTTTAAAAAGAGTAAACCCCCCAACAAGATAAAAAGAACCGTTTTCTTCCAACTCACATCACACATAGCTCATTTCCCTCATGTAGAATTTCTAGAAAAAGGCCAATAAACTCATAGGAAAACATGGTTAAAGGCCACGAACAGATAATTCACGTGAAATGCGTTAATAGTGTGAAGAGAAGCTCAACTCACACGTGACGAAAAGTGCGCTGAGAACTTGCTTTCACCTCTCAAGTCAGCGTGTCAGAAGTTGGATGACACAGTGGGATGGCGTCTTAAGCCGACAACTTGGCAATATTTATCCATATAACGTAGGTACTGTTGTTTTGCAAACCCGCACGGACACGGAGGGCAGGGAGACACAGAGGAAAGAGGCCAGCGCCCCAGGCCGTAGGCGGCAGGTGTGAGAAGCAAGGAATTTACAAGCTGGTTTCCGCTTCCGCCCCGCCCCCGCGGAGTCTTCAAGTTCATCCAGAGGCCTCAGCAGGGTCCAGGCCCAGCCTGGGTGGGTGGTGGAGGCGGGGGTGATCTCAGTACCACATCACTCTCCGAAGCTGCATCCCTGAAAGTGGTCCCCACGCTGGGCGCGGTGGCCAGAACCCACATCCTGAGGACAGGGGAGGGGTGAGGAGAAGAAAGGAGCCCTGGATCGCCCAGGGCCGGCGGGCAGGTCAGCCTGAGGTCAGCCTGCAGTCAAGTCTTCTCCATGACCTGATGGCCTCCTCCAGCACTGACCTTTGACCCAGCAACTACCCACACAGATACATTTCCATGTGTGTCAATGACATAGGTGTAAGGTATTTCAGCTTTATTCGTTACAAAAGATGGGAAATAACCTGCCTGCCTCTCACTATGGGACTGATAAATTATGCCTCATTCATAAAATAAAATTTTATGTGGATGTTGCAGAAGGAGTATATCCCTCAAGCACTAATATGTTGCTAAGTGTGAAAAAAAGCAACGTGTGCAGCAGTTTATAAACTTTATGTCATGGATATAAGCTTTTTGTAATGCCATAGGTGTCAAGGAAGGGAAATGTATTTATACATGATATATAGATATAATATATACATGATGTCACTGTATATAAATTATGCATGCAGAGACACACAGTCACGGCATATATATTTCTGGGAGGATATGTCAGAAACTGATAATGCGGCTGCCCCGGGGGCACTTAAGGCTGAGAACGCATAATGAGAAACCGTGCTTCCGCATCTGAGCGCCCGTGAACACTGAGCTATTGGCAGCCACCCTCTTTGCTATATATCCTATGACTCAGACCTTATTTTAGGCAGCCTTTCCAAATGATGAGTTGTTACGAAAGTACTTTGAACAATGACACAACTTTTTGAATATTGTACATAATCTCCCTGAGCGACTGCAAAGGTGACATCTGTAATTTTTACATTAAATTTTTCAACTGCTCGTGTTACTTTAATCTCCCCCCAACACGCCCCCAGTATGAATATGTAAATAATTGACGTGGTGAAAGTCAGTTTTTCCATTGTTTTTTTGGCTTCCAATCGTCAATAGACTAAATGACCATGGTAATAGCTTTCAGTTTATTTCTAATAAGAATAGACTGAACCTCAAAAAGATTAAAACTTATAACCACTACACATGATTTCATGCTTTGTAAATTCTACTCAAAGATTCAGAAATCTTTTATGACATGCTCCTATTTCTGTGAGATTCCAACTTTTCATGATTTTTCTGTCTGTGTTCCAAATTCAGTACCGTAGGCAACACATCCTTATACATCACTTTCCAAATATAAAATTACTAAAATGTAACTCAAATGTGTTCCGTTATTTCATTCAACAAGCACTTATGGAGTGTTTGCAAAGTGCTACATGAAATTAATACTCTATCTACTCTCTTAAAAATGACAACGAAGAAAGAGAAATTTCAATCAATAAATAAGACTAACAAAAAATTCCAAATAATAATGCAACCTTATGGTGGTCCTGGTTATGTAAATACTTTCCCATTCTTCATTTTTTTTATTTCCCTGTTTCACATGCAATCGTTCTCCAGGCATTTTCTGACTAAGGATTCCTGGGGCTGCAAGAATTAGAAAGCCACTCAAATCAGCTCAAGTAAAACTGGATTTTCTGAGCAGACACAAAGGAATTAACTAGAAACAAAGTCTGTAATACAGCTGGACCTCTGGGAAGTGGATATTTCTTGAAAATGAGTCTCTCTTTTCTTTCACTCTGCATCAGGCAGCCTGGTAAGACCAAGGTACCCAGAAGGGTTATTCCAGAAATTGATGTTTGTGTCAATCATTTATGTAAATACTTAAAAGGTATTACATATTTTCCTGCAAATATGATCTGATACTGCCTCACCTGTAACTTTTTGATAGCTAGCGGTTATCCTCAGTGTAAACCTCAGAGCCCTAAACTTTAATGATCTTCCCTCTGCTTACCTAACCAGCCTTATTTCGTGATATTCCCCCTGCCCCCCTACATACCCTCCCTCAACCTCCAGACCTTTCTACATCCTTTCTACATCCTGTAGTTATGCTTTGAACCGTTAGCACTTTAACGTCGTATAACTTATACTGAAATACTTCCTTTTGTTTTTACATTTTTAAAAACAGTTGCAGTCAGGTCTGTTCTGGATATAACTGGGAGTAGAGGAAAAGATGGCAGGTAGCACAATGATCTCACGTTAAGTCTGTCTCTGTGCCTACACACTCACCGAGAGCCGGTTCACCTCCCCGTCTTTCCTCCATCCTCGTGAAATCAGATCAGGGAAGATCCGAAACCCAGTCACCCAAAATGAACATGGTTGATAGTTTCCATTTCATTTACCTCTCCCAGTGGTATTTGCATTTTATCATGAATCAAAACTTTAAAATAAAGTTAAAACGTTAGAATGTTAGCATTTCCATCATCAGCCAGTAGAAAATTGATATGATTGGGAAGGCAGGCGAGGACCTCTCAGTGCCCCCTAGTTCAAACCATATTCTGCCTTCATAAAAGGCTGACCTTGGCTGTACTCTGGTTGTCACGAAAGTATATATCGCACAGATGAGTACACTGACTTTCTCATAAAGCTGGCCGTGATTGCATCTGCTGAAGCAGGGCCGCAGAGCTACCCATCAGCACATCTCAAATGAATTTCCACAGTAGGCCAGAGATGATTAAATAATTTTTGTAGAACAGCATTTGAAATTTTGCTTTTATCTATATGTTTGATAATAATCAACAGAGAACGGATTGCATCCCTCCAAGAAAAGAGTAATCTGGCATTTTAAAGAAGTCCTGAGGCACACATTAGCACAAAAAACCCATCCCGCTCAGTGTGTCAGGCACGCACTTCTTAGAGGCCTCTTCAGGTACTTTATCTTTCAGCTTTTCCAAATGGTATTTTTTAAAAGCGTCCAGATGTCTATCCTCAAGGCAATTATTTCCTTAAAGTTCATAGAGAGTCGGAGACAAAGGAAAAATACATTTTAACATTTGTACGTTTGTCCCCCGGCAACAGAAGTTAAGCATTAAATTGCACTATGACTCTAAAAGCTGTAAGGAAAAAGGGACCGTGGATAACTGTAGTCAATGACTTTAGGAAATCCACGTTCGTCAAGTCTGCACAAATCCTCACGTTTCCTTCTGAGACACAGTCAGTGCTTCCATAGTGGGTAAATACCTGTCCCCTTGGCTAGGCTAGAGTGTCCAGTTTTTCCATCAAACACCAACCTAGATGTTGCTGTAAAGCTATTGTGTAGACATGATTAATATCTGCAGTCAGTTGACTTTAAGGAGATTACCCTCGATGATATGGGTGGAACTCATCCAATCAGTTAGAAGCCTTCGGAGCAAACACTGAGGTTTACTGGAGAAAAAGGAATTCTGCCTTGAGACCTCAGCATCGGCTCCAGCCTGCTGACCAGGAGACTGACCAGTGCCCACGGTCTTGTGACACAGTCCTTGAAGGAAATCTCTTCATAGGTGACGGATGGATCAGCTGATAGATAAATATCTCCTTCTCCTCTTGGCTCTGTTTCTCTGGAGAACCCTGACGAATACACCTTCCCATGCCATCATACTGATTAATTTACAAGCTACATCTGATAGTTTTTGCAAGGATAAGAGCTCTGTGAATATATTTAGATATATCATCTTAGTGAATAGATTATTTACTGCCTTAAATCAGCTTTTTCAAGCCATGATCCCAGAGTCGTAAACAAGTTGCCTGAGTGACTCAAGTGGCCAGAAGGAGGACAGCTTCTAAATGATCCTTTGTCATTGCCAGGATGAACTCGAAAGATCTGATTCACTGTTACTGGTGCTGTGTGCTTTAGCTGGAGAAGTTAGAGCCGCGCAAATGGAGTTTACATACTACAGACACATCACAAAGGCGCCAGGTTAACCTTTATATACTTTCCTTGATGTTTCCAAGGAGAGTGGGGATACGTGCCTCATACTTCATCAGCTTGAATTACGCTTTTCTGCCACCTTGATTATCACCTATTTGTCTCATTTCCCGATCTAGATCATAGGAGTTAAATTCAGATGCGCCAGTGAAACAGCCTCATTTACTCTTTGGAAGAGCTCTGCTTAAATAGCTTTTACCCTCTGCCAATAACTTCTGTTTAGCTAATAATGCCTGTAAACATTTTAAATGAAAAGGGGGAATTGTGGATCGTCTCCCAGGAGATTAACCTTCCATTTTCTAGAAGATGGAAGCACCAGATATTCTCATAAAGATAAACCAACACATCTGACAGGTGGTTTCTCCATCAGCCTCTTACCCCTCATAGGGTTCTCACCTTCCTAACCTCCTACAGTGTGACATGTTACAAGATACTGTGATCTCTGCGCTTAAATCCACGGTATCCATGATTTTACAAAGCCAGGCTGGGACTACACATAATTCACTTAGAATGAATGAAGGGACCTTTCATTTCAAAAGAGTCATTTTTTAAAATTCTCTTGGTCAGCCTGGACTTTTGCTGGCTGTGCTCAAAGCTGGGGGCACGTGTATTCTAATAGAATGTGTGACTTTAGTTTTCTCTGAGCCCACGGATATCAAATTCAAGCTAGCTGATCATTCTAGCGATATTCATTCTGTGATTATTACCAAAATCACCATGAGTGCACTTACCTGTTTTCAGAGTGAGACTTTCATCCGGGACTCTTGGGTAGATTAATCAACACAACTCCAGTGAGAGGCCCGCATACCACAAAAAAAAAAGAGTCATGCGAAGTTAATCAGTTCTAATCAGTCATATGTAGGTTACTGGCCTTACCAACCACTCTCAGGCCAAGGTCCCCCCGTCCCGGTCGGGGGTCAGGTCATGAGTGGCTGGGTGGACCCTGGAGGCCCGGGGCGGAGCACGGACTAGGCTGGGACGTTCCCTAGGATGCGCCCAAGCTTCTCTTCTCCACTTCTAAAGCTGCTCCTGGCTGCGGGGTAACTATCTTCTGACCTCTTCAGGATGGGGAGGGCACCTTCTCCTAAGCTGACAGCCTATGGTGACACTGCCAGCAGCAAAGAACCGCCCCCAGTTCCCACCCGTGGCCTCCGCACTCACTCAGGCCCGTTTGTAAGGCGGGTAGCTATATTCACAGCTGTGTAGGTACAGAGAGAGATGCATGGAGAGAGAGAGGAAAAGGGACCAGAAAATACTCGAAGGCGGGATGTAGCCAGCTTCATCTCTCCACTAAGTGTGAAGGCTGTAGCTTCTTTTTAAGCAGCAAGTGGCCTTGTCCTCCGTCAGGTGTGTGACCTTGGAGGCAGCCTGCGCAGGAAAAGGGAAGGAGAACCGCAAGCCCCTTCTCTTCCGTCCGCAGGTGACATCAACCACCTGCCCATGACCTGGCCAAGGGCCGCTGGCAGCCCAGCAGAGGCCCTGACTCAGCTTAGGGAAGAATTTGTACTCATCACGTGGTTCTGACCCACAGAGCAAGCTCCCGGAACTCTGCAAACAGGGATCGCTTTTCTTTCGCTTGAAATCCATGTAATTTCAAATGTCATCAGCTCTGAATTCATGTGCAAATAGTATGCAGTGTTTCAAGCAGAATGTTCCACCTGCTTTAGAGACTAAGCTCTATTTAAACCTGCTCTGGTGCTCCTTTGCACGCACCCTAGGTAATAAGAAGTAGCTACTGTCTCTACTACTCATGTTTATTCGTGGTTAACAACAAGGCCCTTCCCTTAAGGCCTCTGTTTGGCTATGATCTGTTTCCCTGCTGGTGATTATCCCATGCCCTTTAAACGAATAGTATTTACCTCCTTTTACATATGAAAAACACATAGACACAGAGCAAACACGTACCTAGTCTTTACTATGTACCAGGCCCTTTGGAAGAATCTCCCACACACTAGCTCATTTAACCCTCAGGACAATTCTGAGATAAGGAAGTATTACCATCATCATTTCACAAATGGAGAAAGTGAGGCCCATGGAGGTTAAACAACTCACCAGGGTCACAGAGCTGGTAAGGTGCAGTGCCAAGGTTAAAGCCAGGCTGTCTGGTTCCTGTGTCCATGCTTTCACTATGATAAACCTCTATTCCGTATGTCACAGTGACAAAAATCATTCTCACATGAGTATCCACATGTAAACGTGAGCTCCACCTTCGAAGTTGCTCCCTGCTGCTGGCAGGGCTAGAAGCTCCTTCCCAAACTAACCAGAGTGATTCGATCTGTTCTCATCCTCATGGTTGTCCCAGAGGCGATCACACAGCCTCGGCTGGCCCCACTGGACTAAAGCCCCAGACTTCTGTTTGAAGATTGAATCTAAATGAGAAGCAGGAGTTGCCATTAGCCCTTGGGGAAATGAGAGAATCCTGCCAAGGATGAAATTGCCCTGAGGTAGCAGAGCTGCAAAGCGGAGAGAGTGAAGGGGACCCTTACCAGGTCATCTGAGCTGCGAGAACAAGCCGTACCTGAAGCTGCCTTTCCCTTTGAACTTTCTAGTAACATATGCAGTGGAATCCTTTTATTGCTTAAGTCGCCGCTTACGCTGGTTTTCTTGTACTTGCATCTAGTAACTAATTTGGTCCGGGGTGGGATGTTTATTACACACGGTCTTTTAAAGATGGACTTGGCTGAGTTGAAGACAGGGCAGTGATGGGCCATCTGTGACATTTTAAAGGTAAACGTACGGCTAAGTTCCTCCAGCTGTGTGTTGACACTTGAACAATGTCTGGCTGCAGTGTAACAGGAAAGGGCCAATTCTGACTCCAGGTTGGATCTGTTTCTTTGACTTTAGCCTTTGCTTTTCCTTGCTTCTTTTTATTACAATCGTACATAATGGCCTGCCTCAGGGAACCCTACCCACTGGTGAATGGCTGGAAGAAAGAAGAAATTAACACATCCCCTCCCGGAGGCTGGCCATTCCAGGAGATGTTTTGCAAGACTGGTGGCCCTTTTACTTTACTTCCTCCCTGTCTCTCCCTCTCTATTCTCTCTTTTTACTGTACTTCCCTCTCTGATTCTATAAAAGAAACCGGCACCCATACCCCATAAGATGGTGTTTCAGAGACACTAGTCTGCCGGCTTGTATTCCTGGCCTCAACAAAGTCGTATTCCTGACCTCAACACCTCGTCTCCCATTCATTGGCCTGTCGTGCGGCGAGCAGAGTGGAACTTGGACTCTGTAACAGTTATGCAAACCTGCTCATATATTGTGCCAGGACTCTGTAACAGTTATGCAAACCTGCTCACATATTGTACCACCGAGAGATAAAACTCACTGATAATACCATATAATCCATGCTCATTTACATTTATTTTAACAGCCTGGCTGCAGGTACTTCTGCAAACACACAAGCAAATTCTATTTCCCTAAGCAAACGAAACTCTGAAGTTGTAGTTTCTGGTTGCCATGAGAACAGTTATATTTAAATGTTCAGTCCCAGAAGCAGTAACACAGATACGCAGATTCTCTGAACCAGCCTGTCCTCTTCCACTTTCACCAATTCGCATCAAGTACTTTAAGAGGTGGCAGAGTTGAAAGCCAGAAAGAACTCATTCAGTAACAACTCCTGGGTTCCACTTACCTTGCAGGGCTTGGCCGAAAGTTTCAAATACAAAATCCTTTTCCCATAACTGGTGGTGGTGAACGATTTATAAAACATACTTGGAAGTGGCGGTGTTCCCTGAAGGCTGATGGAATTTGTAAAGTGTCACGTAACCCTCAGTCCCACGTCACTTGGTCTGTAAGGAGTGAGGTCGCAGGAACCCTCGACACTGGGTCCAGGGAGAGACATACACGTGCGGCCAAGGAGGGAGCAACAGGAGGGTTTCGGGCCCTACTTTTTTCATCAGTGCTTTACCTGCCGGGACCACAGAGCTGTCAGAGGCGGATGGCCGGGAGCTGATGAGCTTCAAGGTCAAGGTCCCTCCCACACTGGGACCTCACTGTGCGTTCAGAGTCCTGGGTTCTGTTTCTTAAAAAGGGCTCCCAAATTTTATAGGCTTTGCGCCCCAGCAAACTTGGAGGTACCCTTGTGCCCACAAGCAAAAAAGAAGGTTAAAGGGCGGATGTTAATTTCAGACACTTACTATCTTTAAGAAGCACTTTCGAATGTGAACACAGGGAACAGCAGATCCTTCCGTCTGGAAGATTCCAACCAGAGTTCAAACATGCTGTCCTTTCTCTCATCCTCAAATAGAACCCTTTCTTTCCTCCCTTTACAAAAACCCCCTGGGGCAGGGGATGCCACCCCACTCCAGTCAGGATGTCCCCCCTCCACACCCCGGTCTGGTCCATGCACAAAAGCCCGTCACCTCATCAGCCCCCCGCCATCTCTCCTCCAGAGGCCCCTTCCGCACGCCCTTCTCGCCCCCCCCACCCCGGTCCCCCATCTGCCTGGTCTTCAGTGTTGGGATGAGCTGTCGGATGCTCTGTTCTCCAGCTGATTCACTCCCCAAGTGACCTCAGCCGGTCTCCAGACTCACAAGGTGCCTACGTAAGAGACAACTCCCCCAAACTGTAGCTCCCATCAGGACCTCTGAATCAAACACGCACCCCATCTCCCTTGGACTCCTAAGACGCACGAGCAAAAGAGAGCTCCTGACCCCCTCGTTGGTGGCGACATCATCCTGCAGCTGCTCAGACGGAGCCCGGGCCATTCTGACCCTCCTCCCTGGCCCTCGCCCCGCCTGTAATCTGTCAGCCCACCCTGGCTCTTACCTGTACGAGCACCCAGCACCTGCTCCACCTCCACCCGGGACCACTGCAGCAGGTTCTAACTGACTTCCTGCTTCTGCTTTTCCCTGCTCCAGTCTATCCCCAAACTTCAGCCCCTTCCAAGCAAGACCCAGAGCAGCTGCAGTGGACGGCAAGGCCCTCTGTGTGACCCCCGCCCCGAATAGCCGACCTGCCTCTTAACATGCTCCCTCCAGCATGGTGGCTCCCACGGTTCTCTGAATACACAGGCATCCCTGCCACCCCGGGGCCTTTGCACCTGCCACCCCAGGGCATCTGCACCTGCCACCCTGGGGCCTTTGCACCTGCCGCCCGAGGGTGTCTGCACCTGCCACCCTGGGGCCTTTGCACCTGCCACCCTGGGGCCTTTGCACCTGCCGCCCGAGGGTGTCTGCACCTGCCACCCTGGGGCCTTTGCACCTGCCACCCCGGGGCCTTTGCACTTACCACCCCGGGGCCTTTGCACTTACCACTGATGTGTCCCAGAATGCACTCCCCCACCCCCACACCCCGAGATGTGCTCCCTCACTCCCTTCCATTTGGATTGAAAGAATCCGCCCCCCCATCCAGCACTTCCTAAACCGGTCCCCTGCGTCCCCCACCCCCTGTGGCCCCCTTATTGGCACTTGCCCGCTCACACTGGCTGTTTGTTACTAACTGACACAGAGGTAGGCCCTCCCTCCTGTGGTCTTTCTGTTGGGTGTGCCCCACCCCCCCAGCACACACAGCAGTGGGGCAATCACGGGGACATCGGGACCCCAAGGAGACGTGTCCCAGCCCATGGGGGGCGGGACTGCAGAGGGGGCTTCACAGAGTGCACACGGCCAGCCGCTGGGAGACGGAGGGCTGTGAGCCCGGCTGGGAATGTGTGTAAGGTGACACCCCGCGTGCCTGGGAGCGAGAGAACTTGGGTGTGTTATCTGAGCCGCCAGGACCCCGGCATCCGGCCTGCCCTTCAAGAACCACCCTCCCCCGTGTCTCCATCAGACCTGCTCTTCCTCCGATGTTCCCCATCTGGGCCATCCTGCCAGGGGTCTGAGTGTCACCGGGAACCTCGCCCTCTTCCTCAGCCCCCCTCCCCCTCCCCGTCCAGCAGGGACTGCCTGCTCTCTGCCTTTAGCAAAGAGGGAAGCACGTGGGCTCTGCAGCCGGCCCGCCAGCCTCTGAAGTCTGACCCCAGTCCTTCTGACGACAGCAGCAGGTATGGACCACGGGTCCACCAGCCAGGCCCCTTCCCAGGGCTTGACGGGCAGGTGGTCCTGACAGCAGGGACGCAGGCCCCCGAGCAGTGTCCCCTTCAGCGGGTGCCGCGGGCAGCCCCGGACGCTGGGAACCATGGGAATCGGGGATCTCATCCCAGAGGTGCCGTGAGGACGCAGGGCTGATGCAGGGAGTTGCCTCAGTGCTGCTGGAAGCAGGTGACGCCTCCAGCTCACTTTTATGGTCACTATTCTTCTCCTGAGGGTTCTCTCCGCCCCAGTCTCTCCTGTGAATCCACTCTGCAGAGCTGTGGAATGACCGTCCTGAAGCTTCCTCGGCCTCAACCCTTTGCTCCAGGGCAGCCTGGCCTCACAGCCCCTCCACAAGGTCACACCCCTGAAACCCACAGTTCCTCAGCATCTCGCACCTCCGTGCTTGCCCGGGCTGGTGCCCCTGCCCTCCCCCTTCCCCCGCGGCCCTGCACCCCAAGAAGCACAGCAGGGAGACCCTCGGGTCCTCTCGGACCTCAGACTGGCTCCCTGCCCACCCGCCTGCTGGGCCTTCCAGGTGCCCAGGTAGATGCTCCGGTGCTGGCCCAGCTTTGGGGGCCTGAGGCTGCTGCCCACCTGCCTGAACCAGGAGGACGGCAGGTGGGGAAGGCTCTTGGGGCCCAGGTGGCCGGGGTCCCAGATCGAAGTCCCAGATCAGGCCCCAGGGTGCCTCCCTCTGGCCTCCCCTTCCCTCCTTCATCCCACGCCCCACCGTTTCTATCATCGAATTGTCCTGTCCCCGTTCACGTGAGGTTTCTTTACGCGAACGGCTGGTCCTCTATTTTTCCTTCTGTGACTCCATGAGTTTGCTTCCAGAGGCAGCCGTATCAAAGTGCCACAAACCGGGTGGCTCAAAACAACGGAAAGAGCCTCTGTCGCTGTCCTGGAGCTGAAGTCCGGAATGAAGGGGCGGGCGCGCTCCCTCTCGAGTCTCCAGGGCCGGGTCCTCCCCATCTCTTCCGGGCCCGGGGGCCCAGGCTCCTTGGCCTGTGTCACTGCGCAACCGTGTCACCGTGCTCCCAGATTCGGGGGGTCAGGGGTGCGGGAAGCACACAGGAAGGACAGACAATTCCTGCTCCGTGAGGCCTGGGACCTCAGCTGGGGGGACCCAGAGGCCACAGCGACTCAGGCGGGGTCCCTTCTGAAAGCCACTGGTGTCTCCTGGGCTGGCACAGGCTGTCCTCAGAGGACGGCGGCTGGGTTCCGAGGGCGCTGGCCTTGAAGAGGAAAGCAGATGTGCTCGGCATTGCTGTGACCTCGCCCCAGAAATCCAGGGCCTGACTCCACGGCTGGGGCCGTCACAGGGATGTGCCCAGGTTCAAGGGCAGAGACTCACCTCCTCCTTTTCCATGGCACTGGCCTCGAAGGCACAGAGGAAGGAGAACGAGGGATTTGTGGGATTGGGATGGCGTTGGGGCCGTGTGTGGAAGCTACCCTGCCACACGACACCCAGGATCGTCAAGCCTCTGCTTGTCAGCGCAGATGAGCCCCAGAGCTCACCAGGCGGGTTGACAACAGGCCATTCAGGGTTGAGAGCTCCCTGGAAGAAGAAATTCTAGAAGCAATTAGAGTGGGAGGATGATATCTATTGAACGTGTACAGAGTTCCTTCAAAAATACACTGAATCCAGAATCTACTTCTGTAGTTGAAGAGTGACTTGGATCTTACGGAAAGCTGTTTGCTTTTATTTTTATTAATAAAATTAGGGAGCTATGGTTAAAGAAAAATACTATGTGTGTGTGTGTGTACCCTTTGTAAAACAGTTTGTATAACAGCAATGTCAAAAAATTGATGGTAGAAAATGTGTGAAAGTTTTTTTGTTTTTTCCCACACAATCAAACGTGTACAAATCTCCTTTCCTTTCTTTTTTTTCCTGGATAAAAACAAGTGAAGTGAGAAGTGGCCTGTGTGTGTGTATGTGGTTGTATGTGTGTGGTTGTGTGTGTCTGGTTGTAGTCTAGAAGCCTCCCTCAAACGCTTTCCTTGTTTACATAATTTTTTATGTTGCACTTTGTGGAGTTCATGCACCTAATTTCTTGCAATCATGACCACAGCAGAACCTGTCCAGTTATTAACTGGAAATTAAGTGGACTAACAGTTTGTGGATATCACCAGCAAACTGTTAATTACAAACCAGAGATGAAAGTGATTTCAGGGCTTTTGTAAGCAAAAATATAATTACAAAGGTAAATCTGTTGATGAAGAAAATTCTTTAGAAACTCAAAATGCATGTAGTGTGGTCTCTTGGAAATTATTTAGCTTCCTGTCTTCCTTCAGTTTGGGTAATATGCAGTTTAATAGGACTGAACAAAAACGAACTGAAGGTGTATCATGCAGGAAACTTTGTGCTCCCTGCTACGACACGAAATGCTGAAGGCTGCTGCCCTCGTTATGTGAAAAGCAGTAAGAGGTGGAGGGAACGGCCATATGATTTTCTTAGAAATATCAGAGACAATGAAGTTTGGATCATTTATCTTTTACCTGAATTTTGAATAAAATCAATCTCTGTCATTGCGCTCAAAGATGCAAGGCCATCTTCATGTGAAGCGTGACACCCCTCACAGGGAAGCGCTTGCTTTCCTACTCCCTGGGTCCTTTCCCTGGCATGAGGGACCTTCCAAATGCCCACCAGTCACTTTATTTTTTTAATTTTTTATATAAATTTATTTATTTATTAATTTATTTTTGGCTGGGTGGGTCTTTGTTGCTGCGTGCAGGCTCAGTAGTTGTGGCTCACGGGCTCTGGAGCGCAGGTTCAGTAGTTGTGGCTCGCGGGCTTAGTTGCTCTGCGGCAGGTGGGATCTTCCCGGCCCAGGGCTTGAACCCGTGTCCCCTCATTGGCAGGCAGATTCTTAACCACTGTGCCACCAGGGAAGTCCATCTGTCACTTTATTAAATCGTGTTCCTCGTTCCCTCACATACATTTTCCTTGAAGTTCCCATGCATTTGGGGGCATTATATCCCCCAAATATAGGCATGGTGGGATCTTATAAATACTTTAAAAAGCATTTAACTGGAGCTTGGCAAGCCTGACATTTGCAGAGACGGCTGTTGGCATATGCGAGGTTTCTACACAGCATGAGGCAGGACAAACCCTGCTGCTTCCCTGTGGCCTGGACTCCCCAATATCCAGTCTTCACTGATGTCTGCAGGGCAGGAGCCCTTCTTCCCAAATCCCAGTGACCCTAGGAAGAAGCAAGGAGACATCTGCGGGAAGAAGTGCTTTGTGATCCTAAAACCGGCATCCAAATGGAACGCACTATGGCTTGAGCTTTAAGAAATATCGGGGTTGGGGGGGGAAGAGTGACTTGAGTCAGGGACCCGGAAGCGGCCCGGGTCAGAGTCACTGCCCCGCACACCCTTGGGCTCCTCTGGCCCCCTTAGCCCCGCCCGTCCACCCTCTGCTGCAAGTGGGCTGAAGGCTTGGACGGAGAACTGGGAACAGGCAAACTTTGTCTTCGGCACAGCCAGCATCCCTGCTCCACAGCCCTGCTGACCTCCCCTCTCTAATTCCTGAAACCCCCAGGCCAACCTTTTCTGAGGAAAGGATCAAATATTTCTGGGACGGTGGACACATTTCTCTTAGAATCACCAGCATTGGAACGTGGTTGCTAGACGCCCGGCCTGTGAGGGCGGATGCTTGGGGAAGACAGCCCTGAAACCACACTGGGAGCTGGGGCCCTTCTGGCCGGCCCGGGGGGACCAGGGCTGGGTCTCACCAAGCACCAGACTTCCCCTCCCCCTAATAACCAGGTTGGGTCCCTGAGGGCTCCGGGAAAGCGTCAGATTCAATTCCCTGATCTGGAATCTAAGCCATGGGGGACGCCAGGGTCTCGGTCTGGTCTGTGCCTCCCCTCAACATCCTACTTTTCCACCATCAGGAGGACGGTGAGAATGCAGGGGAAAGGACCACCGGACTGTGTGCAAGTGACTAAGGTCCAAACAAGAGGCTTCCTCTGGACCAAGAGGATGACACTGACCACTAGCCAGTAGATGCTTCAGGCCGCAGGCCCCAGGGCCGCCCTTCCAAACGCGCGTCTTCTGGTCTGCTTTGCGAGCGCTCTTCGCTGGCCTCCTTCGGGAAGCCTGTGTTCTCCAGCGGAGCACCTGTCCGGGTGCTGGGATGCACGAGAGCTCCCCGGGTGCTCTCCAGGGGCCAGGCGTTGCTGGGGCCCCTGGAGCCGGCGCTGGCGGCCGTGGAGCGGGCTGTGGAGCAGCTGCTCTCAGGGCTCCCTCCCTGCGCGCTCGGGCGGGGTGACTCGGAGGCTCAGCCGCGAGCAGAGGCTCAAAGAGCCGCAGTTCAGCCCCGGCCGGAGTCCGCGGCCGCCTCCAGGGGCTGACCCCGCGCGGGGCCCGTGAGTGCAGCGAGCCCGCGTGGCAGAGCCGCCCGGAGGTGGTCCCGGCCGGCGGGCAACAGGTGGGGCGGCTCGGCTCGGCCCGGCCGTGTTTACCTGGCTCGCAGGAAGCCCGGGGGGCGGGGGAGGGGCGGCGGGCGCGCCCGGCGCTCGGAGCCGCCGCCGTCAGTCGCCGCCGCGCGCCAGCGAGGACGAGCCTGCGGCCCCGGCGGCCCGCGTGCCCGACCCGGAAGGCGGCGCCGGCGCCCCGGGACCCCGCGCGCTTGGGGCCCGCGCGGCGAGGAGGCGGCCTGGACCCCGCGGCGCCCTCGGCCTGGGAGCGGCGAGCGCAGCACGGTGGGTGACCCTCGCCGGGGGCGGGAGGGCCCCTATGCGCCCTCGGAGCGGGGACCCGGCCGCGGGGCTCCCCCGGGCGGCGGCGCAGGTGGCGGCAGGTGGCAGCCGGGCGGCCGCCCTGCGAGAGGTGGGCGCGGGTGTAGACGCCGAGCCAGAGCGGCGGGGCTGTCCCCAACGGGTGTCCAGGTGTGGGCTCGGCCGGGCCCGGCGGCCGGGGTCGCGGGCAGAGCGTGGGAGGGGGTGAGGGTAGAGTTTCGGGTGAGAGGTGACAGAGGTCAAGGAGGCCGCCCCGGGCGGGCTGGGAACGCGCGCTGTTGGCGAGCTTTCGGGCAGGCAGGGGTCCCCACCAGCCTAAAGTGCTTCTTAATGACACACCTGGAGCCGAGCGGACGACTCCTGCCGCCCCCCCTCTCCCCTCCCGCCCCACGAGCCGAAGACCAGTTTCCTTTTGAGCGCCGAGGGCGGCGACAGGCAATTCTCCGGGCTTCCGCCTTCCGGGGGCCCGTCCCGGCTCGGGCCGCGCCGCCTGCGCCCACCTGCGCCCACCTGCGCGCCTGGCGCCCCTGGGCGCGAAGCCCCCTGGGCCCGGCGCCGGGTTGGGTGGCCCTTAGTGTGCCCTGTGATCTGCACGATTCCCTGACATTCAGTGGCTCTGGGTCCTTTGGGCTGCTGGTGGCACTGCCTCGTTTCTTTTAGCGTCTCCTTTCACCTCCTTTCAGAAGGCAGAGTGGGGCTGGGAAGCACGTTGGCGTTTCTTTGGTGATCTCAGTAGGAGTCTGGCAGGAAATAAGCGCTTTCTGGTTCCTGGTTCTCTGTTTTCCAAATGCTACAACGTGAGAATCGACAACGCCTGTTCAGTTTGCCTCTGCAGCTGTGGAAGGCACGGGCCACAGCCGGGATGTGCTGGGAGAGGTGTAAACACGTGCAGGGGGGCCCCTGGCTGTTCTGGCCAGGGATACCCACACCTGGCCTAGAAAGAGAGATTTTCAGACGGAGGGAACTTTAGGGTGCGTCCTATTTAAGACCTGTGGGTTTTGGAGAAGACTTTAGCCCCCCAGCTCAGGGAGATCGTTTACAGAGTGACCCACAAGTCTGGGACCCCCCTGAATCGGGCTCAGTCCTGACCCCCCTTCTCCCTGGCAGGACCGCCTCTGAGTGCTGGGGGCCTCCTCGGACGAGGTGACCCAGGTGCAGAGCCAGCGGGAGCCTGGGACAGAGCAGCTCTTCAGGGAGGGATGGGCCCAAAGATCCAGCAGGTGGGCCGCAGCCTCACAGCTGTGTTTCTCCCAACCCAGGAGAAGTGCTCATCAGTGGTCGTATTTTTTTTTAAGTGGGATAAACCAAAACCTGAAGGGAGGGAATCCAGTTCAAAATTATTGTAAGGTGTTGGCTAACAGTCACTCCCAACGGTTTACCTGTTCTGAAATAACTCCCTTTATTAACTCAGGGTTAAACAAAAGCTGTTTGGTTCAAATCCACTTTAGAAACCTTTTGTTGTTTGACTTTTAGTTTCTCTTTAGATTCTTTAAAAATTTGACACAGTATCAGCCTCCGTCTCTGTGCCTTTTCCACCCAGGTGTCCAGGTAGCATTTTTGACCACTTACAAGTTGCCAGGCTGTCTTCTTAGAGCAATGCATCACCTCACTGATAGGCGGGGTGCCCTGGGATCCCCTCATTTGATATAACTACCCTATCAGTACCCTCATTTTTACTGACTAGGAAACCAAGGCATGGAGACACCCAGGGTGCCCAGGACTCAGTTCTGGGAACCTGCCACCAGCCCTTTGTTGCTGCCCTGCGGGGCAAGTAGGACGCCTTAAAAAGCCCACAGGGCTGCCTTGCACTTCTCTGTCTGTTAAAATTCCACCGCTGATGAGCGGCCACGCCCAACAAAATATGCTTCCTCTTCAGGGTGATTAGCCTCGAAGGCTGCTGTCAGGTCTCTGTTAGTCATCTTTTCCTTAACTTCCTCAGTAAAGTTGACAGTAAAGAAGGAAAGACAGTTCTCTAATTCCTCAGTACGCTTTTTAGTAAGTAGTCATTAAGCAGGAAGACACTTCTACTGGTCCGTGAGAGCCACTGAAGGAAGCTTAAATCAGCCTGAGTTTGGGGCCCCAGGAGGTGAGTTTAAAGCAACAGTAATTATACACAGGGAGACCCTGGTGGTCCCATTCAGCAGAGATGAGCAGAATTCAAACTCCACCTAAACATGTAGCTGTCAGGCTTTAGCCAGAGACACGGAATCAATGGGAGATGCACATGAGTGACTTATCGCAAGGAATTGGGGCTGGAGAGGCCGACCAGACAGGAGGCTGCAGCTCTCAGGCGTGAGCTGAGGCCACATCCAGAGCTCACGCTGCAACCAGGAATAGGGAACAGTGCATATTCTGAAGCTTTTAGCAAAGTCTCAGAGTCAGTAATTGCTAAAAATTCATAAATATGGATCTGGACTCTGAACACCTCTGAGTAAGTGTGAGGCTCTATTATTTAAAAAAAAAAAGATGGATGCCTAGAGAATGAGGATAAACAGACTTAGGTGAGGTATCTGGAATGTATCAAACATTCTAAAATTCAGCAATATAAAACAAACTGCCCAATAGAAAAAGATGTGACTGAACAGGCTGGCCTAGAAGAGAAAACCCAGATGGGCTAGTAAAATATGAAAAGATGTTTAACCCACTAGTTCCCAGGGAGTCAAAAATCACATCAAATGGGATAATTTTTTGTATCCATCATACTGGTAAAAATTTTAAATTCTGACTATACCAAGTACCGAGGAAGATGTGGAGAAGTGAGAACTCACATTATTGTGAGTAGGAGTGTAAATAAAAAGACACTTTAGAGAAGAATCCAGGAAAGCTGATGACGGACATTCCCTATGACCTCGTGATTTCACTCCAAAGTTCACTCTCTAGGGAGAACCTGGTCTGAGTGCATAGGGCACATACAAAGGTTGCTCATGGAAGCAATTTTTTAAAACTTTTTATTTTGAGATGATTGTAGATTCACATGCAATTGTGAGAAACAATAGAGAGAGATCCATATATGCTTCAGAACATCTTGCAAAACTGTAGACAATATCACATCCAGGAGATTAACGTTGGTACAATCCATCAGCTGTGTTGAGATGTCAGATTTCGCTAGTTTACGTGTGTGTGTCTGTGTGTAGTTCTATGTAATTTTATCACACATGTACAATCGTGTGACCACCCACCTCAGGCAGGGACAGCTCCATCACAAATTCCCTAGGGCTGCCCTTTATGGCCACAGCCAACTTCCCCCTTCTCCCTCCCTATGCCCTTGGCAACCACTAATCTGTTCCCCATTTTCTATAATTTCATCATTTCAAGAATGCTATTTAAGTAGAGTCATGCAACCTTTTGTGATTGGCTTTTTTCACTGACTGCAATTCTCTTGAGATCTCTCCAAGTCGTTGAGTATACTGACAGCTTGTTCTTGTTTTATTGATGAGTAGTATTCCGTGGAATGGATGCCCACCCCGCTCCCGTAGTGTTTTGGTTTTAAGCATTTGCCCTTTGAGGGTTTCCAGTTTGGGGCTATTTGAGTAAAGCTGCTGTGACCGTCCACGTACAGGTTTTTGTGTGAACACAGTTTTCATTTCTCCGGGATAAATGCCCAAGCAAGAGTGCCATTGCTGAGTCAAGTAGCAAACACGTATTCCATTTCACAAGAAACTGCCCTCCCCTCTTCCAGAATGGCTGCACCGTCTTACATCCCACCAGCCAGGTGTGAGTGATCCAGGATCTCCACGACGGCCTTTGGCACCATCACTGTTTTTTATTTGAGCCTCTGACAGGTGTGCGGCGATACTTCACCGTGATTTTAGTCTGCGTTTCTTTCACGGATAATGATGCCCGTCTTTCCGTGTGTGCGTCTGCCCTCTGCACATCCTCTCAACGAGCAGCCTGTTCTCGTCTTTGCCCTTTTTCTGATTGGGTTGTTCCGTCTCGTTAGTTCCTTGTATGTTCTGAATACGGCTCGTGGTTGTGGTTTGCAGTTACTCTGTCAGTTTAGCTTGACTTCTACCTCTCCAGAGTCTTCTGCAGGAAGAAAGTTTTTCATTTCGATGAGATCCAGTTTATTAATGTTTTCCTTTTATGGATTGTGATTTGGGTGTGAAATGCAAGAACCCGTCACCTAGCCTGAGTCTGGAAGATTTTCTCCTTTTTTTTTCCCCCTACATGTTTTATGGTTCTGCATTTTACACTGAAGTCTGTTGTCCATTTCCAGTTAATTTTGTATAAGGAGTGAGGTCTAGGTGGAGGGTTTTGGTTTGGTTTGGTTTTTGTGCCTATCTAGGAATGTCAAATTGCTCCAGGACTTTGTTTGTTGAAAAGATGATCCTTCCCCCATAGAATTGCTTTTGCATCTTTGTCAAAAATCGTGTCCCCATATTTGTGTGGGTCTATTTCTGGTTTCCCTGATCTGTTCCCTTGATCGAGGTGTCTGTTGCGGCACCAGGACCACACTGTGCTGATTTCTGTGGCTGGAGGGTGAACCTTACCATCAGGTAGCGTGAGTCCTTCCCCTTCTTTCTTTATCAAAATCCTGTTAGCTGTGCTGGCTCCTGCACCGTTCCATACGTTTTAGAATAAGCTTGTTTGTGTCCACAAAACCCTTGGTGGAATTGTTATAGGAATTTCATCAAATCTACAGATGGACTTGGGGAAAATTAACAGTTTTACCGTGTGGAGTCTTCCACGCTGTGATCACAGGTTGTCTCTGTTTATTTAGATGTGCTTTTGTTTCTTTCATCAGTATTTTGTAATTTTCAGCGTATAGATTCTGAATCTGTGGGGGTTTTTTAAGAGTATACCTAAATATTTCTCTTTTTTTGAGTTATTTTTAAATACTGTCATGTTTTTAACTTCAGTTTCTACATGTGTGTTGTTAGTTTACACAAATGTGGATGATTTTTGTGTGCTGACCTTGTGTCCTGCGACCTTGCCCAACTCCCTCACTAAGTGTCTAGATTTCGGGGGTAGATTCCTTGTGATATCCATGCAGACCGTCATGTTACCTGTAAATGGGAAAGTGTTATTTCTTCCTTTCCAACCTCTATCCTTTCTAGTTTCTTTTTCTTGTTGTGTTGCACGGGAACTTCCAGTGCTCTGTTGAAGAAGAGTTGCAGGAGTGGACATCCTTGCCTTGTTCCTGATCAGAGGGGTAAAGCATTCACTTTTTCACCACTAAGTATGACGTAGCTTTATTTATTTAGGGCTTTTGTAGAAGTTCCTCATGACATTGAGGTAGTTCCCCTCTATTCCTAACTTGCTGAGAGGTTTTGTCATGCATGGGTCTCGGATTTTGTCACATATTCTTTCAGTCAGCTGACAGGCTCCTGTGATTTTTCCTCTTTAACCTGTCAGCATGATGGAGTATACTGATTAATGTTCACGTCGGTGTTGAACAACCCTTGCATGTCTGAAATAAATTCCACTTGGTCATGTGTATAATTTTTTTATATGTTGCTGGATTCACTTTGCTAGTATTTTGTTGAGGATTTTTGCTTCTAAGTTCATGAGAGAGATTGGTCTGTGGTTTTCATTCTTTGTACAGTCTTTGCTGGTTTTGATATCAGCGTAATATGAACCCCATAAAAATGAGTTGGGAAGTGTTCCCTCCTGTTTTAATTTCTGAAAGCGTTTATGTAAAAATGGCATTAATTCTTCTTTAAGTGTTGGGTAGAAATTTCCAGTGAAACCATCTGGGGCTGGAGATTTCTTTGGAGGGGCATTTTCTAATTACACATACAGTTTCATGAATAGTTGTAAGATTATTCAAGTTATATATTTCATCTTGGTTGACTCTTGGTAGTTTGTGGATTTCAAAGAATTGGTTCATTTCTTGTCAGCTGTAGAATTTATGAGTGCACTACTGTTCACAGAATCCTTTATTATCCTTTTAACGCCACAGGATCTGTAGCGATATCCCTAGTTTTATTCCTGATAGTGATGATTTCTGTCTTCTCTCCTTTTATGTGAGAATCTTGCTGGAGCATGATCCATTTTACTGATTTTTTTTTCAGAGAACTAGCTCTTTGTTTAATTGATTTTTCTCTATTTTCCTGTTTTTGGTTTCATTGGTTTCTGTTCTTCTCTTTACTCTTTCCTTCCTTCTACTTTCTTTGGATATATTTAGGTTTTTTGGTTTGGTTTGGTTTTTTAGTTTCATCAGTTAGAACTTAGATTATTATTATTATTTTTTGCGGTACGCGGGCCTCTCACTGTTGTGGCCTCTCCCGTTGCGGAGCACAGGCTCTGGACGCACAGGCTCCGCGGGATGTGGGATCTTCCTAGACCGGGGCACGAACCCGCGTCCCCTGCATCGGCAGGCAGACTCTCAACCACTGCGCCACCAGGGAAGCCCAGAACTTAGATTATTGATTTCAGTACCTTTCCTCTTTTCAATGTCACCATTTTAATCCTATAAATTTCCCTCTCAGCACTATTTTAGCTGTGCCCACGTATTTTTTTTCAAATGGTTTAAATGTTTATTGAATCGAGATTTTGTGTGTCCAAGGTCAGGTCAAAAAGTGAACAAAATGTGGAAAGGGTTGGCTGGTTGACGGCTCCCAGAAAGAGAGCTGAGGTTCAAGGTGGAGCTCTGCCAGGCTCTGTGCAGTGTGGGGTCAGGTCTCAATACAGGTCAAAACCAAAGCAATAGATTGAATGGAAAGCAGCCAAGTTACAGATGAATAAATACAGTATCATCCTATTTACTGAAAAATTTTAAATACACGAAAGAACACACTACCTGTCGTGATCACACAGAGATGAAATAAATACAGAAATCACGCAAAGTGGGCTGTCCATCAACCTCAGGAAGCTGCTTACCTGTGTCTGAGGAAGGATGGGTTTGTATGAAGGGAAGGGAATTTGTTTTATTTCTGAAACATTTTGAGATTTTAGACAAAGAAAGGAATGTGTCACTTTTTTTGAGGGAAAAGGTACGCCAGCTGTGTATTTTTTTCTGTACCTTTTGTTTGTAATAATGAATCACTTACGTTAACAATAAAGAAGCCAATGTCAAGTTTGGGGGTGTGACACTAAAGAAGAGGCAATGGTGGAAAAGCTGGGAAGATTAATAGCCTCACAGAAGAACCTGGACGTAGGTTGGGGTGAAGTTACTAAAATTAGGTAAAAGCAAGAGCAGAGAAAAAGAGAGTTGGGGAACTTCCCTTGTCCCCATCATCATTTGTAAACGGGGTACAAACAAGGAAAACTAGAAGCGGAGTTAAGTAGGGTGATCTTAGAAGAAGGGCTGTGCCCTGTGAACCAGCCACGGGCTGAGATTTCGGGGGGCGGGGGGAGGGGGAAGGTGGGCGCCACACCTGGCCCTGCTTTCAGCCTGTGAATTCAACTTGCGATGAGCTGTCTTTCTTTTAAGAACCATTTACATCTGCGTAAACGTGAAGGACGTGAGGGGGAACTAGCGCATTGGGACCCAGCTGGTTTTCCTTCTTTGCTGCCTGAATTTTTCCTGAGTCCCTCATGTGCATAAGTTTGGCCTCTAAGTACCGTCCAGCGTGTTTTAAATAGAGGTCAGCAAACCAGGGCCCTCCTTCTCGCTCCTCCCTGGCCCTGGATGCGTCCGCAAGCCCACAGGTCCCCCTCCCGTGGGCCCCGGACAGCCTCCCTGGCCCAGGGGCCCTCTGCTCCCTTCCACTCACCCCCTCCAGACTCGCGGTGTCGGCACCAGTGTCTGCGGGCCAGCGACTGGTCTACAGGGGCCACTGGCCACAGGCAAGTGCAAGGACGCTGCGGTGGCCGAGGAAAGGTCTGTAATTGATTTCCTGTAGAATTATTTCACTTTCTTTAAGAGTGAGGGGATTAACATTCAGCTCACCCTTTTTCCAAGGTAAGAGAAGGAAAATGAGGTTTTATTCACAGTAAGTGATTAACCAAATTTCATGCTTCGTTCTGTATTAGAGACTAATATACAGAGCGTGGAAAGACAGGTCCCAGAGGCAGCTGAGGGCCTGGAAGGTGGTCACCCCGACACACTCACACACACACACCCCACGTGCTCACGGCTGGAGTCCACACGTGACGGCTGGTGTGGGGTTGGCAGCCTTGCACATTAGGGCAGCATCTTGTACAGTAAGAACTACCCCTCCTTCGCTGAATGCAATTATGCCTGAGGTTTAATCCTCTGAACTTCTCAACCCAGGAGTTTATTTCCTTGTGATATCTGTTGTTTCAAACGTGCATATGTATATGCATATAATGACGTAGCTAAAACCCACTAAGGAGCCTAACTGATCTCTCCCACCACTCAGACAGACTTATTTTCTTTCTTTCTCTTTATATGGTTTTCAGTTTCTTTCTTTTTTTAAATTGAAGTAGAGTTGATTTACAGTGTTGTGTTAGTTTCTGGTGTACAGCAAAGTGATTCAGTTATACATATATAGACATATTCTTTTTCAGATTCTTTTCCCTTATAGGTTATTAAAAAATATTGAGTAGAGTTCCCTGTGCTACACAGTAGGGCCTTGTTTACCTATTTTAAATATAGTCATGTGTATCTGCTCATCCTAAACTCCTAATTTATCTCCCCACCCTCTTTCCCCTTTGGTAACCGTAAGTTTGTTTTCTGTGAGTCTGTTTCCAGACAGACTCATTTTCTAAAGGGACACAAAATAAATGCAGTGATGATGTCTGGACAGGCCCTGTCAGCACCCTGGGGTAAGACGGTTTGCCCAGAAGGTGGAGGCCCTCCTGCCCCCGCTGGCTGGGGAGCCAGGTAAGGTCTGTTCCCCAGCAACCCTCTGAATTGAACGACATCCTCACCCTGTTACAGGCGAGGAAACGTGAGTTCTCGGCACTCAGCAGATCTGGGGGGTCGTGTGAAGCCCAGGGCGTCCTCTGCTCTGTCCAGCGACATGTGTGACGGCCAG
This sequence comes from Globicephala melas, assembly GCF_963455315.2. NCBI lineage: Eukaryota > Metazoa > Chordata > Mammalia > Artiodactyla > Delphinidae > Globicephala > Globicephala melas. Next base: position 27,737,974 of record NC_083326.1, on the reverse strand, counting down.
CGACGCTCACCCTGTGCTCCTGAGCTCTCAGAGCACATTTCCAAATCCAGTCATCCCTACACCTGTGTCAGGCTGCACTGTCTCAAGTCAGTGTCCCACGGGTGGGAGGGGCGTTGGGCCCCGGCCAGCCCCAGGCCTTGTCCCCAAGCTGGTCACGAGTGCTGGGGACCAATCAGAAACCAGGGGCTTTTTATTATTATTATTATTTTTTTATTTTTGGCTGCACTGGGTCCTCGTTGCTGAGCGCGGGCTTTCTCTAGTTGCAGCGAGCGGGGGCTACTCTTTGTTGCGGTGCACGGGCTTCTCATGTTGTGGAGCACGGGCTCTAGGCGCGTGGGCTTCAGTAGTTGTGGCACACGGGCTCAGTAGTTGTGGCTCGTGGGCTCTAGAGCGCAGGCTCAGTAGTTGTGACGCACAGGCTTACTTGCTCCGCGGCATGTGGGATCTTCCTGGACCAGGGCTGGAACCTGTGTGCCCTGCATTGGCAGGAGGATTCTTAACCACTGCGCCATCAGGGAAGCCCAGGGGCTTTTGTTTTAAAATTAGCTCCTTTTTAAAGGAAAGAATTGGTATGAAAAGATGCAAGAACGGCGTTTCTTTTAGTGGTGTTGTGATGCCGCACATCAAAACTGATGCTGGTTTTGAAAAGGGGTCAGTGGCTGATAGCTGGTGACGAGGGGGGTGACGCCCTCCAGAGTGTGAGGGAACTTCTCTGAGGCCCCAAACCGCAGCTTTTTACAGGAAATGAGTTTCTGCTCAGAGCCCCTTGGCAGTTGTTTTCCTTGGTATGTGTTGTAAATTTTGAAATGCAAAAAGAGTTGCAGGAGCCATTCAGTATGTTTTACTGAACACACGGGTTTTTAACATCGTGCTGATTCTGACTACATAGTACTGAGGCTTGGGTTTGGTTTATGCCTCCCCACTGTTAAAACCATCTAGAAAACAGAGACCGGTGTTGATGCTTCTTCTGAAAGTGAGTTGACTTGGTTGCATTTTGCATCAGGTTTTGCTCTGATCGGTGGCCAGCATTCAGTGCTGACCAGGCTGACGGCAGCTCTGAGTGACCCGCAGGTGTGCCAGGCCATGCCCTGCGCCCTGCAGGCGACATCTGAGTGCTGAGGGTTCCGTGGCAGCCTAGGGTCCCCGCTGGTGAGGGCTGCAGCTCAGCGCGGGGGCCCCCAGGGTCTGCCCGGCCCTGTGACCAGCGGCTCCCCGGCTGGACTGCGGCTTCCTGTGAGTCATGGCTGGAGAGGCAGGCAGAGCCACTGGGGTGACATGCCTCACTGTCATTTGGTTTTCTGAAATGTTTATTTCAGAGAGTGACTCCTGCAGTCAGATTTCCCTTTGTTTCATGGGACCTGGGGGCAGGAGGGTGGAAGCAGGTGAGGGTTTGATTTTTGTCAGAGCGTGGGGAGCCTGGTAACCCCATCCTCGATGTTTCGAGTAAAGAGAGCGCTTGTGCTGGCCTTGTTCACCACTGATAGCAGCGCCCACAAGTGTCGGCCCCGCCTTTTGGGGTGTCAGGCCACAGAGGATCTCCCCGCAGGCCACATCCGACCGGCCCCTGCAGTTAGCAGCCTCTGTCGCCGCAGCCCCAGGAGCAAAAAGCCAGGTGCAAGAACGTTCCTCGGCCCCGCCTACACCAGCCACCAGACTAACCAGCGAGGAAGGAAAGCTAGATGGCGCTCACCTCCATCCGGAGTCTGATTGGATACCTGCCCGAATCAGTGCAGACGGCTGCAGGGCCGGGATTGGCTGGGCGGCAGGATACCCAGCGCCCCAGCGAAGTGTCTGCCGTGGCCAGTGCCTGGCTCCGAGCCTTCCACGGGGCTGTGGACTGGGATGGCGCCTAACGGTCCCCCGGTGGTCTGCCAGCCACCTGCATGCGTGTTGTCCAGGATACTCATTAAATGCTGAGTCCTAGGCCCGGGGCTCTGGACGCCACACCGCAGCCTCGGGGCCCAGGCCCACGAGTGTGTAGTCTAGTGAGCTCCAAGTGGTGAGGCCCACTGCTCAGTGAAAGGCAGAAATGCGTGCCGAGTGCCCGATGTGTGTCTCGGGGACACAGATTTACCTGAATGCACCTGCCCGTGCTCACAAACATCCACTTTAACACGATCAAGAAACTGTGTTTCACTGATAAACTGACTTTATGTTTGAAGAATGACTCACGGAAAATAGCGTTCTATACTGATGATATGTTCTTATTTTTTATTATTTTTATTTTTTAATTAATTTTTATGTTTGGCTGCATTGGGTCTTCGTTGCTGCGCGCGGGCTTTCTCTAGTTGCGGCGAGCGGGGGCTACTCTTCGTTGTGGTGCACGGTCTTCTCATTACGGTGGCTTCTCTTGTTGTGGAGCACGGACTCTAGGTGCGCTGGCTTCAGTAGTTGTCGCTTGCGGGCTCTAGAGCGCAGGCTCAGTAGTTGTGGCGCACGGGGCTTAGTTGTTCTGCGGCATGTGGGATCTTCCCGGACCAGGGCTCGAACCCGTGTCCCCTGCATTTGGCAGGCGGATTTTTTTTTTTTAACATCTTTATTGGAGTATAATAGCTTTACAATGGTGTGTTAGTTTCTGCTGTATAACAAAGTAAATCAGTTATATGTATATACATATACCCCATATCTCCTCCCTCTTGCGTCTCCCTCCCTCCCACCCTCCCTATCCCACCCCTCTAGGCGGTCACAAAGCACCGAGCTGATCTCCCTGTGCTATGCGGCTGCTTCCCACTAGCTATCTATTTTACATTTGGTAGTGTATATATGTCCATGCCACTCTCTCATTTCGTCCCAGCTTACCCTTCCCCCCCCCATATCCTCAAGTCCATTCTCTACGTCTGCGTCTTTATTCCTGTCCTGCCCCTAGGTTCTTCAGAACTTTTTTTTTTTTAGATTCCATATATATGTGTTAGCATACGGTATTTGTTTTTCTCTTTCTGACTTACTTCACACTGTATTATCGTTTGTTTTTGATACTCCATTTAGAGGATGACATTTTCTTTCCTGCCTGTGAGCGCTAGCGTATCTGACAAGGAATATTTAGGGATATGCATCGTCTCCATCCTGGTTTCTTGGTTAGTTGGAACCTAACATTTTTGCTAAACTTGCTTTGAAAGCAAAAAACACAGAGCTGTGTGGCAGGCTTCCCAAATAGAGCAAACACACAATTGATTCTTTAAAATTCTCTCATTCTCTAGGATGGGCAGAAGGCCACACCGTGCCTTTCCAATGCACCCACATAAAACAGACGCGTCTGGGGCCCTGAAAGTGCTGTATAGTATTATTAGGGAGCTCAGGGATCCACAGATAGGTTTCCCAAGGCCCAACATTTGCTGAACACATTGCTAGATGTATAAACAAAACTCAGGTTTCCCGATGAGGGGGCTGTGCTGGCAGAGGGGAGGGGACTCAGTAGCTGCTTCTAATCCCCCCAGCAGCCCTGTGCCTCCCCTGCAGCCTGTCTGGGAATTCTCTGGGCTCTTCCCGGAATTCCTGGCTGGGGTTAGGGTTAGGATGGATGGCTCCTTCAGGGAAGTTCCCTCACCCTGTTTCCAGGATGCCCACCTTCCCCACATGGCTTTTCACAGCAGTAGCTCTGTTCTCTGGTTCTGATCACGTTCAGTTTATAAGTGGTTAAATGTTCCGTTCCGCACTTCCGTTCTGGGACAGGTAAATAGGTTTTCCTCGCCTCACGTCATCTGTGTGGTACCCGGGGGGGTGTGTTGCATCCCCAGATGGCGGCTTCCACTGACCCTAATCATCACCATCCAGCTGATGGACCTGAGAGTCTGAACTTTGCCGAAGTCATTTGCCCAAGTCTGTTCTTCAGCACCCAGGAGAACGTGGGACATGATTTATTCAGCTCCCTGTGTTGCCTTACAAGACCAGATAAAGCAGGAACTTAACAAAATAAACAAAAATGACTCTCATATTTTAGGAGCTAGGTTTCTCTTGATGTGGTAGGAGGGCAGGGTGTGCTTTGGTTGTTTTCATTCTGGTTCTTTCGGATGTCTGAAAACGTGATAGCCTTGGACTAGCTGAGACCAGGGATTTAGGAAGTGGAATCCCCAGCTGCCATTGTCTTCCTAGAAATAGAAAGAGGATAAAATGTATTTCAGAGTCAGGCCTAATGCATCTCTACCTTCGATATATCGTTTTATACAGCTCTAGGGAGGGTGCTGTCCCTTTAAAAGGCAGACGATGGTTCTTTTATTCCGTCATTATCTCTGTATGTCAAGACTTATTTTTTTTTGTTTTTGCGGTACGCGGGCCTCTCACCATTGTGGCCTCTCCCATTACGGAGCACAGGGTCCGGACGCGCAGGCCCAGCGGCCATGGCTCACGGGCCCAGCCGCTCCGCGGCATGTGGGATCTTCCCGGACCGGGGCACGAACCCGTGTCCCCTGCATCGGCAGGCGGACTCCCAACCACTGCGCCACCAGGGAAGCCCCAAGACTTATTTTTGAAGAGAGAAGGCTTTAAACCAGATATTAAAAGCTAGCCTGGAATTTCCTTGGCGGTCCAGTGGTTAAGACTCCACCCTTCCACTTCAAGGAGCCTGGGTTAGTTCCCCGGTTGGGGAACTAAGATCCCTCATGCTGTGTGGCTCAGCAAAAAAAAAAAAAAAAAAAAAGCTAGCCTGATTCATTTCAGACGTTGTTTGGAAATTGTTATGTGAAAGGAAGGAGGACAAAGAGGTGCTGACCTGGCAGACAGCCTTTCTGAAAAGGCAGTGAAATGCCGTGTTTAAAGCCACATTACATAGTAGTCCTAACACTATTTACACAGATATTTTTTACATAGGATTAGTAACACCAAAATAAAATGTGGGATGAGAAATTAAAGTAAATTTTAATGTGAAGATAGGTTAAAACCTGGACAAATTTTCACACCCTTTTTTTAAAAAAAATTTTATTTATTTTTGGCAGCGTTGGGTCTTCGTTGCTGCGTGCGGGCTTCCTGTAGTTGCGGCGAGCGGGGGCTACTTTTCGTTGCGGTGCGCAGGCTTCTCATTGCGGTGGCTTCTCTTGTTGCGGAGCACGGGCTCTAGGCGCGCAGGCTCAGTAGTTGTGGCTCGCAGGCTCTAGCGCGCAGGCTCAGTAGTTGTGGCACATGGGCTCAGTAGTTGTGGCACACGGGCTTAGTTGCTCCACGGCATGTGGGATCTTCCCAGACCAGGGCTAGAACCCGTGTCCCCTGCATTGGCAGGCGGATTCTCAACCACTGTGCCGCCAGGGAAGCCCTCACACCCTTTTTTTAAAAACCACATTTGGGGCTTCCCTGGCGGCGCAGTGGTTGAGAGTCCGCCTGCCGATACAGGGGACACGGGTTCGTGCCCCGGTCCGGGAGGATCCCACATGCCGCGGAGCGGCTGGGCCCGTGAGCCATGGCCGCTGAGCCTGCGCGTCCGAGGCCTGTGCTCCGCGGCAGGAGGGGCCACGGCAGTGAGAGGCCCGCGTACCGCAAAAAACAAAAACACACATTTGTTCATGAAGGTAGAAAAGGTCCCAGGTGTCATTTCCGCGTGGACTCATGTGGTACAATCATCACAGAGTCCGAAATCTCTGAGACCTAACTTAGTTGCTCTCATGACTTGTGCTGAAGAAGAGTTTGAAACATGTGCCCTGGACTCAGTCCAGCGTTTGCTCCTGACCCCTTTCCACGGAGCTGCCCGTAGTTACCGTAACGCCCGTAACCCAGCGGGGCTCTGAGGGTGGTTCAGATCCCACTATTCCCCTGTCCTTTTCTTAGATTAACCTTCCCAGCCACTCTCTCTGGAGTTTTCTGCACAGAGCTGGTGTGGGTTTCGTGACTAATTACAGATGTTCTAGGGTACGTGATGGAGACCCCGGGGAGGCAGGTATGGAAACGCAGAGGGGAAAGAGGAGGGGGTGTTCATTCATCCCTCAAAGCAGGTGAAGCCCGGACGGGACTCCAGAACGTCGTTTGCTGCCCCCTTGGGTGATGGCTTTATCTGCAAAGCCAGCTGATGCCCCGAGGGCCAGGCTCAGGGGCCACAGTCAGACTCCAGCCAGCTCCATCCATCTGCAGTTCTGTAATTTTCTTTCTAAATGATTTCTGAGAACTTAAGGCAGTGTTCTTCTGCACTGTAAATCTGATAAGCCTGGGGAAAGCAAAGGATGGTGATGACTAGCTTATGAATATTATGTCATAACCCAAAGCAGAAATTCCCGGCCCCCAAAATCTAGAGGCTGATTTCTTCGGACGCTTTCCGTGTGAGTCCAGATTGGGTGTTTGGGTCTGTTTGTAAACGCCGTCAGGACACCCAGCGCAGCTTGGGGTCCTGAGGACTGTTGGGGGGCCAGATCCCACCTCACTGTCTTGGAGAAGCTTTTCCTAGGATAGACATAGACTTCTGAAGTGAACTTCCACCCCGTCCTTCTCAGCGCATCATGAGCTGTCTTAGGCCACTCAGGCCGCTGTAACAGAAACCCACAGACCGGGGGCTGGTAAATGACAGACACTGATTCCTCACAGTTCTGGAGGCGCGAGTCCAAGGTCAGGTGCCGGCAGATTCAGTGTCTGGTGGGAACCCAGTTCCTGGATCGCAGCCAGCATCTCTGCACTGTGTCCTCACGTGGGGGAGGGATGGTTTGCTTTCAGAGAACTGCGATAAGGTCTGTGAGGTACATTGGGTGGGACAGGAAAGCAGACTCTTTCTTCAGGTTCAATGTCGAGTTGGCCATATCGACCGACCGACCGGTGAACTGTGACGTGTGACGTGGGTGGTCTGTGTGCTATAAGCCAGAGGCCGGGAGGGAGCCTGGGGAGAGCCTGAGGATCTCCAGGTCAGCTGTCACATGCGTTCCTGAAACTCGGTGTGACTTCTGCTTCCCACTGCCTGTTCCAGCCGTAAAATGGTCTTTCTTTTTGGCTTGTGCACGTGCGTGTGTGTGTGTGTGTGTGTGTTTATTTTGGGGGTGGTTGTTTTGGTGATGTTGGTAGCCGTTTACTATGTTCTGAACACAGAGTGTTACAAGAACGTTTTTGACCTGAGAAATAAAAATGATTGTCTACAGAAACCAGGCGTAAACGCTTGGGCCCTGGCGGAGAAAGAGGCAGAAGAATAGAGGCGGGTGGGGGAGGAAGAGGGAGAGAAACAGAGCGAGGAGGCTGAAGGGATGGTCTTTCATTTAGTCTCATGCTTCTCTCTCAGGTCCTTTTTTAGATGCGAGTTCCTTGCTCTTTCACATTTGCTCTCTGGGTTTTGTTTAAAGGTCAAAGCAGCAGAGTCCCACTGTCTGTCCTTCCAGCTCTGTGCTACCCCCGCCTGCCGTTTAGGGCTGGTGGCATCAGTTTGGTGTCTGCGGGGAGGATGGGCAGGGTCCACACCCCGTGACAAACCATACCTGCCACGGAAGGGCGGCCCGGAGGAAGCGATCGGCCGCCAGTTGTGGGTTCCCTGGCTGGCCTGGGGGGGGGGGGGAGGTAGTGCCCTTCAGCAGCTCAGCGGCAGGTCATTCTGTCTCGCATTTGGTGGCTCCCAGGAAGGAAATGAGGGTGCCCCTTTGGAATGTTCACCATCTCCTGTTTCATTACCTTGTTCAGTTATTCCATTCTGGGGACACCCTGTCTCACTCCCTCGATCAGTCAGACTCTCCAGGTTCCCCTCCGCTCAGAGGTTAAGGTAGCCCTTTCTGGCTGGTGCACATCCCCAAGCGTCTCTGTCTTACTGTTCATTCTTCTGGAAGGTATGGTTAGGCCACCTCCAAACATAAACCATGCTCATAAGTGCCTGGTGGTTCCTCAGCCGACCCTGGCAGTTGGTATATTTCATCTCCAAGGTCCCACGGAGCCCCTTCAGCATGTAATTCACCAGTAACTAGAGGCTGAGAGCCATTTGGGTCCTGCTAAGGGGTTAAGTACAAAATGTAACAGTAGTAATAACAGTGAAGTTCATTTACCTTTAAAGCCTGGTAAAAAGCTACGACTCTGTTAAGGGTTAATGGCAAAGTACATGGAATTTTGAAAACATTGCTTTAGTGATTTGCAAAAGCAGAGAAGCAAAAGTTACCACCCTGGTAGTAGCAGAATTTTAATTCTGCTGCCAAAAGTACACATTAATCCACCTCTTGGCTGGGATGACTGTACATGGATTCAGTGGGTAGATGTTAAAACATTAACCATGGGCTCAATGCTCCTAAGGTTTCTCACCTGACCCGTCTCTGTGACCCAGGGTGACCTCAGCCCCTGGATCCTTCTCAGCCCGTCCCCACAGATGCCATCCCGCTGGTGTTTGTACTGTCAATATTCACACATACACAAGTGCAAACAGGACAGAGAAAAAAATTACTCTAAGCTACTGTACATGAAAAATTGCACCCGAGACAGATGAGAAAGACAGATTGCCCTCTGGCTCTCCACTGATCGTGCAGCAGTATATTCACTGAACATTTTTATTACAAGGAAGTTGAACTTTGACAGTTGTGATATCTGTGGACGATTAGCCCTTCGGGATCATGATTAACTCCTTATTCGTCTCCTTCTGCGGTCGGTGCCTTATGTAACATACAAGCCGTTCTCTAAGGAAGGGAAGAGAAGGCCCTTATGTTGTGGACGGGTTGTCAGGGGCCAGGGGATTTCGAGTCTGTTACCTTATCGAATGCCTCAACATGAATGAATGCACTGCAGGTATTATCAGCTGATTTTACAGATGAGAGGTCAGAAGCTCGGAGAACTAAATTTCTAAGCTCTTCAGTAAATAGTAATTGGCAGGCATGGAATTAAAACCCAAATAATTCCTTGCATACACTTTCACCAGCTGTTATGGCAAGACATGAGGCAGGAAATTGAGAGAGTCGCTGTCATTTTCCTTATTAAACTTGTGTATCCACGGACAGGTGTTTATGAAGAATAAGTTATTGTAACGCAGCTGTTTTCTCAAGGGTGCTTGTTAGAGCAAAGCCTTCTCTTTATCGTGTTGATTAATAATCTAGAAATGGGTGACATCTTAGACCTACTGGAACACTTGTTTCCACGTAAGGCATACTCATAATGTAAAAACCGTCCAGCTGATCCCTATTTTTACCTATGGTATACTCCTAGAGGCAGTGTTATATTCATACCTAGATGAGTCTTCTAAGCTTTACTTTCTCAACTGTAAAATGGGAATAAAGCATGCAGGGTTATTCCTGTAATTCCGTAACTCAAGGGATAAAGCAAATCACTGTAAAACTAACCCTGTATCTCCACAAAAACATTAATTTTAGGGTTGCTTTTAGGAACACGGACACGGAGCACGAAAAATGAAAAGCAAAACTCTTGTACGATCTGCAGAATCTTATGAAACCAAAGCCTGAAGAACTATAAGTCAGTGAGAAAAGTATACCAGTGACCGTTTCCTAGAACATGGACATAAATACAGCCAGACGGGTTGGTTCCTAATGAGCCCAAACGTACGGTGAGTGCAGACACTGTGATGAACCCGCCCCATCATGCGTATGACCACGCGTGGGACCACGCGGGTTACCGCCCTGACGCTCCTCCCAGCCCAGAGGTCAGCACTGCCCACGGTGATCCCCTCCCGTTTCCGAGGGTTTTGGGAGGCGGTAGGATGCTCTGGGGGCCACAGCTCTATCTAGGGAGACTTGAATTGAGGCCTTCTCTCTCCCACAGTAAACCTACTGAGGCAGAGATGTCACGATAATCCCGTTGCCTGTGAAAATGCACCCAAAGGCACTGGAGGAATAGGCAGCTTAGCCTGTTAGTGTCTGCAGCCTCCGAAGGGTCTCGAGTCTCCGTCTCACTTTTCCCTTCTCGCCGCCCATCCCCCACCCACTCTAGTCTGGAAACAGGAGAAGTCACGCTGCTTCCTGTGCTGTTGCTTATGGGCTCGTGTAGGATGTCACCTCTGGGCTTCTCAGGCACCGGTGTGCTCACCCCTTTCTCCTCTCTTGACCTGGGAGTTTAAGAGCGGATGTCCACACATAGGGGAACCCACGTAAAGGTCTCTGCAATAGGCGTGCAATCATAGATAGCTAGACGGCTAGAAGATGTTTTCTCAGCTGATCACCACCCACCCTGGGCACCCTGTGCAAGGGACGAGAAAGGCAGGAGCCGTCAGCCCTAGAGCTCACCCTGACCCCAACCTTGACCCCAACCTTGACCCCAACCCTGACCCTAACCCCTGACCCCAACCTTGACCCCAACACTGACCCCAACCCTGACCCCAACCTTGACCCCAACCCTGACCCCAACCAACCCTGACCCCAACCCAGGCCCTAACCCTGACCCCAGCCAACCCTGACCAGCCCCTACTTCGTTCTCACCGCAGCCAGCACAGTGAAGGAGCTTCTATTGCTTCCGCTTGACAGGAAACTGAGGTTCAGAGAAGTGGAGTGACTTGCCCCAGGTCACCCCACAGGAGCCTGGATTGGGACCGAGGTCTCATCCGCCGTGTTCACTCTAGATGTCAGGACTTCCAGTAGAAAGCAGGTGGTTAAAATGCTCAGAGCAAGGTGTTTTCACCTGCATGCCCCCAGCATTTCAGCTTCCCCACTCACACACACTCCTCTCCACCCAACGTGGGTTTTATCTGTGACTCCTTCACAGGGTCCACCAAAGTGATACGAGTGGTCTTAGCTGCACATTGTTGAAAACAGATCCAAGCAGCTGAGACTGGATTGCGTACCAGTGAATCTGGGTTACTAACCCGCACTCACGTGCTTAATTTTTACTGCCCCCCCGCCCCGCGCCAATAACACAAAGTATGGATGGTCACGAAAACATGGAAATTTTCAATAATCCCAGTGGCTGTTTCGAAATCACATCTGGGATTGAATTTCAACCTAAGGAGTATGGGGCAGGCCCGATATAACCTAGTCTATCCTAAAGGCTCCCAGCCCTGGCCCTCCACTTCCCCTTCCACCAATCTCCTGTCTTCTTATTTCACGAAAAGCTTCTTAAGAACCTGGAGATGCTTCAGAGTCAACCTGAGTTCCAGGAGCGTTCCACGTGAAGGTTCCTCTTGCTCTCTCTATTTGACTAATTGCAAAAAATGAAATGAAGATGACCTCAAATGTCCAACTCTTCTGTCTGCAGAAGGTTCTTTTCAGCTCGCTATGGAGGCCAGCTGCCAGGGCAGCCTTCTTTCTGTAATGCAACCCTCCCGTCTCTCCACGGCGGAATGGGGCAGAGTTACCCCCAGACAAGTCCACTGCCCATCATTTTCACCACAGGACTGTGCCACACGCCTCAAGGACTGATGATCCCTCTAATGAGGGGCCCTAATCTGAGAATTGTCACTTTGAGTTTCTTGTCTCTCTTTTCCTGCTGGTGCGCAAATTGTGCACTTAAGGCTAGAATCTGCCTACTCGAAATCACACATATAAATTCTCATTCTGTTAATCTGACACAGAAGGGAAAAAAAGTCTGTACACACTCAAAAGTCTGACCCGGACTTTTGTTATTTCAATCTATTCTGTGTCCAGTAGTCTTGAGTTTTTTTAATAGTGATTAAAATAGTTCATGAACAGTCTTCCCAAGTATACCCCCAAGTTGCGCTTTGAGGCGTGATAAAGTTCTGATCAGAACACGCTGGCTTGGAAGACGCGTCCCCGCTCCAAGGAGCAGGGCAAGCAACACGTGATTAGATCAGCTGTGCCTCAAAGCCCTTGCTCCAACATCAGCTCTCCTTTTGTCCACAAGCAACCCCCCGAATATTCACACGTCCCAGGCTATTTTGATTTAGGTTAAATCCTTAGAGATTTGTTTTCTGGAAGGGGGGACCATTGTGTTGGGATTTGCCTAATACCTGCGGGGGAGGTGACTGAGGAGGGTGAGAATAAGATGGAAACGGGAGGAGGTAAGGGATGCTGGGCTTGAGATACTGTCCAGGTGAGAACAGAGATGGTAGCGTTCGCTTCTCTGTGTCGGGGCTGGAAAACCCCAAGAGTCCAAGCTGTGAACTTGAAAAGAAGTTATCTATTTTTGCCTGTGTTTAGTTTCAAATACACCAATTCTTTTTTTTTTTTGGAGGTAACTTTTATTTATATATATTTTTTTATTGGAGTATAGTTGATTTACAATGTTGTGTTAGTTTCAGATGTACAGCACAGTGATTCCGTTTTATATGTACATATATTTTTTTCCAGATTCTTTTCCCTTATAGTTTATTGCAAAATATTGAGTAGAGTTCCCTGTGCTATACAGTACATCCTTGTTGGTTATCTGTTTTAGATATAGTAGTATGTATATGCTAATCGCAACCTCCTAACTTATCTTTCCCCAACCAAATACACCAATTCTTATTTCTTAAACAGGGATGTTTGATGCATTGTTATTCTGTGTATTACACACGCAGTGCAAGTTATCAGTACTTCCTCAGAACCCCGCATGGGACCACAGAGAGATCGCAGTTCAGAGTGACCCCCTCTACTCCCAGAGTTCAGACCGTCGTCCTGCACAGAGAACGTGCAGTCATGTTCTCCAACTGCAGTTCAGACCCCAAGAGGACAAAAACAAGTCCCCTCTTTACCTTTTTGTGCCCACTCTTATCAAGTAAACTACCATATGTGCCCCCAAACCTCCATTTTCCCAGTGAGGTTACCCCAAAGAGGTTTTTTAGGGGGTGATCCCATGTAAGTAAATTGGGAAGGTGGATGATAGAATTGCACTGAATACTGAAATTATCTGCAAAGGTCGACTTGCATTTTTAAAAGCATACATTTTATTTTATTTAATTAATTGATTTATTTTTAGAAGATGTTGGGGGTAGGAGTTTATTAATTAATTTATTTTTGCTGTGTTGGGTCTTCGTTTCTGTGCGAGGGCTTTCTCTAGTTGTGGCAAGCGGGGGCCACTCTTCATCGCGGTGTGTGGGCCTCTCACTATCGCGGCCTCTCTTGTTGCAGAGCACAGGCTCCAGACGTGCAGGCTCAGTAGTTGTGGCTCATGGGCCTAGTTGCTCCGCGGCATGTGGGATCCTCCCAGACCAGGGCTCAAACCCGTGTCCCCTGCATTAGCAGGCAGACTCGCAACCACTGCGCCACCAGGGAAGCCCCCATTTTATTATTTTTTTTAAGCATAGATTTTATTTTTTAATTTAAAATGCTTCATTGCTGAAAAATGCTAACCATCATCTGACAATGCAGGGTTTCCACAGACCTTCAATTTATAAAATATGTAATATCCACAAAGAGCAATAAAGCGAAGCACAATAAAACGAGGTCTGCCGGTGTACAACACAGTACCGTTAACTAGGAAACGAGGTCTGCCGGTGTACAACACAGTACCGTTAACTAGGAAACGAGGTCTGCCGGTGTACAACACAGTCCCGTTAACTGTGAAACGGGGTCTGCCGGCGTACAACACAGTCCCGTTAACTGTGAAATGGGGTCTGCCGGCGTACAACACGGTACCGTTAACTGTGAAACGAGGTCTGCCGGTTACAATACAGTATCGTTAACTATAGTCACCATGTTAAAGCATACACGTTAAAGTATTGGGTTTTTCACCTTCATGTCCTGATACATGATGTATTCACATGATTCTTCTAAGTCAGCAGTGTTTTTATCACCACTAGAACCATGTCTTTGATTCACCAGAGCACATGATCCCCACTTCGATCCAAGTCGTTTGAAGTACAGCACTTTTTAACTAAATCTCCCTCTGCGTGGGGCTCTGGTCCAGTTTCCATTTACAAAATACAAAGGCGGGAAGGGTTTCCACTCCTCAGGTGCTCGGTCTCCACCAGGTAACAGCTCACTGTACCCCACACACTGGGAGGTGATGCTCTAAGACGCCATCACTCCCTTTCTCACCGATTTGCCTGGGGAAGGGCATGGGTATCCTTCGTAGTCACTGAGGAGTCACCCCGTGATATGGGAGACTTTGGGGAAATTCAGATACTGGGCAATTCCTTCTTTGCAAAAGAGTGCCTTTGGGGAAACAAAGCTTGCCTTTCGTCAGGCATGTGTGATATTTTAGAAACCCTTCCCATTTTTAGAAGACGATTCATCTTGTTGCCTTTCAAGGAGAGCCACTCCTCGTTCAGCAGGGAGCTACTACTCACATGTTCTTTGAAAAGGGTACATCGTGGATGATTGAATTTTGTGACGACCCTTAAAGACAGGTCACCTGGAGCCAGCTGACAAGTGTACGGTGATGGTGCAAGTGGTCCTTGTGGTTCAGGCAGGTCCAGGGATGTGTGTGGGATGAGGGAATCTGTGTGGAATGAGTTTGGCTAAATTCTTCAGTTCTGTGCCTTTCTGGAGGAAAAGAAATAAATTTGCTGCTAAAGTTTGGGTTAGAAAATACAAATGAGGAACATGTGCTTTTTTAAATCCAACTTTATCTTCCTTACAAATGCTGCGGGTTCTTGGAATGCTTGTCCGATAAGCAGCCCTTGGTCGGGTCTTGCTGTTTCTGTGCTCACACGATTCCCGAAGCATCAGGCTTGTTTTTATTTTGAGGCGCGTCGGCACTTTTCTGCATCTCTGTTCCTCTTGTTACTGAACATGAGGTGTACCTCCGTCTGTCCATCTGGACTTGTGCACAGTCTGAGATCTCTGGAGATGAGTTCATCTTCTTTATGGATGAAGAAACACACTGAACAGTGTTTGTCACTGGACAGAATCCGGGTTTGGGCAGCCGTCCCACGTTCTGGCTTTCTGCCAGGGCTCAGAAGACAGTGACACTCACTCATGAGACTTTGGGTGCCTCTTGAGTTTGGGGGCTTTCGTTTTCTTTTCTCAGAAATGGGTATAGCATGTGGAACGGGATGGCGCTGATTGAAAACTAGCGTAGAAAACTCTGAAAGTACCAGTTCCAAGGCTAACGGCCTCTCTTTGTCTTTCAGCATCTGAAGGCCTCGACGGCTCAGGATGGGGAACCACGCAGGGAAGCGAGACTTAGGTGCCGAGAAGGGAAATAAGGTAAGAAGTGAGCGGGCTCAAAAATCCTGCAAACGCACAGACCCTCCTCAGGTTCCCTGTGGCTACCAGGGTTTTCCGCTAAAACAATTGGCTTCTTATCCTCCTACCTTAGAAACTTCTAGGGCTTAGAATGCTAGTCCAAGACCCGAATTCCTCGGCCAGGACTCCAGGCCCACTACGGTCTCACTGTGACTGGCCTCGCCAGTGCCGTCGGCCCGACGTCCCTTCCCCCACCCTCATCACAGTGAGCTTGGAAGACACAGGAGAGCAAACGGGAAAAACGCAAATAAAAGTCATCCAGATCCCTCCAGTGACCCAGCATGAATCTTCCGGGTGTTTCTAGCCTCACATTCGCCCCTTTCCACCTTATTCCACGGACGTCAGCTTCCCCTGTTCGACGATGATTCTCTGCGTCACCTTTGATTCCCCCAGGGTGACTGGGAAAGTGGTTCTCAGCCTGTCTCCCCCTGAGCCGCTCAAACCGATGGCCCGTCACCAGGGCACCTGCTGGCCTCATTCTCTGCCCATGAAGAATCATTCCAGATTATGAGGCAATAGGCCTGATGCTGTGCGCAGAACTGTGAATCCACCCTAATTTGTAGGGGGGAAAGGTTAATTATTCCAGTTCTTTGGTCCTTTAACTCAAGACAAATGACAGTTCATCAGAACGTCACAGTGCTGAGGATGGACCTCCAGCAGCCCACACGCGTGCAGAAGTGCTTCATAAATGTCCACCGGGTTGAATGACATTACATTTGAGCCCCAGGACCTCTTTGCTGAGCTTCTGTGCTATGGGTTTTATTTAATAATAATGAACTTTGCAGCCATGAGCCCTTCTCTGATCTGTACTTAGACTCAATTTCCATATCAGCCAGGTGGGTAATTTTCCATAATTTGCTTTCAAGCCATTCATGTAAATCAGTGATTACATACTGTTTTTGTTCATATCTTATCTTACAAAGTGTTCTGAGAAAACATTGTTTTATCTAAAACAATGTTACGGAGTTTCTTTCCTAATGATGTCAGGCCCAAGGTCAACTAGAAGGGGTTTACCTTTTTATAATGTTATTATTGATTTGGAATTCTCTCATTGTTGAAAGGAGGACCAATTTCCTAAGTGTGTAAAGTGTTCTAGTGAATGTTGAATGCGGAATCACGCAGTGTTTTCTACAACTCGAGCGTGAACTGTATTACTGGTAATCTCCCCGTGAAGATACTAGTAACTCTGAGCTGTGAATGTGTTCAGTTACTCTAAAGACCGTGGGTCTGGTGGCATCTGCACCAGGAGGATAGTCTCAGCTGAGAGTGAAAGTGGAGAAACAGCTCTTCTCAGAGAGCCCCATCCTGTTAGCACGTGGTATTTTAAGGCACTGCTGATTTAAGTGACTGATTTGCAAGTCTGCTTCTGTAAACCTCTCTGTGGCTTGCAGTGTCTTTCTTGTTGTTGGACGTTGTAAAGCACCAAAACGTAGTTCTCACTGGTTTACTTTTACCAACGTCATATTCCTGAGCGGTGGTACAGCCACAGTGACGCTTCTGTTTTCTGAAAGCTAATTTTTAACATTCTGCTGATGTTTCTTTGAAATTGGGCGTTTAAGACCACTGGTTCCTGTAGGGAGTTGTTACAGGTAACAGCTGTCTTCTTTTAATTGTTTGTCACTTGACAGAAAATATCTGAGGCCTTGTGGAGGGAGTGCTCTGGGGCAGCGGGTCCGCAACCTTTTTGGCCCCAGGGACCGGTTTCATGGAAGACGATTTTTCCACGGAGGCGGGTGGGGGGGATGGGGGGGTTCAGGCGGTGATGCGAGCGAAGGGGAGGCGCAGATGAAGCTTCACTCGCTCTCCGCCGCTCACCTGCTGCTGTGCGGCCGGTTCCTAACAGGCTGCGCAAACAGGTACCGGTCTGCGGCCCCGGGGGGTTGGGGGCCCCTGCCCTGTGGTGTTACGTGGAGTGTCAGCTGAAACCAGAATAGAGAAAAACCACATGAGCTCGTGCCCTGCAGTTTCGCATCTGCACGTTTCTGTGGTCATTCTGGGAAGCTTGTTCTTCACTTACGAGGGAATGGACGTAAAGCGTTTGCCTGTGTCCGGGGGCTGACTGCTGACCTGCTAACAGGCGGGGGGCTGCAGGGACCGGTCACCCCACTCATCTCCCCAGCTCTGCCTCTTTGCGGCTCCCCCCGTACCGCACAGGGGGCCCAGAGCCCTCCTCTGCTCTCCACTCGCGTCCCCCATCAGCCCCGCGTCCTCACGCTCGCGCCTGCTGCCTTCCTGGAACCCGCTGGCCTGCGGAGGACGTTAGGAGGCAGTGGCCCTGTGTCGTGACCCCCTGCTCTGCCACCCTCTCCCCCACCCCCCACCCCACCCCCGCGCTCGGCCCAGCTGGGGAGGGAGCCGCGGTGGCCAGGAGCGCACAGCCGCCTGCTGCCAGGTTCCTCCCCGTGGCGCCCCACTGCTCTCTCACTGGCTTCTCTCTCCTCCCGAAGAAGGCGTGTCACGATGTAGGAAGGAGCCTGTGATGGAAGGGACAGCTCTGGCATGTCTCTGTTCCTGTTCCAGCCTTGCGTGTTAATGTGGAAACAGACGCACGTCCAGGCAGTGATGCAGCTGCGAGCGCGACCTCGGGGCCCCATCAGAGCAGAGTGTGCGTGGTGGAGGTCAGGGAGGCCCCATCCACAAGGGGAACCAGTGGCATTCAGGGAAGCCCTCATTCTCAGACATAAAGAAATCCCTGCTGGCCTCCGATTTCCTGTTTTCTGAGCATCCTGGTGGATTTGGCTTCCAGGAAGCCCAGCTCACTAACTTACCAGCTCCTTGTCAGGCAGTGCGTTTTCACAATGGTCCTTTGGCAGCACCGGGGAAGGACACGTACCAGCTGCCACGTCCCCGGGACACATGGTTCTCAAAGAGCCCCCGCCCTTGGGCAGGCTGTGCCCGGGCAGCCCTGGGAGCCTGGGGACCCTGCACAGGTGGAGGACACGCTTGGCCCCTCTGGCTCCTGGAGGGGAGGGCTCATTTCCAGGTCTGCACAGGAGTGAAGCTGGAGCACTTCTTCCGCAGGAGAACCAGCTGGGCCTTAGGACGGTGCCCACACCCTTTACTGAGGCTGTGCTGGGCTTCTGTCTCGTTCGGCGTTGCTCTGACTGTTGTCAGTCTCTGACCTATGGGTTTGCTCATTGGGGTTTTCTGGTGATTCTCTTTTGGACACACCAGCTGCTATTAGCGCCTGCCGTGCTCCAGGCATCCGCGCCGTGGCTGTGTGGTTGCCAGGGCTGCTGTGACAAAGCAGCGCACACCCAGGGGCTGAACGGCAGACGTGTATTCGCTCTCAGTCCTGGAGGCTGGAATCTGAGATCCAGGTGTCGGCAGGGCTGGGTCCTCCTGAGGCCTCGCTCCTTGGTGTGTAGACGGCCGTCTTCTCCCTGTGTCTTCAAGTGGTCGTCCCTCTGTGTGTGTCTGTGTCCTGATCTCCTCTTATGAGGACACCAGTCCTATAGGATTAGGGCCCATCCTCGTGACCTCATTTTACCTTAATCAACTCTGTGGAGACCCCACCCTCAAATGCAGCCATATTCCGCGTTCCTGGAGGGCTAGGACTTCGACACGTGGCTCCTCGGGGAACACGCGTCAGTCCACAATGTCCGTGTTATTTGATGCGGGCGAGAAGTGACTGGGAGGTTTGAGAGGCCAGAGAGAGGAGTGTCCCCAGCCCTGCCTGGTGATTGCCACCAGAGTCTGACCCTCACCCTCAGTGGGCACTGCCGTTGCCCTGGCCTCTCCCCATCATGAGATTTCGGCATTCGCTTCTGTCCTGTTAACGCCTCCCTCGCAGACCCCTTAACCTTCCAGGCCCCAGATCCATAAGCCAACACCCCCGCTGCCCCCAGGATGTGGGGCTTGTCCAGAACCTTCCATGCCCGTCTGTTGCCCGTGACCATCTGTCCACATGGCACAGCGGCCTTGAGGTTGTGTCCTCCATGTGCTGCCCTCATGCGTTCAGCCCTTCTCCACGCTCTGACCCTCTGAGTATCATCTTCATTTTACCCATGATGGACTCTCAGCGTGGCCTGTGAGCTTGGCCCAAGGCCAGGTGGGGAGCGAACGCAGGAGCTGGGCTGTGGGGCGGCTCTCTGTCCCTCTAGGTCGGCACCAGGCAGCAGAAATGGAAGGAGAGCCGCAGGTGGACGTTTAAACGTTCTAGTAGCCACATAAAAAAGTAAAGAGACAGGAAGAAATTCATGTTAATATCTTTTCTTTAACTTAATATACTCCAAATACCATGTCAGCATATGACGACTATCAGTGAAGTATTTTACTGCTCTTTCTGTCTCAGTGAATCTTCAAACTCGGGGGTATATTTAGCTTACATCCCAATATGGCCTGGCCACTCTGCTGGCACTCAGTGGCCACATGTGGCTGGCAGCTCCAGACCGGACGGCAGCCTCCACAGCCAGGCCCATCCCTGTGGGCCCTGCTGCCTCGCCAGGCAGTGTCCCGGACACCTTCATGGTGTCCTCCATCCAGTTCACGCCCCCCGCCCTGCCCACCGTGCATCTCATCCATTGCCTCATGAAGAGGAAAGAGAAATTGTGAATGACCAGTATTGTCCGTTGAGAGATGATGATGGGTCTGAGTTTGCCCTCGGAGGGAGAGAGCTGGGGTTGAAGAGGAGAAGCCGGAGGGGGAGGGAGGGGCTGGGGAGGGGTGTGGATGAATGGCTGCCCTCTGTCCCCTGGCTGGGCCAGTAACCGCAGAGCAAGGGCAGTGATGAGTGAAAGTCCGGTGCAGAGGAGAAAGCAGGAGCGTCCTTTTTAAATCTGCCCGAATCCAGAGACCGTTTAGGGCATCGGGAGTGCCTCTGGTCTCGTGGCTTCGTCTGCCTTCCCCTGAATCACCCCCAAGCCTCTGGGGCAGCTTGAAGGGTCCGACCTGGGAGTCAGCCTCGGACTCCGCACCAGGTGCGTCGTGGTGCTGCCACAGACACGTCAGGACACTTGGCACTTTGCGTTGCCCCCAGTTTTCTCTAACAAGAGGCAGGCTGTTCTAACTCGTGTGTGGACTCTGTCCCTTCAGAGTTCACAAGTAAGTTAGCTGTTTAGGACTGAAAGTGTCTCAAATCTTGACTTATTCCTACATCCATTCACCCATCCATAGGCAGATGCAGACTTCTATTAAGCACCTCCCCTGCGTCGGACTGGGCTGGACTCAGTGACGAAAGCCCGGCTTCCCCACCAACTGTCAGGCGACCTGGGGCAGTTACTTCACGCCCCTGGGCTTCGGTTCCCTTATTGGTTACGGAGATGAGAAGACGGTGAACATTACGTGAGCCGAAGGATGTGACACACAGAGCATTGCCTGGTGCCCAGCAAGTCCTGTGTTGTGCCGTTGCTGCTTCTGTTCCTAATGCTCTTATTCTTGCTGTTGTTTTAAGAGAAACGCGCGTGCATCTTCTGTCAGAACAGCTCCCAGTATGACTGGAGAGATCAGCAAAACTCTGACCCTGTGCCCAGCGCAATGACGGGATACAGGAGGGAAACCATGGGGACCGGGGGCCCTGGCCTGCCTGGTGGCCTTTAACCAGCGTGGAGAACAGGCTACAAAGAGCAGAGGGAAAGCCCAGGAGTGGTCCTTCCCTGTGTCCTCGGGATCAGGGAAACACGGGCAAAATGTTTAAGTACTGCAAACAGGATTCGACCTGGGGCACCCATTGTACAATCCCTTTCTGCAAATCTCTCCCAGTTTCGGCCCCTCCAAGCGCTGTGGATTCTGAGTCCCCCAAGCAGCAGCCCCACCATTTCCGCAGCCTGACGCTGCCTGTCAGTCACAGTGTCCCCTCACAGTGATTGCTGGGAAGAGGCATCCTTTTTGATGAATTTGCGTCGCTGAGGGTAGGGCCAGTGGCCCCTTAGACATTCCATTGGTGTTTCCATTTCTGACACCGTGCTGGGCGGCCTTGGAACTTACTGGCACAAGTCAGAATACCTTCTGGCTACGTAGAGATAACTTTGGCTCAGCAGGACGGCCCTGGCCCCAGGCCTGTCGTCTGTGCTCAGCAGTTGTAAGCGGCTTCCCTCCTGAACCCGTGGGTGCCCTAAACACCGTGATTTCTGACAACATCTCCCAGAGCAGCAGTGAACGTCCTGTGGGAAAGAGCTTTTGTGCCATTTTTTGTCGTGCAGAGGAAAAAGATTCCCCGGCAGAGACCGATATCAGAGAGGTAAGAGGAAAATCGGGAGAGCCGCAGGTGGGAAGGGTTCAGGGAGAGGGAGGGGTCCGAGGCGGGCGGAGCTGACGGCTGCCCCGCTGGACCCTCAGGCCCCGCCCAAGCGTCAAGTGTGGAGAACCGGGGCTCCCAGCACCTACAGACCAGGACCTTCAGAATCCACCTCAACACCTGTCACCTGGGGCTTACTAGGGCTGCCTGGCAGGTGTCAGTGGAAGGTTCTGGAACAGGGCCGGTCCCTGGGGACTCTGCCTCTCCTGCTTCCAAATTTTCTACTGACCTTGAGCGAGTGGGATTTCCAGCGTCCCTGAACTACTTCTTCTCACCTGAATTCTTCAGCTTTGTTTAATTTTCTTGTTTGAGCACTGACCTCAGTCCACATGGGAATGAACTTCAAGAAGTTTTCATACGAAACTAGTGAGGCCATTGCTAGTCAGAAGCATTACTACCAGGAAACATAAGAAACAAAGAGTAGTTTATACTGGCATCCCCACAGATTTTCCAAAATGAGTGAAATCAAGTGATGATCTATGACAATTTTTGAAAATCTAACAATAATAATTTTGAAAGCCTGCTTTTCACCTGTGGGATCTCTATACTTTTCTTGGCAGTGGTATCTGGCTCACAAAGTTTCTCCAAAGGCGCCCATCCATGTTTCTGGAGTTTTCTATTTAATCAGCTTAAGAAGAACGATACCACACTGAAAAACAAGGTCTGAGAGCAGTTTTAGAATTTAGACTCGTGTCTGATTTTACAGTGGGGAGTAACTTGTTGGTCTGTTTTGTGTTTCCGATTAAATTGATTCGCTGTCTCAGCTGTTCTTCAAAGCCCAGTGTGTGGCGACGCTCTGAGAAACGAGAGGTGTAGTTTGCACGCATACACACAGAGGCACTCAGCAGCTCAGCCCCGCCCACCAGCGTGGAGATGGAAAATGTAGATTTGACGGGAAAATACGTTTCCTTCAAAACGTCTGACGTCCCAGCTGTGGGACAGGCTGACATGTTCCCCCGGGGGTTTACTGACTCTGCAGAACCGCAATCCTGCATCGTCTTGTCCCAAGTGGGGCATGTTGTCAGCAGTGTCGCTTGTTCAGGAGGCCCCGTGCTTTTCATGCCAGCCTCGGGAAGGAGGAATCTTTCTGCTTTAAACCACGGCCAGCTCCGTGCCATCCTCTCTCCTCCCACGGGCTCTGCTTGCAGGTATTGTGCCCTTGTCCCCCACCGCCCCCAGTGCTGCTGTTTGGGGGACCCTAACTGCACAGCCCGTACGGGTGTCCAGGGCGCCCCCGACACCGCCGGCTCCAGGCCGGGTGGATGCTGGCAGCCTTCACCTGTGGGCCCCAGCCCAGGGCAGGGAGTCGTCCACACGCCCCGCGCTGCGTACGGTACAGGTGGGCCCTTCAAACCCCAAATCCAGCGTTGCTTTCGCCCCACATCATGCTTCCTCCTGCAGTTCCTTGTTAGAACCGACCGCCGTCACCACGGCTACTTCGCAGAATGGGAAGCGGGTTTGCCAAGAAACTCACTTCCGTCCAGTCACCCAGACCCACTCGATGGGGCTGCCGTGTCTTCGAGCAGGGAATCCACCTGGAAAGTTAACGTTTCTGATTTGATTTTGCAGTGTGTTGGCAACTGTTAGACCCATACATGTGTAATTCCATTTTCTTAGGCCGGTTCCACGAACAATTTTTTTTGAGAACTCAGGTAGTTAAGTTAATCAAATAATATACGTTTCAAAGTTTAGGGGGCTGAAAAGTAGACGGTATTTCCCTGCAGACACTCACCAATCTAGTCAGATACATGGAAAGACCTAGTCAGCATCAAGTAAGGCCTTAGATTGCAAGGTGCAGGCGGTCTTTCCCTTGTATCTGTCTTCAACAGTCCCAGAGTCCTTTGTCTGTCTGTCTGTCTCTCCATCTCTGTTTGTATCTCCATCTCTATCTCTCGCACACACCCATAAAGAATTCCCCTTCGCCTCAGCTGCACAGCATTAAACCACCTTCCGATAGGCCGATGGTGCACTGTACCAATAGCTGCCTTGCGTCTGCTGCTCACTGCAGACACCCCGCTGCAGCCCCGTCCAGCAGGACCTTCTGCCCTGTGCCCCTGCTGGCCAATAGGGCGGTCACGTGACACACATGGCTACTGTGATTGGTACAACAGAGGAATCAAACCTTTAAACTTCAGATTTAAATAGCCGTGTGTTTTGAGGCACATGCCGTTCCACTGGGTGCTTGGCATGTCCTCCTAGTTCTGGGGTCCCCAGAACCCTGCCTGAGAGACATCAGCTCCAATTCTCGTTAAGGACAAAAACTGGGTCTTTCTCAAAGTCATATGATTGCGTACAAAAGTGAGCATCGAGTTCAGAAGGTAAAATCCTCTGGAAACACACCCTTATAAATACCAGCAACTGCAGAGGACAGCGCTGTGAGCCGTGAGCTCCAGCAGGTGGGGCAGGTCTTGTCCTCACTCACCTCCCTTGGCTGGGAGGGTCTCACGGCCCCATTGCTTACTTACGGCTCCCTCTGAAGGGGGCCACCTGCTGCAGGGTTGGGAAACTCGCATTGCAAACAGCATGCATTTATCTAAGTGCCTCTGAGTTTCCTGCACACACAGATGCCTACCCACCTGCCTTGCTTAGTGCCTCCAAAAGAATTTCAGCAAGCTTCTAAAAAGAGAAATAAAATAGTGTAGAAAATGCATCCTTTTAAAGAGGTTCCCAGAATCAGTAGCCTTCTGATTACGGTCATGGAGAAATCAACATGGGATCTGTCCCTGACTTGAGAGTCGAGCCACGAGGATATAAAATGAAACATCTCATTCCAGGCTGGTTTGTGAAGTCGCATTTGTATTTAAGACCCCAGGGCCGCCTCTGAAGGGGGGCTGTCTGCGCCCCGAGGGATGGTGAAGACTGCCGTGTTGGAGATGCAGCGTCTCCCACCCGCAGGCGAGCGCCGTCTTCCTAAGTCCGCCTTTACAGCAGGTTCGCGAATGTTCTGAGTCAGCACTGATTTGCTCTTGGAAGGTACTAACGACAAAGTCTCCCATCACGGTTTTGCATGGAAAGCACGACCCTAGCTTGATTCTGATTTCTGAGGTCTGTGAGTGAGCATTTTGTTTCCTCTGATAGACTGAGGACACTCACACCTCTGTCTGTCAGGTGGCAACAGGCCTCACAGACACACATGTGAGTGAGTGGTAAAGGCAGGGGTGTAATTAGCCAGCAGACCCCGGGCCCTCACAGCCCTTAATAAAAATAATGGGGCGATGATGCAGTGGTGCCCCAGGCAGCATAAATCCAGCGGGCAGGCCACGCGGCAGCACGTGATTTATGAACTTGCCCCGTCCCTGGCCCAGGCCCAGCCCCTCCCCATCCCAGGGATGGCCTCGTGGACCCCTGCTCGGGGGCCCCTCCCGGCTCAGCTGCTAAGGGAAGGGCCCCAGGAGTCAGGCTGCGGGGACCTCGAGGCCTCCGACTTAGGGTTCAGGGCTTGTACACCCCAGGGGCCTCGGACCCTGTGAGATGCGCACCTTCTGTGTCCTTTCACCCTATTATAGGGTTTATTAGGGTTGCGAGTTAGTTCGCAAGCTTAGTTTTTATCAGAAACTGTGACCAACCTTGCAAGCAGCTGACTTTGGGCCACGATCGTTCAGTAGAAGTGATATGTTTAACATTGGTCATTAACTTTATAAATGACGTGACAATAAAATCATTCTCTGGGTAAAACTACAGCAACAGTGGACCGTGCCCCCGAGGGGACGGCTTGAATAGACGGCTCTATTCAGGCCACCCCCACACGAGGCTTCTATCCTTAAGATCATGTTCCTGGGCCTTGGGCAGCAGATCACGTGGAATCCGGAGCCCGGTGACCCTGGAACACACCCGTTTGTCGTCTTGTTTTCAGCTGGACTCATAAACCGTTCCTCCCGCATTCCTTCCCTCACCCTGTCATAGCCCCTAATTCCTCTGTCCCTGCATCTGTAACGCTAAATCATTTATGAGAGCTGACAGGACGGGGGAAGGGAGGCCAGAAATGTTGGCCTGTCATCAGATGCGCAGCACAGAACAAGCAGAGGCAGCGCTGACTTCGTTGAATAGGTTTTTTTTAAGGTGGGGAAGCTTTTGAGCTCACAATGGATACGCGTCACGTGAAGTAGTTCTCAGGCTCCGTTTGGGGTTTACATTTGATTGAGAACGTGATTCCAGGGGTGGCACAGCAGATATGTATTCTTGAATTCCTCCTGACTTGAATGAAAGTGTTTAGATGGAAACTCTCCTTTGCAGAGGGTGGGTGAGTTAGATTTCCTGGGAGTGGAGAGCAGTGCCCTCCTGTAGGCGGTTCATGTTGACGGGCTGGGGAAAGGGCTTAGGTGGTAAATTGTTTTAATCTCCAGTCGGTTTAGGGCTCGCCACTGGGTGTGCCCATGAAGCCTCCCTGAGCTGCCATTTCTCATCCGCTGCCAGGTAATTTCAGAAAGGCCACCATGTAATTTTATCTTTGAAGACAAGTTTATTTCAGACTCTGAGAGTGAAAAGCGTGTCATTGCGTATAAAAACCCTGTGTTTATTTTGTTATTAAGGAAGAATTTTTTTTATATTTATTCAAACCCTCTTACAATGTTTTAAATGAAACAAAACCTAAAAATCCAGGTTTCAGAATGGTGCTTCTTGTCTTTTCTCACTCATTACTAAGGCAATATGGTTTTTTTTAACTTTTTTAAAAATGATTTCTTTTATTTATTTATTTATTATTTATTTTTGGCTGCGTTGGGTTTTCGTTGCTGTGCGTGCACTTTCTCTAGTTGCAGCGAGCGGGGGCTGCTCTTCGTTGCAGTGTGCGGGCTTCTCATTGCGGTGGCTTCTCTTGCCGCGGAGCATGGGCTCTAGGCGCGTGGTCTTCGGTAGTTGTGGCTCGCGGGCTTAGTAGTTGTGGCTCGCGGGCTCTAGAGCACAGACTCAGTAGTTGTGGCACACGGGCTTAGTTGCTCCGTGGCATGTGGGATCTTCCCGGACCAGGGCTCGAACTCGTGTCCCCTGCATTGGCAGGCGGATTCTTAACCGTTGCGCCACCAGGGGAGTCCTAAGGCAGTATGGTTTTAAAACTTTACATTTGGAAGTGAGAGATTTTAGAGGCTGGAATACATTTGTGAAAATTTATCTTTCTGTGTTTGTCAGTGTGTGTGTGTGTTTGAACGTGTGGCATTTTTCTCACCCGCCAGCTTCCAGCCCTGCAAAATGCCCATCGGCAGCTGTGTGGACACGTTCTCAGGCTCAGCCCACGCTCTGCACTTGTATGATTCTAACACACCACTCTCCTAATTGAGATTTGGTACCCCCATTAATTTGATTATCATACAGTTAAACAAAAGCCTCGATGAAATTCATTATTGTTTCTGTGGCTTTTGATGCTTGCAAAACAGACTCTGTTATTCAATACGTCCTAAATTATGCTTTAGCACAAGTCATATGTAACCAAACACAAGCCCTCAGTAAACAGACAAGGCAATTTGGTAGTTAAGTTAATTACCCGTGGTGAGTGAGGGTGACTGCAGCCTGGGTTACTCACAGACGTGCGTGCGTTCACACCCTGCTGTTGCAGAGCTGCATTAAGTCGCTTAACAAAATACCAGCATCTTGAAATTTAGAAGTGAAAGGCGAGCTTACATGTTGGTTTCGACTGTTTGGGGAGGAATCTGCCTCTTTCAGGAAGCAGGGTCTGAGACGTGTCCTTGCTGGCAAAGCCGCGTGCTGCCTCCGCCATCTGGGGGCCTGGCCTCTGCCACCCGTCCCCTCCTGCCCCCCTGCGCTCCGCCCTCGCCGCCCGGCCCCTCCCTTCCAGCTGCTCACCTTACTCTCCTTGTCCCACCCAAACCATCGGGTCCATTTTCCTTCTCTGGCTGGTTTCGCCGCCTCACCCTGGAATGCAAACCCTGTGGGAACGGAGGCTGACCCACTGGCACCCACACGTCCCAGGGCCACTGGACACTGCACGGCCAGTGGGTGCCGTCACCCCAGGGTCCGCTTATGAGGCCTCGGCTCCGTGCACAGCGTCCAAGTTGATCTTGGTAGTGAAGTTCACGCCATGCTGGGGCTGGTTACTTCTGCTGGAAATGCCTGTAGGGAAGGAAACTTCTTCAGATACATCCCCCCACATTGCCTCCTTTGGATTAAGTAAAAATAAAAGGTGTCAGCTACCAAATGTAAAATAGCTAGCTAGCGGGAAGCAGCCGCATAGCGCAGGGAGATCAGCTGGGTGCTTTGTGACCCCCTGGAGGGCTGGGATAGGAGGGGTGGGAGGGAGACCCAAGAGGGGGGATTATATGTATATACGCATAACTGATTCAAATTGCTCTACAGCAGCAACTAACACAACACTGTAAAGCAATTACACTCCAATAAAGACGTTAAATAATAAAAGGTGTCAGGACCCAACTTATTAATGTAGTGCACATTCCGTTGCACTTCCTTTTCTGGAACGCTGGTGCCTCCCAGGAACCAGGAAAGTATCTAGAATGTCGAAAGCAGGTCCCATCGGTCGTATGTGCTCACCAGGGCCCCGTGGCGGTGACCGCCCACACCGGCAGGTATTTTCGCTGGGGAGACAGATAATAAACAAATCAACATGGGAATTAGGTACTTCAGATGGTGTTAGGGCTCAGAAGAAACATGTAGGGTTGGGGGCTCAGGAGGGCAGGGGTGAGGGCTGCCGGGGAGCCACCGCGATGGGGCAGCATCGAGCAAAGGCTGGGAAAGTGGAAGGTGGGAGCCACGCGGCTCTCTGGGGACAGGTGTTCCAGGTGGAGGATCTCACACGTGCAGAAACTGAGCCAGCCACTGCCTTGGTGCATGGGAGAGGCAGGGCTGGAGGGGGTAAGATAGGAGGCCAGGTAGGCAGGGAAAGGCCTAGATCGCGGAGCGCCTAGCTGGCTGTCAGGTAGCCCCGGGAACTGTCCTTCTGAGAGATGACGGTGCCTGGCCGGGGGCGAAGGTAGATGCCTTGAGAAATGGTCAAGTTCCAGTTACCTTTGAAGCGAGAGCTGGTAGGATTTGCCAATGAACTGGGCGTCAGAGAGAGAAGGGAATGAAGGGTTGGGGCCTGGGCGTCGGGGGTACACCTGTGCACAGGTGAGGAAGCGTGGGCAGGGTAGGTTAGCGAAACAGGTGAAAAATCACCGCGAGCTTGAGGTGCCCCTTAGGTGCTCACCTTGCAAAAAGCGCCGGCAGAGACGTCCAATTCATAACTCTCAGATCAACTAAGGAGACGGGTTTAGAGAGGAATCCAAGGCTGAGCCCTGGACTTCAACACTTGGGACCAGGAGGGTGAGTGGCACCCGTAAGGGAGACCAAGATGGGGCAGCCACAAGGTGGGGGGATGGACATGAGTCACTGGGTCCGGCAGGGAGTGTTAGAAGCATTTCACCGGTCAAATAGCACTGAGTCCAGGTCAGAAAAGGATGGAGGGTCAACCACTGGATGAAGCAGCCCGGGGTCCCTGCTGCCCGGGGCCAGAGATGCTTTGGTGGCATGGTGGCAGTGAGACCCGATTAGTATTGGAAGGAGACTGGCAACAGTGGCCCGGAAACCTCCTTGAGAAGCTGTGTGGAGAAGGAACCGGACCCACGGCGCAGCTGGCAAGGGCGTGGAAGCCAGTCGGGGCCGTTTTGCTTTTGACGATGGAGTTTTAAGAGCGTGTTCGTCAGCTGATGCAAATGGTCCTCTGGAGAGGGGGCCATCGCCGAGGGTGGCAAGGGATGCCTGCTCTGATAAATGGTGGTTTTCTTTGGAAAAGGAGAGAAGTGGTTCATCTCAGCCTCAGGCAAGCGCAGGCCAGGCTTTAAGATCTGACCCCATGTCTGCAGCCTCCTTTGCAATGGCGAAGGCCTCTTGGCCAGCCGCCACCGCAGCATCCCGTGAGGTGGGAGACGGTGGGACAGCACTGTGGCCACCCGGACGCACTGCCTCGTGTTCAGCTGCTGCAGGAGAGTTGCAGCCCGTATTCAGGAAAGCCTGCCGACGTTTGGAAGCATGCTGGCCGTGCTGTCGTGTCTGGAAAGCCTGCCGACGTTTGGAAGCATGCTGGCCGTGCTGTCGTGTCTGGAAAGCCTGCCGACGTTTGGAAGCATGCTGGCCGTGCTGTCGTGTCTGGAAAGCCTGCCGACGTTTGGAAGCATGCTGGCCGTGCTGTCGTGTCTGGAAAGCCTGCCGACGTTTGGAAGCATGCTGGCCGTGCTGTCGTGTCTGGAAAGAAATGCCTGGCCGTAGGGTGGATGCCAGAGACCCGGCTAAGCAGCTGCCCCCACACCTGGGGAATCACGTTGCCCTGCAGGTGGAGGTGTCCAGGGTCAGGCGCGAAGGGATGAGGGCCCGCAGCGGTCCGGTAGTCACCTGCTGTAGGTGCTTCAGGCAGGTGCCGCAGCTAGACTCTCCAGGCTGCACCCGGGCCACAAGGGAAGTATTCCTGAGAGGCACGGTGGGCTGGTACCTTCCAGCCTGAAACACAGTGCAGCTTCCAGGAGCATCGTCCTAGCTTCCTGTGCTTGCCGCGACAGATCATCACACACGGGGCGGCTTAGAGCAACAGAAACTCATTTTCTCACCCTTCTGGAGGCCAGATGTCTAAAATCAAGGTGTCGGCTGGGCCGTGCTCCCTCTGGAGGCTCCAGGGAGGAGTCCTTTCTGCCGTTTCCAGCTGCTGGTGGGGAGCTTCCCACAGAAAATATTTATTTTATTCTATTCTACTTTGTGACAATTTTAGTCCTTTTAAAAGAGGTTTATTGCAATGTTTTTCAAGGTGAAGTATGACGTGGTATTTGTAGAATACAGTCCAGGAGTTTATAATACTGCTTTTCGGTGAGCCGTTCTTAATAAGAGATTCCTCTCATTTCATTGTCGGAATACGAAATATTTAGTTCCTCACTCTGCTTAGGAACATTGTATCTTTTGCCTTTCTCACCAGTTCTTCAGCGTTTAAGAGAAAATCGATCTTTGATTTTATGATTTTGTTCTCGAGCATATAAGCGTGCTCTAAAACATCAGGAGACTGACCATGCTTGTTTTAGGTCACAATTCCTATGGTACTTAAAACAAAAGGATGGTTTCATTAATATACAGGGAAACCCATTCGATCTGCGTTTTCCTGGACAATTTAGTTGCCACCTGACCTTCCATAAAGAGGTTTTTCAAAATATTTTTTGTATCTTCTCCTAACTATATACTCTGACTTGATTTTATTGTCAATTATGGAACAAGAGAAGGTCTGTGGCCTGAAAAACCAAATTTCCCCTGCGTGTGCGTTTGCAGAGAATGTTCCCCTGCGTGTGCATTTGCAGAGAATGGCGCATGCACGCTTCTGAGGAATTGATCGTATTGGTCTTGGTGGTCGGCATCTGTCGGCACTGCGTGTATCATATTCTTGAGATGCACTTGGTCTCTTGATCAGGTTCCAGTGGCTCTTCCCGACCTTGAACGGGTGGAAACCAGCTTTGGCCTGACTGTTTCTCTAGCTCCTGGAACGAGTCCGAGCAGGTTTCTGTTTCGGTGAATCGCCTAGGTGGTCACAGGTACAGAACTCAGCTGCAAAGAAAAGCACTGCAGAGGCAAGTGACAGTTCCATTTTGCAAAACGAGTTTGTTCCTTTCGAGCAAGGGACCCAGAACTCAGGTACAATCAGAGTTCGCTGTGAAATCGCTTTTTCTTTCACTTCTCGACCTGATTGCATTGACGTGCACCTTAAAACCTGATTTTCACTGAAGAAGATTTTATTTCCACCTTTACTAAAATGTGGAAAGTAATCAGAAGACGCATAAGACTAAAATAAATCGTGATGATGTCCAGCACTGACGGTGCTAGCTGAGGGTCAGACACTGTTACAATCACCACACGTATGGACCCATTTCGCGTTCAGAATAACCCCGTGAGATAGACGGTATCATTATGCCCATTTTACAGTGAAACAGGAAACGGAGGAGGTTGAAGAGATTGGCAGAGCTGAGGTATATATTCAGAAAAATGGTCAGACTCTGATATATCAACATGTTTTTCCTTTGAGCAAAGATTCATCTTCCATTACTAGACTTTTGCCCCTTCCACCCTGTCTGCATCACAGGAAGCAGTTATTACCCATGTGCAGGCGTAGAGTGATGTGTTCAGGGAGATTAAGTAGGAGAGGTTTTCATTCTATAAAACTAAAGGAAATTTCAAATTAAGAAAAGCAGAGTTCTCCACTGCCTTTTTCTGTTTTCAGTAATGTAGGATATCTTTTTGAACTGAATGAATGCCCTTCTGTGAATTAGCTTTAAGTGCATTTTATTTAAACTTGCCATTCACACGACCATCAAACTCTTTTCAGTAAAAGAGATACACGGAACAAAGCCCCCCTCCCTCTCTCCCACCACCCCACGCCCTGCCTTTGTCACCGTCCTTCTTGTTCTACTTAAACAGCTGATGGAGCAGAAACTTCCAGGAATAAATAGGATATTTGTGTTCCTAAAATAGATGTTAGAACGTCCAGTTACATAACAGGTCTCGATAAACAGTTTTACTGTGACACTAGTTAAAACTTAACTTTGCTGTGACCAGTGTTGAAATAAAGTCCTGAGCTCCTTTCTTTGCGTTCATTATTTAAAGAACACTGCGATCTTAATTACACCGCCAAATGGTCTTGCAGAGAGTGTGGCTTTTAAACTAAGTAGTGAAAGGACCATTTCCTAGTCCAAGATAACGGCTTCACAAGCACCTCAAGCACGTAGCTCTAAACTCCCTTTAGTGACGCTACAACGTTTCATTTTAACTACCTGCAAACTAAGCATTTATGTTTTTTAAAATATCTTTATTGAGATGTGATTCTCATGCCATACAGTTCACCCGTTTAACGTGTACAATTTGGTGCTTTTTCAGTTTAGTCGTAGATACGCGGAACCATCACAACAATCAATTTTAGAACATTTTCATCACTTCACAGAGGAACTGCGCTCTGCTGCCGTCACCCGCGCCCCCCGGGACCAGCCTCCCAGCCCGCAGCCCTAAGCGACCACTCATCGACTTTCTGTCTCTAGATTTCCCTGTTCCGGACGTTCTGTGTGAATGTAATCATGTAACATGTGGTCTTTTCTGTCTGGCTTCTTTCATGTAGCGTAATGTTTTCAGTGGTCGTCCACGTTGTAGCCTGTGTCAGTGCTTCCTTCTTTTTTAACGTCAGTAATATCTCTTTGTACGGATATGCCACATTTTGTGTATCCATTCGTCCGTTGATGGGCAGTTGGGTTGTTTCCGCCTTCTGGCTATTATAAAGAACTCTGCTATAAGCAAAAACTCATCGACAAGTTTTTGTGTGGACATATGTTTTCGTTTCTCTTATATACCTTCTGAATTTTAAAAATCCTGGATTTTCATATACTCATATCATCAAAAATGCTTCCTGTGTTTTCCAGGCAAATCTAGAAAAGGAGTCCTGGATTTGAAATCTCATCTCATTGAGAGTTGTAACATCATGGTTCTTTTCCTCTGGAATCCACAGTGTTGAGTGGGAAGCATTTTCACTGCCTTTAGTCATAAATCTATTCAAGTTACTCATTCTAACCATCCTCCCACCCCACCCTACCCGCAACGCCAGGCCACCGCTAATGTACTTTCAGTCTCTACAGATTTGTCTCTTCCGGACATTTCTTAAATATGCAATCATACAACAGGTGTGTGTGTGTGTGTGTGTGTGTGTGTGTGTGTGTGTGTGTGGCTTCTTTCACTTACATAATGTTTTCAAGGTTCACCCGTGTTGTAGAATATGTCAATACTTCATTACTTTCTACTGCTGAATAACATTCCATTGTAGGAAAATGCCACGTTTTACTTACCCGTTCATTAGTTGGTGGACGTTTGGGTTGTTTCCACCTGTTGGTATCACAGATCACGCTGCTGTGAACATTTGTGTATGAGTTTTTGCACGGACGTATGTTTTCATTTCTCTTGGGTATGTACCGAAGCTGCACCTGCAGGGTCAAATGGCGACTCTGTTTCCGAGGGGCCATCGGAGTCTCTTCCACAGCAGCTGCACCATTTCACTACAGCGTATGAGGGCCTCCACATCCGCCCAGCAATTCTTGTTATCAGGTTTTTTATTGTGTCCAGCAGTGTCGTGTGGGTTTTGATTTGCATTTCCTTAATGGATAACAATGATGGGCATCTTTTCCTGGGCTTATTGGTCATTCATATGCCTTCTTTCTAGAAGTGCCTGTTCAGATCCTTGGCCAGTTATTTTAATTGGGTGGTTTGTCTTTTTGTTGTTTAGTTGTAGGAGCTCTTTATGTATTCTGGACACTAGACCCTTATCAGATAAATGATTTGCAAATATTTTCTCCTATTCTCTGGGTTGTCGTTTCACTTTATTTATTTTTTTGCGGTACGCGGGCCTCTCACCGTTGTGGCCTCTCCCGTCGCGGAGCACAGGCTCCGGACGCGCAGGCTCAGCGGCCATGGCTCACGGGCCCAGCTGCTCCGCGGCATGTGGGATCTTCCCGGACCAGAGCACGAACCCGTGTCCCCTGCATCGGCAGGCGGACTCCCAACCACTGCGCCACCAGGGAAGCCCTCGTTTCACTTTCTTGATCACACCGTTTGCAGCCCAGAAGTTTCAAATTTTGATGAAGTCCAGTTTATCCGTGGTTTCTTTTGGTGTCACGTCTAAGAAACCGTTGCCGAGGCAGCACCTGCTTTAAGGACTAAGTTAAGTCTGATTCTCAGTCCTTCTTTAATCCTTGTCATGTGGCCCTGCTTTCAAATTATTCTTTAAAAGTGGAGTTCTGATGACTCACGGAACGTCTTCATGAAAGCTCATCACCGTCCTATATGTTCGTGAACAGATTCACGATTTTCACCGCGTCTCTGTTGCTTCTCTTTGTCTAGACCAGTGGCTCTCAACCAGGGGACACCCCCCTCCCATCCTCCGGACATTTGTCAATGTCTAGAGACATTTCTTGTCACAACTGCAGGGGCTACTAGCGTCTCCTGGGTGGAGGGCAAAGAAGGAGCTAAACGTCCCATGACACGCAGGACAGCCTCTGCCCCACAGCGAGGCTTATCCAGCCCTAAATACCAATAATGTAGCATTGAGAAGCCCTGGTCTAGATGGGCTAAGGTCACACTTTTGCCTGAATGTCTCCATCCTGTTCTGATGCTGCATAAAAAGGGACATGCCATTGAGATGAGTCGGGTTATGTGAGTCTGATTGTCATGTTTCTTCGTATTCTTTGCATTGATCCCATAAGCTTTCAGTGTTTTGCTGGTATCGTCTGTTACTTGTCCAAATCCAGCCCAGAGCAAAACTGTGATCCTTGTTTAAGAAATAAACCAGAAATGCCGAATAATAAGTGCAAAGTAATAAGAGCTGTTTTTATATACTTCTTATTACTTTGTACAAACAGTACACACTTACACATGCATACGCACAGGCACACACACACTCATAGACATACGCACGTGTACACACACACGCACACACACACACGATTTTTTCTGGTGTTGATACTTCAGTACTTTAACAGTTTCAAACAAAGTTTATCACCAGATTTAAATAACAAGAACATGCAGGAGGATTTTTTCAGCCACAGAAAATACCAGGAGATTCGATCCTCCCCGCATGCGTCCTGGTCCCTGAAGCACCCGCATGGCCGTGGGCTGATGGGCTGTTGGCGGGGACAGTCTCATTGCTTCCCTCTCCCCCTCCGGTGGCAGCTGAGATCTCTGAGATGTGATTAGAGAGCAGTGCTGTAGGAATTTAAGCTAAACACGTACAGCCAGCCCATATGGGGCCCGGATTTATTCTGAGCGTGAAAGGAATGACTTGGTTCTTAAAACAAAAGAGAGAGAGAGAGTTTCCCTTAGAGAGATTCCACAATTTTCCTTGAAAGCACAAAGTGCTCCCAGAGCGAGGAACTGACCGGTTAGCATCCTGGCCTCCACCCCAGGTGCCCACACCTCAGGTCTCCCGCTGGCTTATCTCCTTCCTGGGAAGACGCTGGACTGGGGTGTCCCGGCGACCCCAGTGGCTGAGCCCATGCTAGCTCCCGGGAGCCATGGGCAGTGCCGGGAGCCGAGGGGGTGACCACACCAGAGATGGGTGACATTCCAGCACCGTGGATGCGAGTCAGCCCGTCAGCATTCCCATCGGGGACACTCTGCCTTCCGACTCTGGAGCTGCTGTCCACCCTCTGCTTGAGTCCCCGGGTTGACACCTCCAGGGAGAAATGAGTGGGAAGAAGGACTGTGTCACAAAGCGTGTATCAGAGCGACGAGTCCACAAAAGATGTCCAAAGATGCTCACTTGTTGCCATCGCTCCTTCCGTTTCTTCTGGGAATTATCTCCCCAGCGTTATGGGAAGGCTTGTCTACCATTCTTCTGATGAAACCAGAATCTTAAAATTATCTTCAATTCACAGGAATGTCCTAATCAGACAGCAAGAACCTCTGAGTTATGACGCTCATTTCACACTTTGGCAAACGGAGTAGAGGAAACTTCAGTTGTTTTCC
Source organism: Globicephala melas (assembly GCF_963455315.2). Lineage (NCBI taxonomy): Eukaryota > Metazoa > Chordata > Mammalia > Artiodactyla > Delphinidae > Globicephala > Globicephala melas. Next base: position 27,702,337 of record NC_083326.1, on the reverse strand, counting down.
CACAGTTACCCGGCTAGCAGGTGGGGTAGCAGGATTCAAGTCCAGGAAATGGGCCTCAGAGACCCAGTTCTTAAGCTTTTGTGCAGATAACAGTTTGGTGCAGTGTACTATGTGGGCCGCTGATCCTGTGCCCCAAACCATTTTCAGCAAACTTCTAGGTGGATTAAATCTATCAGCTACGTGAATATGGCAGAAGATAAAGGAAAATAAATATTTGTCTTTTAGTAACATCCCCTCCACGGTGACCTCAGGTCGAAGATACACGTGGTGCCCTGAGAAACAGCAGACTTAGTGGCACTTAGATGAGGGTCATAAGGCCAGACGGTGACCGGTACCCAGAGCATCTGACCAGCCTGTGTTCTGTAAAGCAAGCCCGTGAGGCTGAAACGTGGCTGGGGAGGGTGATGGGTGAATGTGTCGCTGGTGAAGCCGTAATGAAAGCTCCGCTGGGTTTCTTCTTTCCTCTTTAAGATGACATCAGTCAAGGATAAGATGCAGAAGGAGCACAGTGCGGGAGGACGGAGGGCCGTGACCCGTGCAGCTTATCTTGCTAAATAAACATCCTAAGAGTTAAAAACGGTGAATCACTATGTACTTTTTTCCTAGGGTGTCTCAGCAGAAGTAAGTGTGACGCCGGCTCAGGAAGCTGGCTCACCCGGTACCGGTTTAAATGGCACTGATCTGTTAGGGGGTGGCTTGATGGTTCTCTGATTTTCTTTCTGAAACATCCATTGTGTTTACTTCGTGTGAGCATCCCAAGGAGGCCCCACGGCTCATTTCTCTCCGCGTCCTCAGCTCCTACTACAAGGTCCGCATGGGAATCAGTGAGTGAATGGGATACAGTTAAAGAAATAGAACCAGATAAGACTGACCCTGCGTCTAAACGCAGGATGTCCCACTCAAGTTTTATGGCATCTCACAAAATGTCTTTTTTTAAGGTGTGGCAAACTTCTCTAAATCAGTTCTCACTTCTCCTTCTTCTTTTTGTTAAGCAACCTATGGTGGACCGTGTCTCAAATACTAACATGTAACTGTTTTTTCAGTTTAAAATGTCACTTTTTAAATGGTTCACACCTTTCCTCTCCTGATATGTGTTTTCTAGTTTGAATCAGAACTTTTGAAAACTTTTTAACTTTTTAGAAATGTGCCTGCAGTGTTTTCTTTTCCTCTCCCAGAGCTTTCTTTTTATTTTTCAGAAGTTTCTACAACGATTAGAAACTTATCCTCTGGGCCATTCCTCCTAAAATTGCTACCCCGAGACCTTCAGTGTTTGCAAGGCTGATTAAAATCATATTGTCCTCGGTACTCATGTGTGTGTGTGTGTAAACAGCTGTACCAAGTAGAAGAAAATCTCTAAAACTGGCAGTGATACACCTGGATGATGGGGTCTGTGCAGTGATACACCTGGATGATGGGGTCTGTGCAGTGATACACCTGGATGATGGGGTCTGTGCAGTGATACACCTGGATGATGGGGTCTGTGCAGTGATACACCTGGATGATGGGGTCTGTGCAGTGATACACCTGGATGATGGGGTCTGTGCAGTGATACACCTGGATGATGGGGTCTGTTGCCAGAGGATTGGACAAGATGGTTAGAAAGTGCAGCAAATTGCTTAAATCATAGTTAATATCCTGCCGGATACTGGAGGATAATGAAGCTCACTTACACTAAGAAGTATTTTAAAGTCTCCATCAATAATTATGGGAGTTGTGCTTGTTGTATTTACCTCTAAAATTCACAGGGAGAAAAGTAAGTGGATTCTTACATATTTAGGCTGATGGAAAGGAAAACAGGCACAAATATTTTTTTTAACATCTTTATTGGAGTATGATTGCTTTACAATGGTGTGTTAGTTTCTGCTGTATAACAAAGTGAATCAGCTATACATATACATATATCCCCATATCCCCTCCCTCTTGCGTCTCCCTCCCTCCCTCCCTATCCCACCCCTCTAGGTGGTCACACAGCACCGAGCTGATCTCCCTGTGCTATGCGGCTGCTTCCCACTAGCTATCTACCTTACGTTTGGTAGTGTATAGATGTCCATGCTACTCTCTCACTTTGTCCCAGCTTACCCTTCCCCCTCCCCATAGCCTCAAGTCCATCCTCTACGTCTGCGTCTTTATTCCTGTCCTGCCTCTAGGTTCTTCAGAACCTTTTTTTTTAGATTCCATATATATGTGTTAGTATACGGTATTTGTTTTTCTCTTTTTGACTTACTTCACTCTGTATGACAGACTCTAGGTCCATCCACCTCACTACAAATAACTCAATTTCGTTTCTTTTTATGGCTGAGTAATATTCCATTGTATATATGTGCCACATCTTCTTTATCCATTCATCTGTTGCTGGACACTTCAGTTGCTTCCATGTCCTGGCTATTGTAAACAGAGCTGCCATGAACATTGTGGTATGTGACTCTTCTTGAATTATGGTTTTCTCAGGGTATATGCCCAGTAGTGGGATTGCTGGGTCATATGGTAGTTCTATTTTTAGTTTTTTAAGGAACGTCCATACTGTTCTCCATAGTGGCTGAACCAATTCACATTCCCACCAACAGTGCAAGAGGGTTCCCTTTTCTCCACACCCTCTCCAGCATTTGTTGTTTGTCGATTGTTTGAAGGTGGCCATTCTGACCGGTGTGAGGTGATACCTCATTGTGGTTTTGATTTGCATTTCTCTAATGATTAGTGATGTTGAGCATCCTTTCATGTGGTTGTTGGCAGTCTGTATATCTTCTGTGGAGAAATGTCTATTTAGGTCTTCTGCCCATTCCTGGATTGGGTTGTTTGTTTTTGTGTTATTGAGCTGCATGAGCTGCTTGTAAGTTTTGGAGATTAGTCCTTTGTTAGTTGCTTCATTTGTAAATACTTTCTCCCATTCTGAGGGTTGTCTTTTCTTCCTGTTTATGGGCACAGATATTATGAAGAAATCATAACGGCTTGAAATGCACTCAGATACTTATAGTCACGGACACAGTTTAAAAATCAGAACACACTGGGACAAGGACACTCAGGGAGGGTCCAGGTCATAGGCCTGACTGTCTTGTATGTCTGAGGATTTTATCACGTTTTATAATTTACAGGACGCTCTTATTTCTTTATCATGAAAATTCCATTACATTGGACACACATCACCTTGATTTTGTTTGTATTGCTTTTGGACATTTTGCTTATTGAAAATGTGTTATTTATGAGGATTTTAAAAAATTTATGGGTCTTCGTTGCGGTGCGCGGGCTTCTCATTGCGGTGGCTTCTCTTGTTGCGGAGCACAGGCTCTAGGCACGTGGGCTTCAGTAACTGTGGCACGCAGGCTCAGTAGTTGTGGCTCGTGGACTCTAGAGCGCAGGCTCAGTGGCTGTGGCGCACGGGCTTAGTTGCTCCGTGGCATGTGGGATCTTCCCGGACCAGGGCTCGAACCCGTGTCCCCTGCATTGGCAGGCGGATTCTTAACCACTGCACCACCAAGGAAGTCCCAAGGATGTTTTTTATATTCGTGGAATAGCAACAGTATCAGGTCTCAGAAACAAGCTTTGTATTTGGACGTAAATTTGCCCGTAAATTTCCCAGGGCGACATGTACTTTCCGCACAGCCTCGTGCACCATGATGTGGGGGACAGATGTTTACTCAGCTAGAGGCTTGGTACTGAGAAGGGAGAAGATGGGAGGGGGTGGGGTTTGTGGTCCTGCCTGTATCACTACGCGGCGCTGTTTCTGTGGCCGCTTTACCGTGCGGATGTGCTGTCGCCTCAGCCCGGAAGGCTGTGGAAGGCGTGGGCGTATAAGACGCAAGATGTCTCTTCCCCACGATGCCATTCCAGCCTTTTTTTTTTTTCAAGTTCTGCACAGAAGGTTTATTGGTTCCTCTCGGAAAGGGCCCCCTCCCACCGTCTGTCCAGGAGCTGCCTTTGAAGCCGGTTCTGGGTTCCCCCAGCTCTGGGTCGACCCTTTTGTTCCCTGAGCGTCTGAGTCCCTGGCAGACGGCGTTCACTCAGGGTCGGCGGGCACCAGGTTGCTCTGGAAGAGTTTAAGGATGTGGTTCTCGGTCACCTGTTGCACTTTCCTATGTCCCAGTGCCACGGCGACGTAAGACGCAAGATGTCTCTTCACCGTGATGCCATTCCAGCCTCAGCAGTGGATGTGGGGAAGTTGTGTGACCATGCTGTCAACCTCCACTCACTGAAAGCAAAGTGATTTGCTTTAAAGATCTAGCTTTTCCTCTGCACCTGAAGCACCATCATCCCTGACACTCCACGTTGTTTCCCTATAGCCACCGAGAAGGAAAACACTGCCAGTTCTAGTTGGAAGATGCTATTGATTTGTAAGGAGAATCCTGATTTTAAAATGTGAAAAAACATATCCACAGCGATTTACGATGGCAGCTAAATTGTATTTAATTAATTACTTCTCGAATAAAGCTTATTATTTTGTAGTTAGTGAAGGATATGATACCTGACACCAGCCTAGAAGGGAGATGTGAAACAAACACATATGATAGGAATTTATGATGATGAAAGAATCTACCAAGAAATTCCTTCTCTTCCAAGTTTTACTCTCCTCTAAAAATAAATAGGTAGACATGAAAAATTATATACTACACCACCTTTGGCTCCCTCTGCTGAAACAGAAGTTATCTATTTTAAACTATTCTTAAACAGCATAAAATTGAAGTTTTCTCTCCAGCACTTGCTAGATACCAGGCACTGTGCCAGGTTTGGGGCTAGAAAGATTCATCAGGCAAGGTCCCCGTTCTCAAGAAGTTTACAGTGTGCTGGGGAGACAGAGTGATACACAGACAGGGCGTTTGTGATGGTGTCTGCAGTAGAGACCAGCTCAGATCTATGGCTGGGGGGACAGGAAGGGGGCTGGGGGCAGGGAAGCCACTGAGGCGGGGCTGGGGGCTGGGTGAGGTCAGAATTCCCAGAGGCTCTGACCTCTGCCTGGACCCCCACCCCCACCCCCAGGTCAGGAGGTAGGGTGTGGTCCAGGCAGAGAGATTGGTCTGAAAAAAAGTGACGCAAAGTAAGCGTGGAGACCAGAGTACGGAGCGGCGGACCCCCTTGCGGATCTGCCCAAGTTAGGCACTGTCTTTAAAAGATTATGGTGTGACTCGTTCAGCCTCCAGAAATGTATCTCGTACAACGTTGAGCAGGCGAGCAAGGCTTAAGGCAGCATTGGGCATAACTGAAGACGAGGCAGCGGGGTACAGGGTCCCCAGCGGGAGCCTGGTCACCTGGCAAGAGAGATGGAGAGAGGTGCCAGGTCACTGTCGACCAGGGCAGCGTGGGCAGTGCTGCGTGTCCTGGGGGACACGATCTCCAGGGCTCCTGCTTAAGTGACAAAGAAGGAGCAGAGCAGCGTCCAGAGTGTGCTGGCATTTACGTAAAGGTAAAAAGGAGGAAGAAGGGAGTGAGCTTGTGCAGTGGCTGAACTGTGCCCAGACTGTTTTGGAGGAAGACAGAAGCTGGAAGCACATCCACAGGGGAGGTGCCCGGGGATCCCACCCTTCTCACCGTGACCCTCGCAGTGCCCTCTGAATTTGATGTCAAGTGCACGCGTTCCATATGAAAATCATTAAATAAGCATGATTTAGAGTAGAAACTGAACCGTATCTACTCCGTGCACTTACAATTTTAAACTCAAAAAGCACCCTGGGGTTCCATAAAAAAGCAGAAGGGAGTCGGGTGGGAGGGGAGTGAAGAAAGCTCACCCCTGAGGGTGCAGATTCCCGGAGGAACGAGGGCGGAGGTGGGTGCCCAGCCCAGCCCAGCCCGCATGGCGCCTGCTACTCCCCTCAGCTGGCCAGGTGGGCCGAGGACGTTTGCACCATTCCTGCCCCTGCAAGGGGCTCTCCCCCAGGGCTCTCCTGCCTGGCTACCATTGAGCAAAGTTGGAATTCAGGGGAGTCAGGTTTGGTGTCAGTTTCATCCCACGCTTTAAACTCACAGCCCAGAACAGCGACCAAGTGGACAGGCTCCTGAAATACATGGGATGATGTTTAGCTCGTTTAGTTTAATAACTTCAGTTTCTTTTGTATGAAAGTATATCCGCTGGAACAAGAGAATGCTTGCGTGCTCAGGCAGAGAAACCGAGCCAGAATTTGGACTCCTCCGCAGGAAACACACCCTGAAATGAGATTCCATCTCACACCTTGAAGACAGACATGAAAATGTGTTTATTGGCTCCAAAATGTATCAAGAGAAAAACGCATTAAAGCTTCTTGTTGATAAGACACTATATCTTAAGAAAGGGTTGTTTTGTGTTGTTTTTTCCAGGATGGTGAAACTAACGGAGGAGAATCTGAAAAAAAGAGAAACCTTCATAACCTTTCCCGGGAGACCTCAGAAGACAGTGATGTGTTTGGTACGTAATATAAAAATTAGAAGATGGGATTTCATATGAGAATCGTGTGCAGACACATTCTCATTTGGAGAAGGTCTTAATTTTTTTAATTACGTGAGTAATCCGTGAATCTGTTCTCATTATTAGACATGCGGCTTCTGTAGAAACCTGGAGGCCGAGCCCGCTTCATCAGCCTCTTGGGACCATCCATCCGTCTCCCGGATGGGACTGCCCTGGCCGCCCATGGTAGTCGTCCTCATCTTGTTTTGCTTTTGGTTTTGTTTCGCATGCCTTTTTGGACCCAGAGACACCGGAAATTTCCCAGATTTTCCCTTGCTATATGCTATTTCTCTAGTCATCTCCTTGATCAATTGGGTGTGGGCATTGGGAGGCCAAGCAGTTCTGGCAAAAAAAATAGCTAACAAGGAAGGGAAATAGTCCCAGAGCCTGGATACGGTGGTGTTTGTTTTAACTACAAAGAGTGACTCAGGAGGTGTCGGGAAATGCGTTTTCTGTAAGAGTTTACATTTTCGTCACCCTAGAGATAGAGGTTGCCTCTCACCCCAGGAGTGGACGGGCAGGCTCCCACCCATTCCTGAATTAACGCTGTTGGGTCCACCTCTGCCGCATGACAGTGCCCGTGGATTACTCTCCCAGCATCACAGGCCAAACTGGAACACGGGCAGCCCTGCCCGTGGGCATCGCCATCGCTCTTTTCTCCACGTATTCGTATTCCTGGAGTGTGAGGGCTGAAAGCCAGATCCTGAGGTCTCCTTTCTCAAAACAAGAGGGCCCGGTGTTCTAGCTGCTAAGGTGAGCCTTAGCCACAGTCAGCCCAGCCTGCAGGTCTGACACTCCAGGAACAAGGCCTCCCCGCCGTCTTCCTGGCCTGGTCTCTGCTCATTTCTGGAAAGGGTTTCTTTACGCTTCCCTTGTCAGGCAGGAAAATCCATCCCAATTTTCTTTGTTCCTGATTTACCTGCTCGTTCTGAAAAATCCTTTCCTTCTCTATAATTCCTTCCTTCTTGAGCAGAACACGTAATTACAGAAGTACCGCTGCCCCCTTTTTCAGTATCATAGGCTTCCATGAAAATCAATGTAACCCAAAGGCCCAGAGACAAAACACTGAGGATTAGTTAAATGGAAATCAGACAGGAGGTCAGTACTTGTTACTCTCTCCCGGATTCTGCCTGCTCCACGATGATTTCCATAGGGATTTTTTGGACCTGAACACAGTCCAGCGCCTCTAGGTAGTGGGGTTTCCACTCCTTAGGGGCAGAGGAAGGAGTAGAGGATGGCATCCTGGCTTGGAGAGTAGGGTGTGGCCTTTGGACTATAGAGGGAGGCACGTCTGACTGTCAGTGACCTTAATGCTAAATCTGCCTGTAAACCTCTAAGATAAAGGTGTCTTTAGGCCTGTATTCTAACTACATATGTGTATAAACACATAAAAGAGAATGACAAAGTAGAAATGTCCATAGTTGGGTTCTATATATGAATAAGAGTAAGTTTTAGAATTTCTTTTCGGCTCAGCTCACTTACTTTTAAAGCAAGCATCATATTTACCATTACCCAGGTTTAGCACTTTTAGGATTATTTGAAACAACGTCAGCCGGTCTTTTACTGTCAGATACACACACACACACACACACACACACCACAATTATATTGCCTGTATATAATACCTGTATGACATAGCGTGAAAAAGATCTATAATAAGCCTTTTCCTCAAGTTATAAACATGGTGTAATTCCTGGGTAACTTTAAAAGGCAGCCCTTTTGAACCTTCTCAAATGCATACGCAATTTGGAGAATTGTTTTATTATCTGGAGTTGAATGTGACAGCCAATGGAAATGCAAATATTTCAGTCCTGCCACAAAGTTAGATTTGCCTTTTACCGGAAGGATAATGCCACAAGCCAGCTTCTGCCTGTCTTGTCTGCTGTGACTTTGTGGTGCCTTGACCGCGGAGACAGGCTGGAATATCTGCTGGTTGGAGGTACCGGTCCCAGGCCAAGCTCGCAGCCCATCAGCGCGATTAGGGAGTAGTTCCCTAATTGTCACCTTCAGGGCATTGCAGCTGATGCCGCTGAGTCACAGCAGAGGGGAAGCGTGACCATGAGTGAGGGGGACCCAGGACACCTCCTGGGCTCCACTGCTCTGTGCTCTGCCATCCTGAGTCACATGGACGTGGGCGCTGCAGAGCCTTCGGGCGTCTGCTTTTGAACTTCATAGTCTCCCAGTCCTAATGCTTTCCTGGGGTCCAAAGCCACCCCAGTCTAAAGGTGCAGAGTGATGGGGGGAAAAGAGGCTGAGATAATCTTGGCTGTCCATCCTGACAATCTACCTTTGGAGGAAATACGTACGATTTAAAATCCTGAAGTGTCACTAGGGTGACATCAGCAGCTCCCTCCCATTACGAAAAGGTCTTTCCCTTGGGCTTCCCTGGTGGCGCAGTGGTTGAGAGTCCGCCTGCCGATGCAGGGGACGCGGGTTCGTGCCCCGGTCCGGGAAGATCCCACATGCCACGGAGCGGCTGGGCCCGTGAGCCATGGCCGCTGAGCCTGTGCGTCCAGAGCCTGTGCTCCGCAGCGGGAGAGGCCACGACAGTGAGAGGCCCGCGTACTGCAAAAAAAAAAAAAGAAGGTCTTTCGCTGACTAGACAGAAATTCCCCAAATCTAAGAAGAAACCACGCTTTCGTGATGGTCCATGAGCCACGCGTCCGCAGCAGCCACTTAGCGATTCTCTTAAGGCTCCTGGTCATCGTTCTGTCCATGTGTCAGCAGAACTGGGGGCCGGTGAGGGGTGTGGGGGAGGCCCTTAGCCTTCCCCTCACCCGCGTCTTCAGGACACTCGGTGGAGGTTGGGAAGGCCAGCTTTGTGAGAGTCCTGTGCGGGAGTCCAGAGGCTCCTTGGCCGGCGCTGCCCCCACGCAGGTGCCTGAGTCACTGGCTCACGTGTCTGATGCATGAGCTGCACAACTTAAACCAGGGCAACTTCCTCCGTGTGTGGTGAACGCTTAGGACTGACTTGGCAACGCGCTTAAGAGTTCTATTTACTTTTTTCATTCTCTGGGAGAGTTTCACTGAAGGATTTAGATCCAAGTAATAACTCATTGGAGCGCACTTGTGAATCTCCTGTAATTTCTCCCCTGACGGTGGGGCGTTACACGTGGGGAGCTTTACCTGGTCACCCAAAGAGGAAGGAAGCATCTTAGGGCTCGGGAGCCCCGCAAGAACCACGTGCTGTCTGGGCTTTGGGGAACCAGGGTGTTTTGTGGTGGGACAGTTGCTGAGCCGTTTTTGGAACCTCACGGCCACACACGTGGCACAAGCTAGCCCTGTCATTTGGAATCCAGGTAGGAAGGAAGGTGGGCCTTCACCGCCACCCCCGTGCCCCAGAGCTAAAGCAGGGGGCTAAAGCAGGGGCAGGTAATTCAGCCGAGGTGAGCAGAAGCCCTAGGTCTCCCTAACCGTACCCACGAAGTAGAGAGGTCTCCAAGAGAGGGCACCCCTACTCTTTCCAGAGCAACTGTGGATCCTCCCAGATGTGACCCTCATCTCAAAAGTCAGAGCAGAGGGGTGAGTGCCTGTCACGTGGGGTGAACGCTAGTGCAGCTCCACAGGGTCATAGGATTGTGAGAACGCGGCCGCGCGTCAGGTCAGAGCACTTTACGCGGCTAAGCCACGTGCGCGTTGCAGGGAAGGGCAAAATCCTGTGAAAATCGCTAGTTCACTGCTCAGATAATGGAGAGAGAGTTGTCGATGTTTAATGTTTAGGGGGAAAGCATTCATATTAGAAACATTTGCGTGTATGTCTAAGTATATAATTATAAAGTATATGATATATATTATTAATAATCATATATTTTTAAGTGGATACAAATATATGTATGTGTGCATATATGTGTGTCTTTATTTCACAAGGCTTGAGTTAACTTGCAATAAGAAAAAGAAACAAAATACAAAAAACATAACGCAGAGATGAAGTCAGTCCGCACGTACGTTTGTTGACTGCACAGCGGTTGCTGTGTTGAACTTATTCAACCTGTAGTTTCCCAGCTGCCCGATGGAAAGTGAGACCTCGTCAGCTTTTCCTTTTACACAGGGCGTAGCCTCCCTCCGCCTACCCCATGATTTAGCTCTGTGGTTTGGGGCAATGGACTCCCTCATCTTTCTGTGTCTTGGTTTCCTCACCAGCACGTAGGGGTGATAACAGAGCTGCCCGTGAGAAATAAACAAGCTGGCACCTGTGTGTCACTCCCGTCTGCCACGTGACAGCTGTTGTTATCAGACAGGTGCCTACATGTGCTCCTCAAAGGAAGCAAAGCTGTAGTTAACACACTGTCAGAATTTTTTCTTGCTTAAATTTTTATCACAGATGATCAGGTGGTCGTCAAGGACCTCAAGGCGTTTTTAGGGCATATTGGTGATTCGTTTCATGTGCAAATTGAAATAAACTGAATAATGAGCTTCCTTGCAGCTCGGAGCCCATTCAAGGCTCACGTCTCTACTTGGGACCTTGTGTCTCATTCCCGCCACACCCCAGGCAGCTCAGCCCCCAGGGAGGGGAAGTGGGTGCCCCTCCGATGGGGAGGACCTGGGAGAACGTGTGTGGCCTGAGATAGTGCTCGGCCAGGTTTGGAAGAGACTCGGCCACAGACAGATCTTTTCCCTGAGAATTTTCATGTAGCGTTTAAAAAAGAAAAAGAAGTTGCATTTTTTTGTTTGTCTGCTTGTTTCCAAGAACCTTCCACAAGGAAATCTTTTTGAGATGTTATTTTAGGTAATATTTTATTTAATATATTCTGATTATTGGATTAAGTTACAAAATCAGTAAGTAGCAGTCATTACTGCTTAATTACTACTTAATTACTACATTACTACTTAATTTTACTGATGTAAAATTCTATCTCAACTCAGTAAGGAACGTAGGCGAGGGACCCACTCTGTCCTGCCCTGCAGACTCCTGTTTAACTGTCCCTCCCCAGATATGATCAATGCCCTTCAGAAATGATCATTGCACAGCCTTTTTCCTGAGAATGTTTGATGGTAGCCTTAATGTATTGCTAATTGCGATTCAGCTGTTGCCTGAGGTCTTTTATTCTTACCTAGACAAGTGATAGAATCGATACTGTATAAGGGCGTCTTTGGGGTGGATAAAAATCATAGAATCAAAACCGCAAGTTGAGAACTCGAAGGAATATTAGAGTCCATCTCGTCCACCCGGTCACTGTGTCGATGAGGGTCTGACAGCCAGGACAGTTAAGACAGAGGCCTGGGGACACAAAAGGCAAGGTTGCCGCCCAGCGTCCCTGGCCCTGCTCTGAGCCCCACCAGGAAAACGGTGGCTTGTCCTGGATGGTCCTTGGGGAACAGAGACGCCTCTCATTTGACAGATAGGTTAAAACAGTGACACATCGTAACGCGTTATTACTTCTCTGCGCGTTTGAGTGAGAATGAATATGATGCTTTGTGTCTTCCGAGTACGCGTTTGCCTGTTTGTGCTGCCTGCTTGTAGTTCCCGGGCAGCCCTCTGGGGGCGCGCTCTTCCCGCTCTCAGTGTGTGTATTTCTGGCCGAAGCCCCCCTGCTCCCAGAGGTGCTCAGGTGATGCTCCCGTGGTGAGGCGAGGCGTGTTCGCGGCCAGCGGAACGTCGGCTCTACTCGGCAGCCTCTACCACGGCGGGAGCTGCCGGACAGATGTCTTGGCATCTAGGATTATCTTGTTTCTTGAGTGAGGCCGTATCATCTGGTAAATGGGAGTGTGGACCCAGACCTCCGGGCCGGGTCCTCAGCCTTTCTTTCCATGCTTCAGGTTCCCCTGTGTGGGTGGGGATCCCAGTACCGCTGAGCTCCGGGCTGTCGTGAGCGAGCGTCGGAGTTAAACAGTCCAGGGAGTGGCGGTGCAGGTGAGCAGGGCAGGTGCAGGGCGGGGGCAGGCGGCGTTGCCCGCAGCCCCTCCGTCGCGGCGGGGGGCGGAGGGTGCCTGCCGGCATGCTGCCTTCTCCCAAGGGCCCGGCCTCTCAAGTGAAGCCCCCGGTGACCTTTAATAGTCCACATACATATACGGTATTCGGTTTTACATACATGTTTAAATTAAACATGTATACCTGCGTGTAAACCGGCATACCTGCGTGCCGGTTTCCTCTTTTTCTGGATTTTCTGCTCTGAGCCTCATTTTCCTGAAGATGAAATAGATCATCAGAGGGAAACGGCAGAAGGGAAGGGCCCAGTGAAGACTTACCGATGTCTCAGGAATCTGAGCGCTAATGTCTCCTGGCCCCTCTCCCACGAGGACACGATGGGGGGTGTTGCCACTGTGGTGCTCGGGTCCCTTGTGTCCCAGCACCTGAACAAGCTCGCCTCGCTCACTGAGCCGGCACCTACCACGTCGTGTGGTCCAAGCCACCATCAGGGCTCACCTGGATTCCTTCAGGAGCCCCGGCTTCCATCCCGACCGCTGCCCGCGCACCCGCCCGTCTGTTCTCAACGCCCCTGCTCAGAGCCCTTCCCGCCCTCCCCGCGGGCCGGCACCCGTCTGACGGCACCTCGCACCCTCCCTTGTCTCCTCCCCCGCCTGCTCGCTGTTCCTGGAGCGCAGGGCCTTTGCACGGGCTGTGCCCTCCTCCTGGGATGCCGCACCCAAATGACCAGCCCACTTAGAAGAGAGCTGCATTAGGACAGTTAGGCTGTGCCGACCTCTCACACGGGCTCCCAGGCCTCAGAGCTCCACGTCATAACTTCCCCCGTGTCCCGCCCCAGCAAGGACAGGCAGGAGGCCCCCTGTCAGCAGTGACTCGGAGGCCCGGGCTGCTTCCATCTGCGGGGTGGGGAGCCAGAGGCACGTCCCCTGCGGGGGACAGCACATCCGCTGAGGTTCCACGGGGCCCCATCGCACGACCCAGTCTGGCTGCCAGGGACCGAGAGGAGGGGAGTGGAGGCGGCCTCAGCTCCACCACCTGCCGTGGCTCTCGAGCGGGCGTCTGCACCTTGCGTGTTGTCTGCCCCCGACTGCCCCGATCCAAGGCCCTTGCAGGAGCTCGTCAGCATCTGCCGATGATGGAGGGATGGGTGGGACGCCACCTCCCCCTGCAGCCCATCCCCTCCTCTCACTAGGACACCTTTGCAAACTGCTGATTTTCACCAGAAGCGCCCCCCGGATCGTGTGACCTCAGGCCTGAGCTCTCCCTTCCTGAGAAGTTCTGCCTCTGGGCCGCTGCTGAGCGAGAGGTGTACGGAAGAGGGCCAGGCGGGTGGGAGGAGCCCGGGGTCCAGGTGGCTGCCTGGTGTCTCCTGGGACGGCTGAGCATGTCCCCTGGGGACCCGCAACGCCAAGACCGGGGTGAGCGCTGTGGTCTGGGAGGGGGTGAGGCTCCCAGTGCACGGCGAGCGGGGAGGGCATCAGCCGGCTGTCCAGGCGCCCCCGGTCCTGGCCTTCAGACTAGAATGAGCTGCTGAGAGCCACTTGAGGCCAGCAGAGTCACAATAGGGCAACAGAGCCATTTCCAGAACAAAAGGGGAGCACAGGCCGTAGCATGGCACAGACCGCAGCTGTGACGGGCTTGGCCAGCAGAAGGCGCCGTGTCCCAGCCGGGACCCCGCCCGTGGACCCTTCCCCTCACCCACTGCCACAGGCGAGCCTGCTGGGTCTTGGGTCCCCAGCTTGAAAGCACCCATATTGGCTTCCATCAGGAAAAGTGACGGTTTCTGATTTCCACCTCAAGCCAGCCTGAATTTGTAACGTGGCCCTGGGAGCTGGCGTGTGGCCGGGGCGCTGTCACCTCCGAGTCCCCGGCCAGTGGCCCGGCAAACCCGAGGACAGTCCGCCTCGAGGGCGGAGCAGGTCGAAGGCACCTTTCCCAGCCGGACCCTCCTCCTTTGGCCGGTTCAGGAGGTGGCCGTGGCCTTGCTTGGACTTATTCCAATGGGGGAGGGGCGCCTGCGTCCTTCAGGAAGCTTTGAAGGGTGAGCCTCCCCTTCCCTCATTCCCACCAAGGCCATTACTATGAACGCTGTCTAACTGAAGAAGGTCTTCCGAAAGGCGCGTGAGGCCTCTTGCCGCGCTCTGGTCCTACGGGCGCCGCAGGCCAAGCGCGAGCCGCTCCCTCACCTCCCCCAGCCCTTACCCGTCGAACCAGAACTGGCCCTGCCCCGTCCACACCCGCATGGCTGAGTCCTGCTGGCCACGTGCGGTCTGCCCCGGGGATGTTAGGTGTGACAGATCAGGAAGGCTCTCACTGGCCGTCACTGCTCACCTCTGTCTCCCAGGGTGAGGGGACCGTGGTGGCCGCCCTGCCCCTTGGCACCTGAGGGTTAAGGGGAAACCGGCCCTGGGTTCGGCCCAGGCTCCATGTCCTGTGTCACCCTCCCCGTACGAGCCCAGATCCAGGGATGGAGGCGCAGGCCCACACCTGTTCCTGCAGGTGACCTAGCCGTACCTGAGCTGGGACGACAGTGGCAGGTGGGCTCGTACAATAGAGCCTGGACATGACTCGGTTGGGCAGCTCTCATGGTGTCATTAGAGAGGTGACAGCCAATCAGAGGTGTTCCTGTCATTCCCCAGCAGGTGAACTCTAGGTAAATTGGTGGGATTTAGGCACATGAATATTGGAATGTTTCGTTAGCACACTTTTTGCATCCAGGCCGTTTTTATTTCAAGGCTACAATATAATCATTTTCCAAGTTATATGAAACTTAGGTAGGAAGGTACTCCTTCTGCCTTCATTCCTGTCTCTCTAACAGCCAGGACCCTACCCGGATAGTTGAACTTTATACACTATCTTAATTAACTTGAAAATTGCCTCTAGCTGAAATTCTGTATTTAAGTTGCTTCAAAAAATCGTGTCTTAATGTTTCCTTTCTCTCTCTGGAATGTTTGATAAGAACCAAAGACACTGTGGCCCAGGGTTATAAGCGGAGGTCCCGTAACTGGAAGGCAACTCTGTACCAGCATCTGATTGGCCGCAGGTGGGGGGACAGGGGGACAGGAGCCTTGCCTCCAGGTGATGCATGACTTGTGATGCCTCACTTGCACAGCAGCTGCCCCAGTGCTTTACGGTCTCCAGGGTAGGCCTGTGAACGGTCTGTCTTTCTGGAAAGCAAGTGCAGTTCCAGCCACAGAGAAACGGAATCTGACTCACGTCCACGTCCACCCACACGCATTCCCGTAAACACACTCCCTGTCTCACGCTCATGTTAACGAACACACTCGGTCAGGCACACTCTCACACACGCACAGGGGAAGGCAGGACCGGAGGGAGGGAGGGAGGGGCGGCCCCACGTCCGAGCCCCGGGGTGGGCGCGCCGCTCGGCTGCAGGCTCGCGGTGGGGACCCCGTGTGGAAGGTCGAGGCAGCCGCGCCCAGCGGGGTGTTGCTGGCAGGATCTTCCTGGCAGTTTCCTCGTGGGCAGTTGTTCGCTTGTAACTGAAGATGAGAGGGCTGTGTGCCTTCAGGAGGACCCGGGGAGCCATCTCCCGAGGGTGGGCGTCAGGGAGTGGGGAGTGTAGCATCGCCTGGGGCCGCAGTTCCCGGTCCTGGCTCCTCTGGTCCCCGGGGGTCTGCCTCGCGCTTTCGGGGCTGCTGTCCGGTCCTCAGCGTCGTTCTCACTCACCTTTAGTGACATTGAATTAAAGAAGTGACCCCCTGAGATGATGAGGGGTGGGACGCCAGGCCAGGGGCAGCGGGAGAACAAAAAGGAAAGTTTCAAAACCAGTGCGGGGAGGGAGGGAGGCATGGGTGTGGCTCTGAGCCTCAGGGTCAGAGGTGGCCCCAGGCCCCTGGGCAGTGAAGGGTGTGACCTGACCCCAGCAGCACTTTGGGTTCCACACTTACTCTTTAAAGGATCAGGCACCTGGAATGCTCAGCTGCGCTCTGACTCACTCACAGAGACATCCCTTGAAATACGGTACGGAACTGGCATAAGTTCCTCCTACGTTGCAATTTCTAAGCCATTCAAACAGGAGCATTTACACTGGGAGGTGTATGTGCAGCCGGGTTCCAGGACCAAGACAGCTGCCTCTGAACAGAGACTAATAGCACAGCTCAGAGAGGGGGTAGTGTGCAAGCGGACGTGTAAAAATCGTTGTGCTTCAGAAAGCCAGTGTCTTCACAATGATAAAATATTATCTACAGTTTTCAAATCGCTTTTATTTTTGCCACCGCTTCTCTCTTCAGCGCGATGCTTGAGGCAGGAGAGGAGTCTCCTGTCCCAGGTCCATGTCAGTGAGTAACTCCCAAGTCTGGAAGTATCTCCCTGGGACAGTAGTGCCTTGGGGACGTGTAACTTCTGGAGGCCAAGAGAGGAGCTGGAAGATGGAGACAGTGTTGCTCATCAAAGTCTGTCGCTCGCGTCGTTGCTGCTGTCAACTCCACTAAAGAACGTCAACAAGGACAAGCCCTGCCCTTAGCAAGAGGCCAGAACAGCACTCGTTTCCATGGCTACACAAGAGAGCGTCCTTTGGTCGCTAGTTACCCAGTGACAGTAACTCTAACACATCCCAGGCCCCGCTGAGCCACCTCACATGGTCTTTCCTCGAAACTTGCAGGAACGTCAAGAGACAGAAAAGAAAACCAGCCTTTGCTTTGTTAGGGTTTGAGCAGACACCAGACTATTAAACCCTCCATCTCCGTAAGGCATGGCACAGGGACTGTGTTCTTATTTTTGAAATAAGAATTACTCATTCCACAAATACTTACTGAGCCATTTCTATGTGCCAGGCGAGGTCTCAGTGCAGGGGTGCAGCAGTGAGCAAAACAGAAAAACCCTGTTGACCTGGGTTCGGATCCTGACTCTACTGCTTAGTAGATGTGTGGATTTTGTTTTGACCTCGCTGACCCTCGGTATTTACAGCTGTGAAATGGGGGTTGTGATGCCTGTGATGTAGCGATGGGGGGCCGGGGCGGGGGGGCGGGCGCAGGGGGTCCAGTAGAGACAAGTACCAGTAAAAGACCTCACACAAGAGTCCGTAAGGATGAAGCTCACTTTTCCTCCTTTCCGTCTTCTTCCGCTTGGCGTGGAGCCTCTGTGTTTCACCCACACTTCCTTAACCAGGAATCAAAGTTTCCGAGGATTCTGTCCCTGTCTTTCCTTTACTGATGTGTCAGCCCCTGACTGTGGAGGCAGGACACACAAGGGACTCTTCCAGGAGAGGGACGCTGTGAAACCAGAGAGCGTCGAGCGAAACTTACATCAGCTTCTTAGGCAAATAGCACGTCCCCCCAGGGGAGCTGACACGCGTGGAAGGGCCACTGGTCCACGTGCAGAGTCAAAGGGGCTTAAAGAGAGAAGAGGCACCTGTGACCCTTAATCGATAGTTCTGCACTTTGCGGCTGGCATATTTCATACTGGCATTGCTTAACGGTCACGTGTTAGAAAATTAATTTTTAGGCTTCCAGCTTTTCAGTTCACTGTTTTCATCAGCACTATCATTGCAGTTTTTGCACAGAATTTTTCTCTGAAGAGTGATACACCTAATTCCTTTATGGCATCGTATATACATTATTCATTGAGATGTTCTGATATGTAATCATCAGAGATACATTAATTCTCTGGCATTTGGCATTAAGTACTAAACGTCTCTTTGCTTCTCCCAATTGCCTTAAAAATATGATTGAACACATCCCCTTGCATCTTCTGCTTTCTTTTCTGTTTGGTTGAAAAGCTCTGTTGAAGCAACAAGTGAGTAAAATGAAGTAAAATGAAGACTTCCTTAATTGCTTTTATTTTTAACACCTTTTTTGAGGTACAGTTTACATACCGTCAAGCTCACCCGTTTTAAGTGTAGAGAGGAATGGTTTTTAGTCTTTTCATAGAGTTGTGCGACCCTCACTGTAATCTAACTTTAGAACATTTTTTCACCTAAATAAGAAAACTTGTCCCCTTGTTGGTCCTTCTCCGCCCTCCAGCCCACCCCCCTCGGCCCCCAGCGACCACGAACCCACGCTCTGTCTGTGGATTTGCTGACTCCACACGTGGCAGGTGGCCTTCGGTGGCTGGCTTCTTTCACCGAGCACCGCCTTTTCGAGGTCCATCCACGTTGTGTGGTGTGTGTGTGTCAGTGCTTCGTTCCTTCCTACGGTGGTCCGTGTTTTGCTTGTCCACGCATCGACTGCTGGCCGTTCGCGTTGCTTCCGCATCCTGGCCGCTGCGAGTGGTACCACCAGGAGCCCGGTGCTCCGGGCCTCGGGGGGCAGACGCCTGCCAGGCTGGCATTATTTTGTCTGTTGAGCTGCAGAGGGCAGGGCTGTTTGCCGAGACCTTCAGTTTTATGTCTGTCCTTTGCATTTGGGTGTTCAGTAAACCTCACCCCCCAGAGCTGAAATCCGTCCGAGTGCCTGATTCACTTAGTCCGTGACGCAGTCAGGCTTGCTGCTGGCCGAGGCACGGGAGACCCTCGGCATTTCGCTGCGTTGGAGATTTCCTGCCTCTGCAGACCGTTGTGGTCTGGATGAGCAATCAAACCGGAGTCCACTGACCCGCCTTGAAAGTTCATGTCCCCAAGCCCGTACTTACCTGCACTAAAGCAACCCTCCCCGACTCCCGTCTTCCAGAAGCTGCCTCTCCCTAAACTGAAGGAAAGGTGGGAATTCTAAAGAGAGGCCCCGAGACTGGAAGGAACCACAGAACAAGACCGACGGTCATTGAAAGTCTCGGCTTCCCCCGGGGACCGTGTGGAGGGTCAGCCTGCCCCAGCCGCTCCGCCCGGCCTCCCGGTACACGGGGGAGTGTGGCTTTTAGGGAGAGCTCAGAGGCAAGGGTTTGACAGGATGACCCTGCAGGCCCAGCACGTGTTCCTCTGACCTCATCCTGAGCCTTTTCCTCAGGATGCAGGACGTTTGCAGAGCAGGACGCACTCAGAGTTGGGGACAAAGGGGGGCGGTGATCTGAAGTGCTCTAGCAGAACCGGCTGTTTTGCTTGTGCAGGGGTACGTTTCCATCTCTGCGAATGTTCCCAAGGAGCCGTCATGCCAGCCTCACGAGCAGACGTCTCTGACGCTCCTAAGACTCGAAGGGACCCTGGGTTTCCACATTACCACTAAATAAAAGTGTGATATTTAACAGATACACACACACACTGTTATCTGTAGTTAACCTGCAGTGTGGTCCAGCCATTTGAATGTGCAGATCATTAAGTATTTGGTACATTCAGTTAATAGCTTACATCAGTGAAACACTCTCCCTCCTGTGCGTCCCTGACACAGACGTCAGATCTACTCACAGGCTGGCCACTGACCCAGGCTTCAACGCTGCAGCTGAATTTTTCAAATGGTGCCTTCCTGCCCCGTGTGTTCCGAGAAATGCTCCCTCAGAACCAGTGTGTGGTCGCTTTCATGTCTCACGGTCGTGCGGGAGGCGTGGTTCTCCTTCCTGTGTGTTGCCTACTTGCCATTATTCAAGCAGTCTCACTACTAAGTAGCACTTTTTCTAATAGAAGGAAAAAGAGGTTAGATTCATAATAGTAATTTTTAACTTTGGAAATACCTTTGGTACAGGAGATGGAACGTTCTGAAAAGTGTGGGAATTTGTGATGACTTATCACCAGTGATCCCAGCCCTTGGGGGTAACGTTCTAACCTGCGGTGCTTTGCGGAACGTTCTAACCTGCGGTGCTTTGCGGAGGTCGGCGGTGATGCTGCAGGTGCTTCCTGTTAGGAAACCTGTCCTTTAAATGTCTCTGCTGGGCGGCTGTCCTCAAGCAGTGGTGCTAATTCGTAATCAGTGTCGCATTCCCCGTGGTCTGTGATATTTACGTGGAGATTAGGGAGGCCAGGGCAGTGCCCTCTGTCCACTTGCCGTTCTCAAAGGCTGCTTTGTTACTGTCTGTCATCCGCCTTCTCCAGCCAACGCAATGTTCCTTTTCTAATGGGAAAGAATAAGCAGATTAACTCCAGACGCATGATCTGATTACTTAGAAAGCAAACCTCAGTCATAATATATCAAGATCATATTCATCCATTGATCCGTCTATCCGGAGGTGTCTTGTTGCAAAGGGCAGCCTTTAACCACGGGAGTGCCCGCACACACACACACGCATGCGCGCACACACACGCACATGCACGCACGGACGCACACACATGAACACAAGATGACAACCAAAAAGCCCTACAGCCATCCTAACCATCGTTGTTAAGGAAACAGACATTTCCATTTCCTAGAAGTAAATTTATTGAAAAAGAAAAAAATCACAATTGTTTTTAACAAATGTTTTTCTTCTGCTTTTTAACTTGATTTTAGCCTTACGGATCTGGTTTTGTCTATTCACACGGCACATAATCCCTGGGTGCCCTAAGGTGTAAATGAACAAGGAGCCCTTCGGTGGGGACAGACTGGGGACAGTCAGCTGCAGACCGGGTGGGAAGGTGAGCACAGCCCGGCGGTGCGGAGGCCACCGGCCAGGGAGAGTCCCGAGCAGGGCCCGGCCTCTGTGGAGGCTCCAGGGGGCCTGAGCCGCCCCTAGAATGTCAGACCAGCGTGGCCATTACCGCGTGTTCCCGCGGAGCTGCCTGGGGCCAGCAGGCCGTGTGGGGTCCCTGGGCCTGAGGGCTGGGCGGCAGGGCGGCAGGGCAGCAGCGGAGCTGACACTTGGAAAGCATCAAAGGGGAGTTTGCCCGCAGGCGAGTTTCGCCTTCGGCCCATCAGCAGTGGGCAGGCCCCGAGGATCCTGAGCACGGCGGACGGTGCCCCTGTCCTCGAGGCTCTGAGCGGACAGCCCTCGGGATGCAGCACGTCCGAGACAGGGCTCGCAGGCCTGGAGGAG
This sequence comes from Globicephala melas, assembly GCF_963455315.2. NCBI lineage: Eukaryota > Metazoa > Chordata > Mammalia > Artiodactyla > Delphinidae > Globicephala > Globicephala melas. Next base: position 27,681,233 of record NC_083326.1, on the reverse strand, counting down.
GTGGGATGGCAGGGGCGGCCCCGGCTCCCACACTTGCCTCTGCAGACGTTTTCCCGGGTCGTGGCCAAGCCCCCGTGCTCTCAGGCCACACAGAACCCCCGTCCGGGACCTTCCCTCCCTCCCTGCCTCCTTCAGCTGCCCCCCTGCTGGTCTGCGTGGGCATCGGCCCAGCTCAGCGTCCACAGGGCCCAGAGGGAGGCACCTTGTCCCGAGGAGGTCATGGGCGGGTCGTCAACGTTAAGACCCTGAAACCCTTCCGTCACCTCGACTTGAAACTGGGTGGAATAGCAAGTACAGTTGGTATCTAGAGATCAGCCCCGGCTGCCAGCGTCCAGGGAGGGGACTCACATCCTGAAGGAGGTGGGGTCTCCTTGGCCACAAGGGCAGAGGTGAAGAGCAGCAGAGTCAAAGATGCAGAAATACGGACGCACCTGATGCGAGCGGGCTGCCACGACGGTAGTAGGAGTTGGGGTCAGGGAAGGTCAGGTAGAGTGAGATCCGGATCCGGATCTGGGAGCCCTTGGAAGCTGGGCCGGCTGACCTGTGAGATTCCCGCCCCAAATGTCTGGGCCTCAGGTGGCACACGTGAACACGGGGTTTAGACACGTGGATAGATCCGCCTCCGCGGGACCGACATCCCTTCTCACTGTGCTCTCGGTGCTCTTGGAAAGCCCTGGGATGAACTAATACCCCTCCCACCACGGCACTGAGCAGTAGCTCAGGGCATCACAATGCAAGAGCGTTCGCGGGGATTAAAAGCTTTATCCCCAAGCGACCACTTTCTAAGGACATTTCATGCCCTGCATTTTGACATGTGTAGACCTTCAGGCCAGAAGGGACTTTGCAACCTGCTCCAGCCCTGCTGTGAGCGATGTTGGCCTCGAGTGATCACACGTGAGCAATGCAGCAATACCGCCTCAGTGCCCAGGACCTGCTCCAGCACCTGGCAGGTTACACCGTGCAGTTGCATCCTTCCGATTCCTCAAACCAGGGTCCCTCGGAAATAAACCAGGACCTGTAGCAAATGATGTCAAATTGTCTCTGGGATAAAAATGTAAAATGTGACAGTGAGACTCAGGAGATCAGATTTTCTTCAACTTTGGAGAACTCTGTAATACTCACACATCCATGTATGTGTGTACGGGTTTATTTTCATGATGTGGAAATGCTGACTTTCTACGTTTGATAGTTTCCTTATGAAACTATCTGATTATTCAAGGTTCATGCAACAAAACCTCAAAATAGATTATTAGAGGCACCCATTGTGTTTAAGTTAGAATTTTCATAAATCAGTCTTTTAAAGTGTCTACTTCTACTGCATGAGAAGATAGGGAATATTTTCCATTTCTTCAGTCAGATACCTTCTAAAATGTAAATGGTGTCTGATTATATGATCATGATAAACGGTCTCAAAACGATATCTAAAAAAGAAAATAAACCAAAAAACTCATGAAAATATTAGCATGCACTTGACTAAAGCAATATATATCTGGGAACAGTTAAAACAGCAGATAAAGAGAGTTTACCTGAGAACATTTCTATAATTGGTGCTTGGAGTGTTTCCTTTATTTCCATTTATCTAATTGTTACGTTACCTTTTCTTAAGCTGAACAATCATGTTCTACTGCCTGAGGATTTTTTTTTAAGTATTTCACTGAATATTTCTTCACTTACAGAGTTTTCAAGTTATTTTTATCCTTAAAAAAGAGCAGTAGCTGACACTAGCTGGTACTGGACTGGCACTGCGTGGGCACTGTCTCAGCGCTGGGAGGCCGCCTGTGAAAAGCAGACATTGTGTGAAGCGGCCCCCATCTCTGCTGCTAGACATTTGACACCATTGTTCCTGCGGCTTCCAGGGACAGACAGTGCTGCAGGACAGATCTGCAACTGTGCCCAAGAAAAGATCTAAAAATAACGTTCTCAGTTACTAAGACGATAGCAAATGTATCGATTAGTTTTTGCATTGTGAGCCGTGGACTGTACCGTCCCCTCAGCTCCTAGAGGCCAGTCTCCAGACCCTGCGCATGGTCCTTCCGTTTCTAAAAACAGCAGCACGCTCCCATCTTTCTCAAACCTGGATGACAGTCTCCCTGACCACCAGCTGGAGAAAACCGTGCCTTCCAGAGGCTCCTGTGGTTGGTGAAACAGTCCCAGAGAGTCTCCCTTTTGCCATAAGACATAACACGATCACAAGTGATACCTCATCATATTCACAGGGTCCACACACTGAGAGAAGAGGGAACAAGGGGTGAGGATTATTGGGACCCATTCTTACAGTTCTGCCTACACAGGCATGAAGTGAATATTGGATGGATGGATGGATGGATGGGTGGGTGGATGGATGGATGGGTAGGTGTATGGGTGGGTGGACGGAAAATGTATGGGTTCTTACACAAGGTATTCCCAAACTAGTTTTATAAACATCATAATAATAGCAACAGTAACAAAAGCCCCCACTGAGTGTTCAGTGTGCCCCGGTGCTAAGAACACTATTACGTGCACCTCAAGTGCTTGTCACAACAGTGACCTGGGGGAGCTCCACGTGTTCGTTCAGCCTTGCCCATGAGGCACCCAAGGCGTTGAGAGATTAGACCATGTGGTCAAGGTCACATAGTAGGTGGCAGAACCAAATCAAAGTCTGCTGGGTGTGGCTGCAGCAGACTCTGGTCCTGTAGTCCAAGTTCAGTTTAACGCTACCAGCATTGGTTGAGCACCACTGTGTAAAACTGGCCTAGGGGTAGGAGTACCTGTTTCAGCTTATTTGCTCCCCACTGAAAAGCAAGTGTTAGTGGTGCCTGTGATGCCACCTTCTCGGGGGGATCCTGCAGCCGCTGCGAGTCTGCGCAGAGTCACTGTGAGAATCCCCAGAGGCTGCACAGGGAACAGAACCGTGTGAATACCGGGCTCTTTGGAATCTCATCACCTTGACACCAGCTGGGTACCGTCGTGCAGTGGAGAAGGTGCAGACTCGGGGGGGAGGGGTGCCCGGCTCCGGCTCCGGCTCCGGCTCCGGCTCCGCGCGGGGCTGCCTCGCCCGTGACCCCGTCCCTAATGTGGGAGGGTTTGAGGGGCCAGCTGTTTAGAGCAAATAAAAGCTATATGTTCTGGGTCCACAGAGGAGGCATTCGTGTGAGATGTGTGGGTTGGCAAGATTCGTTTGTGGCAAAGTTTTAAAGAAGTGTCTGCAGGCAGCTGCGGGCGGCCGCATACCTCTCATAGATGCAGAATTTCTGCCGGAGCAGATCCACAGGCCACAACCATGGGCCTTTTTGTTCCTTCGCCCTCCCTGGTGACCCTGAGTGCAGCGTGCCAGGAACAGAAGTATTCCACACACAAGGAGGGTCCTCTTCCCCCGGCCCACGCTGGCAAATTCCAGGGCTCCACGGGCCCAGGGGCGTGGCCAGCTCCCCTGCAGAGAGGGGCCCGGCCCTGCTCAGAGGGTCGCAGGCCAAGGGCCGCGGGTGATTGTAAGGGGCGGCTCCCTCCTGCCCTTCCCCCCACCCCACCCCCCGGACCGCACGCCTGTCCCTGTCGCGTTAACGTGAGGTTCTGCCCAAGGCCCTGAGCTCACAGCCTGGTTGTGGCCGTCGGTTTAAGGCAGCCCCTTGAAGGACAGGCGCTGCAGGGCCTGCGGGCTGCTCCCCGCGGCCGATGCCTGGCCCTTCCGGGCGGGCTGCTTCGAGAGGAAGGACGCTGGGTGCGCGTTCAGGCCGAGCCCAGCAGACCCCATGCCTGGCGGCCGGTGCGGTACCTCCACCCGCAGGATGGAGAGGGGCTGACGGTCCAGACGGGACAGGCACGGTGCTTTCTTATGTGGATGGTCACGTGAGATGGCCCAAGATGTTCTTCTGTCAGGTAACACGTATCAGCAGGCCCAGAGAAAAGTTACGTGGAAACTCGACCAACTTCATACCACCAACCAAAAATGAGAATCCCGGCCAGGACTCAAGGCCTACCAGATGAAACGATGTCCACCTCCTTTTTCTGTAGCTTCCCTGATACAGAATCTCTGCTTGGCGGGCAGTGGGGGCGGGGGTGGGTGGAGCTGGAGCCTGTTTCTGCAGAAGGAGGCCAAGGTTCTGCGTGGTCACTGATGGGCCGGGAGGGGACGGGCAGGGCAGGAGGCTCTGCGGCGGTACTGCGTGTCCGCAAAGCTGCCTCGGGCAAGAATCCTGCAGCAGCAGATCCAAACCATCTCCCCACCACAGGAGCCAGCTGAGAAGCAAAATTTCCAAAGGCCACTGGAGGACAGTTGTGTTGTCTATTTCAGTTTCGAGTTCTGAGCTCCTGCCTCCTTGTTCCTGAGCTGTAGGAAACCCAATCACCTTCTCGTGGTTTTCTGGAAATAAGACCTCTTCTGCAATGGGCTGAAGTATTGGATAACTTTTCTTTCGTTCTTACAACCATCTCTGGATCCCTTAAGTTCTTCTTGACTCTCAGGAAGGCCGTGTGACCTCAGATTTCCTCTCCCCTTCTGATTCAGGTCACCCGCCCTGAAGGGCTTGACCTTGGGGTCACACATTTGCCAGGTCAACTGGTCCCAGTGAGAGAGGGCCTGAAATAGTGTCAGTCGTGCTAATCTACATTTTACAATGGTGTCGATGGTCTCAATGATCTTTAAGATGACATCTGATGGGAAAAATACGGAAGAACAATATAAGTTATAAAGCATGAGTTTAAAAACAGCAAATCGAAGATCAAAACACTAAAGATTTCCTCCATTTTGTGGATTCCACAGTGAGAGTTCCTTCCATCTGTTCCTTAGAAACGAAGGATTCCTATGAACAGTTATGAAAGTAGCACCTTTGGTGCTTTCGGGCTTATGGATTTCTTTTTGGATAATACTTCCTAAAGCGACTATAAGCTGGGAAACCAGGTTGCGAATCACTTTAGGGGAAAACTGTGCAGTGCGCCAGGGCAGCGGGGCTCACAGCCGCTCTAACTTCTGCCCCTGTGCATCTAGCGGAAAGTGCGCAAGTGCCCCAGAGCCCCGTCCCCACTGTGGCTCAGTGCCCTCCCCACCCAGGAGGGTGACCACCCCATTCCATGCAAGGTCGCTGGGGTGCTCAGGCTCTGGGTAATTTCTGCCTCGGGTATCACACGACGTTACAGCAGGGAAAGGATTGGGACGGCGGGGTCCCGGTGACCTCCTGAGCACTGCCTGAGCTCCTAGGAGCCCTGGTGCCGGCAGCTTGGACGTGAACTGTACGAACCCCAGCAGTTCCTTAGACAATCGTCTCTGCTTCAGGCCCTATAAAAGGTAACCAGGAAGCAACTTGCGGTGGGCTTCTATGGGGCGTCTATAGGAGATTGAAGCCGGGTACACTGTCCTTGTCAGACCCACCAGGAAGAAGTGGCAGAGACAGTAAACTGGAAATCCATGGTTTTGAGCCAGGAAAAATCCCTGTGATGGGGGACAGACCTAGCAAATCAGTTCAACTGTGACTTTAGTTTCTGGGTGATTTTTTTTCCTTCTGTAATTTAAAATAGTCAACTAAAATTATCGTCTGGGCTACAAACCTAATTAGATAGGCCACCAAAAACAATTGTTTTTAAAACCAAGCAAAAAAAATGTAGGTACAACCAGTGAGTCTGGTCCCTCAAAATGAAGAAACAGATTTTATTTTCTATCAAAATATCTGAATGGATGTCATGCGGGGAAAAGTGTATATGTATAATATATACTGAAAGCCCCTCTGTGGGAGCTTGTTAGAGGTCGGTGGCAAAGCGAGAAGCTCTGAGGGGTTCAGTAGAGGCAGCATGGTATTCGGGTTTTGGGACTTCTGCACGGGTCGGGGGGAGTCTGTTGGAACCCTGGCGCGTCCCAGCCCTGCCCCTCTCAGGAGGCCACCAGCAGCGCTGGACCCAGAGCCTCCACTCGAGGTGGGCCTGTGAGGTGTCTGTGGATAGATGCAGCCTCTTGGGTCAAAAAGTGACCTGAAGACATGGCCCGGCCCTTTATTCTGAGATGATGCCTTTCCTGTTCTTTTGATACCCAAATTCTCTTTCTTTCTTTAGTGAAATGTAGGCTAGTACGTGGTAGTTACTTGTTTTCTCTTTATAGCTTAGCTGTAAATAAAATAAAAGCTTCTCGAAGCTCTGGATATGCCAGTGTGAAGACCTCACCCCCAATTTTTACTATTTTACTGGTCTGTGAAGTCTGGGAACCTCCTGTTGAGATGGGAATGATGCCTGTAAACAAAACAAGCCAACAGTGATGCTTTGCAGAGGGCTAAGCCTCTACCACACATTTTTAAAGTCTGTTATTGGCAAAACCTCTAATTGGGTGAGTGATGGTCATTTTTACCGTTTCCAGTCTCATTGAAGATCTGATCAGCCGTGAAGATGAAATTTTATTGAACTTCCCTGACGATTCCTTATGGAAGGATGATCCCTTACGATCGATCCCTCTCTAATCATAGGAAGAAATGTTAAATTAATTGTAGTGAAAAGAAGAACACTTTTATCTTATTGATAGGTGGTTTTCATTTTGTCGTTAACTTTAACAGACTGACGCACTCACGGAGGGGATTTCTGTATTATGTGTTGTTCTGGTTTGATGAGCGATACAGCCCTGCCTGAGAAACTGAATACATCCTTTCTATTCCTGTTGACCTGAGAGCCTGTGGCATTTGGAGAAACGGGCAAACTCAGAAGGTGAAGCCGCAGCCCATGCTCACGCTGACCCCTCCTGATAGACTCAGGATGTTCCCATGGTGGTGGGAACAGAGCTGCCCGCCCGGGTCAGTGCAAAGCTGGGAAAAGCCCTGAGTTCCAGCGGGACAAGTGCTGTCCCCGCAGGCGCGGCTTCCCGACGAGAGCACTCAGGGCCACAGGACACCGGACACTGAGGGTGGCAGACACCCGACACCACCACGCGCTCCAGGTCATCAGCATCTTTGACAGTGAACTTCCCTGATAATTACGTGCTCTGAGCTTGGGTGAACAGGAGGTGTCACTGACCGCGTACACTGCTCGGTTAAAGGGCAAACCTAGTTACTGGGAGAATGAATAACTCACTGCCCACTCCACCCCGGCCTGTTAAAAAAAAGAAAAATGCAGAATGGGGGGCCATCCTATGGCTTCTGACTTTCTGGGTCTGGGGTGCGCCTTGGCATCTGTGTGTGTCCTCACGTTTGTACACACACACGCGTGCACGCATACATGTGGTTTTGATGAAAGTTGGTGATGGAATATGATTTCCATGGCTGTGATGGAAAAAAGCATAAGACACACAGTCTAGGTAAAAACAGTCGTATTTAAATATAGAACAAGATTCACTTCATCATCACAATTTGAGATGATCTTATATGAATATGTGATGTGTGTCGTTTTCTGGTTATAGCAAAAATGATATGGAATCATAGAAAATAATGATTTTCAGGCTTCCTCAACTCAGCTTTTTTGGGTGTTAACAGTCATTAACATATTCTGCCAAGAGCAGCTGATGTAGTAAATTGTGGGCAGATGTATGCGTGCAGGTCAGGGTGGGGGGGAACGGAGCCCCGCAGAGTGCTGGGGGCTTCCAGGGCCGTGTCTTGCAGGAAGGGCCCAGGCTGGGCTCTTAGCTCAGGATGGCAGCGCTCTAGGATGTCCCTCCATCTCTCCCGGTCAGTCCCTCTGTTAAACAGAAACGTTTTAGCCATCGGTCATCTGCAGTTACATGTGACCCTGAGAGGCAAAACCTAGTGCCAGTTCAAGCCAGCAGGGGCTGGCGCAGGCTTGCGGGGCGCCCAGCTGGGGATGGTCTGCGGTCGGCAGAACGTAGACGGCAGCTGGGGACCCAGAATGAACATCACCGCCTCCGTCGAGTCCTGTTTCACTTTTCTCTGCCTCGGTTTCCTCACATGAGTAAAAGGGCTGGTAAAACGACCTGCCTCGCGGGGTTGCTGGTAACGCCCAGAGCATCAGCGAGCGCTCAGCTTTCCCTGTGGGCTGTGACCGGACACTGCGTTTACCGGAGGGGTGGCCCTGGGGCGCACCCAGCACGCCTGATCCCTGCGTGTGCTGCTGAAACGGGCTCGAGGTGCCGGAGGCCAGCACGTGGCTGCCCCTCCCCGTTCAGGACCGCAGATACCAAAGGCGGCTTGGGGCCCTTGCTGCGGTGCACGGGGGTCAAGCTCAGCCTCCAGGGCCCTTCTCGGTGACGCCCTGCAAGCCCTGTCTCTGGGCAGGTGGGACGCTGAGGACCCACAGGCCCAAGTGATGCTGCTGAGACCTTGGGCTGGAGCCTCCCTCGGGTGGTGACACCTGTGAGTTGCTCTAAAGAGTAAACACCGCCCCAAGGTCGCCATCCTGCTCTGTGGGGGGGTCTCTGAAGGCCCCAGAAGCCACCCTCCAGCCGGTGACGTCCTCTGCTCCTTAGAGACGGTCCAGGGAGCAATTCGTGATTTAATATCTCCACCCCCAGAAGTCCAGTGCACTTCCCTAAGTTTCCTGAGGTCATTTTAGCCATTAGATGGAGGTGGGGTTTTTTAAGACATTTGTGCAACTTCCTGTAGAATTTGTACAGTAATAGAGGATTACAAGTGCATGTTTGGGCAGTAGAGCCAGACCTGTGCCTCCCACATTGTGCACTAGAGGCTTTGCTCCAGACAGAGTCTAAAGAACTCTGCCCTGGGCTTTAACTCGACTAAAGCTGTTATTAATCGACAAATTGAAGCTGCCCTTGTCCCGACCCAAAATGCTGCAGACCCACAGATTTCAGCTTCTCCCTGTGCTCCTTGCGTCCTGGGAGAAGCTACTTTCAGGACACAAGCGCCCTTCTCTGTGCTTCACAAACACCCATATTCAGAGACACAAAAGCCAACTGTTGTAAAAATATTAGCATTCAGAGGCGCTTGTGTTTCGTTAATGCATTTAATCATGTACAATATAGCGACTGTTTCCCCTTTACATGTGCATTAATTTATGTCAGCCACAGAATCTAAAGCACAGCTTGAAAATCAGGCTCGCTCTGTTGCAACCTATAAATCAGGATTGCATCCCTGCAACAATCTACAGCGTTGCGCCGGCCACAGCATTCTTCATGGTGCTTTTTCACGTTGCTGCGATACAGTGAGGGGTTGGATATGTGATAAATATCGGTGTTCTCGTGTGTTCAAGTAACCAGTGGTCATAAAAGACGTGGCATATTTGTAAGGCCTGTAGCGTGGCCGGCGTTAGGCACACCTGAGAGCTGTGTGCACCCTCTTAGCAGCAGAAAAAAGACCCCGAGATCACAGGGTCTGGCTGTTTGCCTGGTACTTGGTCTCCGGCAAACGTTTATGATACCCGTTGGGAGCCAGTTATTCTGCTTTGGAAACAGAAGTCAATATACTGACTGCACGATGAGTGTCACCCACGGGACAGTCTCTTGACCCCTGTGACTTTGTTAAAGGAGTGTGGAATCCCTCGGGTTTTGTTATTTATATATTTGTGGAAGTAGGGGTTGTAGATATAAAAACTCCCCCGCATACATGTAACAAAAGGAAAGACCCTGTTGCAATCATCCCCCAGACACGTGCCGTTCCTTCCTGGCACCCCAAGGACATGACCTTGGCCCTGCGCCCTACCTCTCCCTTGACCATAGCCCCTCCCACCTGTACTCACCCGCACCTGTGCTCACCTGCAGGCTGAGCCTTCTCCTCCCTTGAAGTCTGGTCCCACCCACACCCCAATCCTTGGCTGTCTCTGGGCACTTTCTGCGAAGAAAACCCTTTGCCTCAGCCCTTGAAGCCCTGCATAGTCTGGCTGGCCTGTCTTGAATCCTCCTCCTCTCACCTCTTCCCTCCACCATCCCCTCCCCTTTCCTCCATCATCCCCTCGCCCCCTCCCCCCACCATCCCCCTTCCCCATCTACCCCCCCTCCCGCTCAGCACCTTAAGCCTTGCACGCTCGGGCTCCAGGCCTTCCTGCTTCTCCCCAGGGAACAGGCCAAGCTCGTTCCCGAGGACCCTGTCCTGGGCGTCCTTCTCTGCAGAAGTCCGTCCCCCCCCCCCGGCCACCCCCAGCCCCGTCCTTGGCCCACACTCCCGTGTCGTCCAGCGGTCCCCTCAGGGGGCCTTCCTGATGCCCCTTACCCTGCTGTTTCCTTTCACACCGTTACTCAACATGAAACTACGCGTTGTGCCTGTGTCCTGTGGCAGCCACACAAATGACCGCAAACTGGGCGGCTGAAAACAATAGGAATTTCTACCCTCTCGGTTCCCAGGTGTGGGCAGGGCAGCGCTCTCCCCGAAGACTCGGGGGGAGGGTCTGCCCCGGGTCACCCGCCTCCCCGTGTTCCCGGCAACCCTGTCTTGTACACACACCAGGCCACGGTCTGCTTCCATGCCACGTGGCCTCTGTGTGTGTGTGTCTGCATCCAAATCCCCCTCTTCTCACAGGGACACTGGTCATTGGGTCGGGGCCCACCCTACTCTAGTGAGACCCCATCGTAACTGGATTACATCTGCAAAAGACCTAACCCTCAAATAAGTTCACGTTCACAGGTACTGGGGACGAGGATGTAGACACACCATTTGGGGGGGACATTATTCAACCCATAACGTTCGTTTTCATCTGTGTTCATGCGACAACGACCACATCTTGTTCACCTAGTGCAGGGGACATGACACTTGCTAGGTGCTTGGTAAGGATGGGTGGCTGGGTGGGCGGATGGACGGGTGGATAAGTGGATGGAAGGGTGGTTAGCAGATGGTCGGGTGGATAAGTGGATGGAAGGATGGATGGACGGGTGGATAAGTGGATGGACAGGTGGTTAGTGGATGGATGGGTGGATTGTGGGTGCGTGGATGGATGGATGGATGGGTGGGTGGTCGGATGCTGCTGGTAAATGCTAGTACATAGATTTCTGGGCAGTTTGATGGATGGATAGTGTGAGTAAAGCCACATTTGCCGTAGGTAAGTAATAAACTTTGGAGAAGAACCTAACTACATGACATTCATTTATACCCACCCGTGGTAACTGAGAGCAAGATGGAGGTATTGTCATCCTCGAGAGAAATCCTGTGTATTTTTGTAAAAAGCCAAGGGAGGATGGTGCGCCACGTGAACTACCCCGTCTCCACTTAAACTTTCTGGTTGCTGCTGCCTGCAGAGGAGAAGCCAAACCAAAGTGTCCTGAACAAGCAGCGCTCTCTCATGCAAGAGGCCTCTTGTGGACTCTGGGTACTAAAGAGTTCTAAACGCCCCATTTCTTTAAGGCATGAATTGCAAAAGGTGTGGGCAGTTCCACTTTCAGCAAGAATGCTAAAAATACCTTTTGTCAAATAAGTGCTCCCAACACGCTTTGCTTAAGCACCAGTAGCCTTTTAGATGACAAACGTGCCGTCAAGGCACCTGCAACCCTGGAGCCCCCCAGGGCAGGCGTGGCAGCACCTAGGGGAGATTGTGTGCCTGGCCCTGTTTGCTCGGGAAGGCCCAGTGCCGGATCTGGAGCACCTGAGACAATTCCCAGGGCCTCTGAGACACAGAGCCGCCACCAGGATGCTCGGGCCGGATGGGCTCTGCCCAAGGCAGTCCGGGGCCGCGTGGAGCTCCTGGCGCCTGCGCACCCTGTGGATTTGATAGGAGACGGCCGGTTCCCCAGCCCGGGAAGAAAGCAGCATTGTCCGTGCCCCGCTTTGCACAGCCGTATTCATATCTCACTGTTGTTTGCAGATGTGGACCAGAACAATGGGACCCCCTTGCAGGACACAGCGGTGACAGACTCCAAGCGCACAGCGGGCCCAAAGAATGCCTGGCCGGATGCCAACCCAGCTGACCCCGGGGGCCGCCCCCATTTGATCCGCCTCTTTTCCCGAGATGCCCCAGGGAGGGAGGACAACACCTTCAAAGACCGGCCCTCAGAGTCAGACGAGCTCCAGACCATCCAAGAAGACAGCGCAGCTGCTCCCGAGGGCCTGGATGTGATGGCGGCTCAGAAGAGACCCTCCCAGAGATCGAAGTACCTGGCCTCGGCAAGCACCATGGACCACGCCAGGCACGGCTTCCTCCCCAGACACAGGGACACGGGCATCCTCGACTCCCTCGGCCGCTTCTTTGGCGCGGACAGGGGTGCACCGAAGCGGGGCTCAGGCAAGGTGAGCTCTGAGGAGTAGAGGCGCATGCAGGTCGTGCCTCCCAGGTGGTGTAAGCGGAAAAGGAAGGGAATCTGCAGGTGAACTCAGCCGTTAGAGGGAGTACAGCCTCCGTGCTGTCTGGGGAAACGTGTTGTCCTTGCTGGAGATGCTTACGGGTTCCTGGGAGGGGCCTGGGTCACGGCTTTCGATTTTTCCACCCTCTCTCCCCTGCTCACCAGGGATGCGGTCAGGATGTGGTCCGGGAAAGGAGAACGTTCTGAATTCACATCTCAGGGTGGTGTGGACGTGGGCACTGTGGTCTTTCGTGTCTTATGCTTGGGGGCTTTAGGGCTGACGTGGCTTCTGCTGCCCCCGCTTCGGGGCTCCACATTGGGCTATTGCCAACGCTTTCCTGGACTCAGTGCCGCTAGCTTCGTGTTGCTTTGCAACAATGATGTGATTGAGGACTTTGGAACAAACTCGAAATTTAAATTCGCCTTGAGCAGACGTTCTCTTTTGTCTGAGTTGTTTAGGGAAATAAATGAGTGTGAGGGATTAAATGAGTGCGTCTGTGAATCAGAACTGTGTTAGTTTGTTATCCCATTCATTTGAATGTAGAATTTGTGAAGTTTCATTATTTAAATGTTCTGTAGGTAAAAATGTGTCACAGGAGAAAACCGCTCCTGTTGTGGTCCGGTTTGTGAAAGTGGCTTCTGGACGAGATTGTGAAGAGATCATCTGTGGCTGCTGCTTCACTGAAAAGCTAATCCCCAAGTGGCATTCCGATAGCAAACACATGGCACGCGCGGCACCTGGAGTTTAGAGTGTTGGATAGCTGGGTGATTTTGGAAGGAGTGAGGTTTTTCAAAAAAGTCCCTGGTTTATTGGGTGTGCTCACAAAACACCTAAGATGCAGCTTTGCTTCTGGCTGTGCCCTGTGCTTATTCTGAAAGGCCTTTGGGAAGTTGTAAGGGGCTTTGAGTCGAGTGTGGAGCAGAGGCCCTTTCATGGTGGTCCTATAACATCATCAACACTGGGGCACTGGGAGTTCAGGAGTTTCTCGAATTTGCTTTAGTCTCTAACTACAGTTCTTAAAATCAGTGACAATCCTGAAATGGTTGGAGATAAACACAGATGTCAGCTGCGCCTTTTGTGTGGTGTTGAAGGAGCGCTGAGCTTTCGGGGACCTGCTGGGAGCTGAGATCTGTCACGTGACACGTGGCAGGACTTCCTGTGAATAACTCCATGTACCTTTTGTGCTTATAGAATTCATTTTCTGATTGGTTTCTTCAGTGTCCTGTACTTGGGGGCAGTCTTCCCTCACCCTGAAATGTGGGTCCTCTCACCTATTTCTAATGCCGATTTCCATCCGAGATGCTTTATCAAGCACGGCTAGCAAACCACACCAGACCCTGACTGCCTAATCAAGTCTTGTTATTATGCAAAGCACCCCGTATGCATGCTGCGTCGACAGTTTTGAAACCTTAAACTATTCTGCTTAACCCAAAGAACAGGAAAAATAGATTTAAACTGTGCAGAAGAGACGAAGCAGTTGGATATAGCATATATTGCAAAACAAGCTTCATTTCGGTGGTAATGGGTTAAGTTAAAATCAAATCGTGAAAGCGTTTATGTCGACTGTTGTGACCTCATCTCAAAATGAATATATTAGACATACCTGTTTTTCTTCCTTTATGTAAAAGTACAACCTTGACTGCATCAAGTCTGATATTCTTCAACATTTTCAAAGAAAAGATTCCAGCCTCAGAAGTAGGCATCCACTTCACAAACTAGTCTTGCTAGGTTATCAAGGATTCAGAGAAATCAAAACATTTTCACAGGATTTTTAAACATAAAAACAATGTTTAAATAATGGATTTAGAACTTTTGAAGTATCAGTTCTGTTCACTACTGGATGTTGAGTAAAGAAGATTTTCGAATGAGCAGCCTTGCCCTTTAATGCCAAAGAAATCCATTAGAGTTCGAGTGCAAAATCGTATCCGTAGTTGCTTATTGCAAACCCAGGCTAGGGATACATTCCTGTCGAGTATCTTTGCTGAAAGTGCGCAGTGGGCCTTACTGGCAGCCTTACTCAGCTCACCTGTCTTACTGTGGATTCTTTGTTCACTTTTAAACACTGGAGGTGTAAGCATAACACACTCTACACCCAGTGACACACCCGCAATGGCCTAGAAGCCTGCGGTATTTATTGGTGTGGGCTTATTTTTTGGTTTTGATCTTATTTTTGCTTTGCTCTGTTTATAAATCAGGAGAGCCCTCCTTGTATTAGGTGCTAGAAAGGTCCTTTGGATCGAAGCGTGTGAAACTGATGGGAGCCCTTGGCTCCCGGAACAGGGGCTGTTTGTCGCCTGCCCCCCTCCTCCGAGGGCACGTGGGGTGGCCCCTGGGTGAGCAGCGGCAGCGCCCCCTGCCCTGGGAATGCACCAGCACACCCTCCCTCTGTGCGGCCGGGAGTTGACATTCGAGCAACGCGCTCACAAATTCCTTGAGGCGGCATATACTTTCGAGAGAGCCGTACATGAAAAGTGCATTCACGAGACCACGCGCCTTTGTGGCAGGAAGAAAGAAAGGCGGATTGTTGCCTTTAAGAACCAGGTTTCCAAGTCCCTGGAACCTGGGGCCCTGTGAGGAATGGGCGTTTGGTCAGTTTTAGCGGGTGGAGGGGGTCCCCTAAGCTGCCCCACCTACCCACCTGTCAGACCCGCCGCTCCGGGGCCAGCGCTGTACCCTCAGGCTTAACAGCAACATCGTGACCCGTTAGCTTGGGCAATAGCCAGAGTGGCCGCAGTGATGTGACACCCGGACATCCCCCAGTAGGGATGCAAGGGGACAGGCCTGTACCGCCGTCCTCTGCATCAGTCTGCTTTCCTACAGGTGTTTTACGGCAGGTTTCTGTGCTGGTGGTTATCCCTGTTTTCCTCTGTTGACTCCAGTCAGAGCTGCATTTACAACCTGCTGCTCTCAGCATCCTGTCGTCAGCATGCAGCATGACCTCCCTGCCTCTAACCTTGATTGTGTGGGATAAGAACGCTTGCTGTCATTCAGTGCCCCGGGGTCTAAGCAGTCTTGCAAGTTAATCACAATGTCCTGTTTCCTGCCTTTTTTTCCACTGCATTTCAATTTCACTGAACACATTTTAGTTCTACGGTAACAACTCCTCACCGTTACCATGGCACCCTAATGTTTGTTAGAGATGTATTCTGTAACCCCCCGGGGAGGGGGACAGTTGGAGGTGACAGGAAGGACACGGCAGGCAGTGTCTGAGCAGGGTGCCCCGCCCCGTGTGAGTCTAGCCCTGAAGTCGGGGCCGGCGGAGCTGCACTCGCTCATTTCAGCCGAGAGTGTCCACTCGCGATGCAGCGATGCACGAAACACGGATCTCAGCTAACGTGCGTCTACGTGGCCACGACCCAGCCGCTCAGTACATCCGTTTGCCAAGAGTCTTTCTAGAGAAAGATCCCTGTACGCTGGGTATATGTGTTTCTGCGCCCAAACACTTGTTGAGATTTCCTACAGGAATTCCTTCTGACGTGTCATTCCCCTGATCAGTTAGGGAGCCATTACTGATCGGCTCCCAGCGCTTTGCTGTGTCCTCCTGTGGCCTCACTCCTCCGCTGTCTTTAACCAGGCGCGAGGGAAATCGGAATGGTGCGCCCCTGTGTTGGCAGCCTTTGGCTGCGTCCTCTGAGTGAAACGTTTGTAGATTATGTTGATGTATTTAATGCTGATTGCCTTCTGTGATTGTATTCCGATTTGATTTTGTGATGACCTTTTTGCTTTTTATATATATCTTCCTTTTCATGCATTTATTAAACATTTTAACAGACTAATTGCATGTGATTTTTTTAAGTTGTCTTTTTTGGTGACCCTCCCTTTACTACTTTACACACGGTGTAACTGGTATTTTCATGACCTTCTGACACAACAGGTGAGTCTGGGGGCCCGAGCACACCCTTCTGCAGACTGTTCTCGTTCTGCCTGAGGCTTTTACTGTTTCTCTCAAAGCACCGTCCTGTACACGTTGGGGGAAATGACTGTATTCTCCCCTGTGCCTGGGACATGGGACCCTCAATAGCATTTACTGAGTGATTGAGCACAGGAAAGACGGCCCCCGCCTGGGCTCCCTGGGAGGGTACATACCAGGGGGTAGAAGAAACAGCGGAGAATCTGAACGTAGAGGCAGGCTGGTTCTTTTAAGGATGACAGGTAGTTTGTGAAATTGAGGGTAAGTTCGGGGTTGCTGGTGAACTAGAAATAAGTGCAAAGACATGGGATTAATTTCGATCTGTCTCCCATTCGTCTGTGCCCGTACCCTGCCACCAGACCCTGTCCTAACTCATCTCCTGTTAAACTCACTTCCATGTTATGGTGTTGCTTTCCATCATCGCTGATGTTCCTTTTGGTAGAAGGCACAGGCAATTCCTACCGGTTGGTGGAGAGCTTAGCTTGACATCTGAGGGAATATCTCATCATTAGGGCAAGAAAACACTCCCTCGATCTCTCGTGGAAATCACTAAGTATGGATTTAGCATCCCAGAATTGGAGAAATCTCTTCTCACACTCTGGTTTGATAGGTTATCTTAGAGTTTTTCCATTATGGACATCACCACACTCTTAAGCACTCGGGAAGCGTCCTGCTCCATGAGAAACAGTAGCAGGCGGACAGGGTGACACGCGGCTTCCAGAAGAGGCCTTCCTGCCTTTTCTCCTCCTGCCCTGCGGGTGCCCCACTCCTTCTGCTGGAGATGCTCTCCCTTTGATCCTGAGCACGTCTGGACGCAAGGTGGAGAACCTTCCTCTGCTCTCACACAGACAGACAGAGCTGTCTTCCGTCCTCCTGCCACCGCAGGAGAGGCAAGCCGTCAGGGAGGCATCCGTGGGCCAGTCTGTCGCCCAGGGGGCCACCCCATCTCAGAGCCGTGGGCCATCCCTACCCCAGGCTGCGTGGCCAGCGCCCAGGAAGCCGGGGTGGCAGTAGAGGGGCCTTAACACCAGCCCCCAGAGCTGCCTGAAAATGTCGCAGAGAGATTGACCTCTTCCTTAAGAAGGGATGTGGTCTTAAATAGAGGACTAGAAAATTCTTTGCCTTTGGACCAAGTGTAGGCATGGACCACAGGCCATTTTTGAGGGTTTTCACCCTCAGTGGGGACAGCCTGGCCTCATCAAGGCAGAGAATCCACAGGCTTATCCACTGAGGTGTGCTTCTAAGCAAGTACTCAGTGGTCTTATTTAAGTACCCAATACCGTGCATCAAAGTCGCCAGTACTTCTTGCTAGTATTGAAATAGCCTCTCCCAAGCGGAGACAATTGATTGTGAGGTGCACAGCTAAGTACACGCTCACCACGGATTTGCCTCTGGAAACCCTAGTGTGTTCACTTTACAGTAATATTTCTAGAATGCATAATATTTTCCTGTGTCATAACTACTGCTTATTTCCATGCATAACCGACTATTAACCTGGTTTTTAAAACTCCATTTCATCTGTAGCCAATGTAAGACATCCCTTGAAACCTATTACACTGATTTCACCTCTTGACCCCTTTGAGGCTCTCTGTCTCTGTCTCTCTCTCTCCCTCTTTCTCTCTTGCCATTTTGCTATGGCAGGTCAAAAGAGAGGAACTTCTTGCAGGCCCCTTACGTTGGTCCTGTAATACTACTCTCTCCACCACATCCCTCAACGTTGGTTGATTCGGCAGAAACTGTCTCGTAGCCGATAGAACAGAGAAAGCACGCTCAGTTAGGAGCAAATACTCTTCAGGAAGATTTATAACACTAGAGTTCAGGCTCGTTCACAGCTCATGAAGCAACTTCAGGTCCCTATTAATATTACTATTAAGCTCCTAAATGCCACCGACAGCAAAGAAGAACGGCCGTGAGAAAGCCTAACTCCAAGTGGTCGGCTAGGATGCCTTCTGAGCGCTCTGTTGCTCTTGAAGTGGTTCCCTTCTACTGTGGAACAGACTGAGGGGACCCAACTGAGAGCCACAGGTAACCGCACAGAGCAGGAAAGACTTCTACTTGTAAATCCAGAGCAGAAGCTAACACACTTGCTCTAAAAGAAAAATAAAATAAAATAAAAACCCCCAGAGTGTAAAATCTATTCCATTACAGACTCAGAAAAGCCCTTTCAGCTCTTCACATGAAGCTGCCTTGGGAATCGTACATGTCTGGTGCCGGCAACGTTTTTAAGGACATTTGGTCACATAATGAGCTACAGGCCCCCAGAATAGACTCCGGGAAATAACTGTTCCCTAAACCTTTCTCCTCCCTCCTTTCTCTCTGTCGTCCCTCCTCCTGCCCCCGAGCCCTCAGGGGCTGTCCCCTGATATCTGCCCTCCCCGTGTCCCCTGAGCCCCGGCCACTGGCTGGTCCATCCTCCATCACCGTCACGTGCCTCATCCTCTAATCTTCACCCTCCGCTCGCCCGCCCTCCTCCCTGCCGCCAGGAGCTCACCCGCTGGAGGACATGGACTCAGTGGCCGCTCTGTCCCTCTGGCAGGTCCCGTGGCTCAAGCAGAGCGGGAACCCTCTGCCCCCTCATGCCCGCAGCCCGCCCGGGCTGTGCAACGTGCACCAGGTAAGACGGCTCCGCCCGGCGGCCGCGGCCATACCGCGGGGACGGTGCAGGCGCTGCCAGGGCCTCGCTCCCCCCCACGGGAGTCTTGGAAAGTCGCGTTTGTCAGACCGAGCAGGGCAGCTCCTGAGGGGAAGCGAGCAAAGGAAAATGTTTAAAGACGGAAGGGGGGGTCCTCGCGAGGGATGCGCGGCCTCGACTGGGGGTCCCGCCCAGACGGAGGTGGGACCAGGGTGAGGACAAGCTCCTGGAGCGAGCCTGGCCCCCAAGGTGGCCGGCAGCCATGGCCTTGACCCGCCTGTGGTCCCGTCTCCTCCGAAAACCGGCGCCTAGCGGACACGGAGCGCCCACCGAGTACGAGGTGAGTGAGCTCTTCCAGGCGCCAGCCCAGCTGGGCTTCCCCGGGGGAGGACCTCCTTCCCGGCTGCCCCTCGGAGCTCGTAGGGACGGTAGGGACAGCCACGTGGACGGCGGGCTGGGGCGACCCCGGGGGAGGCGCGCGATCAGCCCGGGTCAGACTCAGCTCGTGGGGGGACACAGACCCGCCCGGACCTCTGCTCTGGGACCCCAGCAGGCGCTGTGCCCGGGCATCGACCGGCCTTACCAACCTCGGGAAAGCGCAGGAGGTTGAAACCACGTGGCACGCGACAGGAAAGCTAGTTCTGACTGAGGCCCGAGGGTGAGGATGGGGCCCCAGGAGACCCGCTTGGGGATCTTCCTCTTCAAACGAAGCAGAGGGGGCCAGGGGAGCGGGACCCAGGCAGCCGGGAGCTGTGCCCGCAGGTGAGACCCACCGCGGAGCCCTCTGCCCCGCACCGGACGGTGTGACCACAGGGGCCTGCGGGACCGGCTGGTCCCAGGAGAGGAGCGGATCCATACGACGTAAAGGGTTGGCTCCCGGACGTCGGTCCGGGGGAGGCTGGCAGAGCGGCCGCAGAGCCCAGGGCCCGAGCCCGTCGTAGGACCCAACCACGGGAGCGGTGCCGGGGCCGCTGGCTGCCGGGAGGGACTTGCCGTCAAGCCCCCTCGGGTGGGCAGGGGCGCATCTCCAGGTGACAGCTGCAGTGGGGCTAGAGGGGTGCTGCCGCCGAGCCCGGGTTTCACGGGAATCGCGTTTCAGTTTTGACCATCGTGCTCACCGGCGCAGAGGGCCCCTCGGTGGCTCCTCAAAGCAAACAGCCCCATCCCCGGGGAGGTCGAGAGGGCCCCGTGCCCCTGGAGGCACACGACCTCTGGGGCCCTCGGGCCTTGCCTGGTCCAGACTCAGCCTCGAGGAAGCCAGGGCTGGGCCCCAGAGGCCTTCTAGGGGGCCCTGGGCTCCCAGGCC
Source organism: Globicephala melas (assembly GCF_963455315.2). Classification (NCBI taxonomy): domain Eukaryota; kingdom Metazoa; phylum Chordata; class Mammalia; order Artiodactyla; family Delphinidae; genus Globicephala; species Globicephala melas. The sequence goes on along the minus strand of NC_083326.1, from coordinate 27,661,266 downwards.
GAGTGCGGAGAGCTGGGGCGGACGCTCCCTGTTTTCTGGCAGCGGGGATGCGGGCACGCAGGCGGGGACCCACGTGCTCCTTGTGCCCGAAGCCACTGGGACCCCCGTCCTCTCCTCCATGGGACACGTCGCCGTCAGAAAGCAGGCCTGCTCCACCAAGAGGCAGAGACATTGCCAGAAACCCCAGATACAGTGCAGGGTGGGGAGGGCCAGAGGCCAGGGCTTTGGCATTTGGGGATGTCAGGAAACTTACAGCAGAACGATTCTTCTCTGTTGGTGGAAGAAGGGCCGCAGCCCCACCCTCCACAGCTTCATCCCAGACAGACCTCTGTGCCCGCACGTACACAACTGGCCAGAAATGCACGAGGTCCACACAGCAGCCCCAGGGACGCAGCATGGGGGCCGGGCGTCCGCGGCCTTTGCCTTTGCTGTCTGTTCACTGTGTCTTCCTCCGGCACGCTGCATTCTTCAGTATTTCCAGAAAGAGCTTATGTTTCTCGGAGTGTTAACGGCCCCGGACACAGGAGAGCACTGAAGGGCCAGGTGGCACGAAGTGGTTTGAAAATACGACAAAGGGCACATGGAGTGGGCTTGCGGAGGGGACAGGAGCCGCGGGGTGAGGCCACGGCCGGAGGGCTGACGCAGGGGCTGGGGATGGCGGTGCAGGACCACCGGGCGGCTCGGCACCGAAAGCTTCCTCCTCCTTCCCCTGTGGTTCAGAAACTTAAAGTCGGTGAGCGATGTCAGGCTGGCGTCCTGCACCCGGACCTCCTTCTGTCTGTCTGTCTGTCTCTCCGAACAAACACACCAGGAAGGGTGGGAGAGCCCCACCTACTACACGTCAAGGAACAAGTGGGCTCAGCACTGTGGCTGCGCTTCCAGGACTGGGTCCCCTGTGAGGAATCCCTTGATTCCAGGAGCCTGAACACTTCTCTTGATTCTGACACAGGGCTGACCTTGAGGGCTGGAAGAGGACCATGGAAGACGGGAAGCCCGAGGCCACGCATGAAATAATATTTGATACCCAAAAGCAAGCTGGGAAAGCACGAATTCCAAGGCAGAATCAAGGAGCAAATATACAAAAGGGAAGACAGCTCCGTGGGGAGACAGGCAGAGCCTTTCCTCTGGTTTCTCCATCATGTCACCCTGGCTCCGCACGGCTGGGCCTCTGGAAACTGCACGACCCAGAGCGCCTGGCGCCTGCGGATGGAAGGAGCTGGAAAGGTGCCCAGGGCGGGGAGCGCGGAGCAAGTGCCTCGCCCGAGTAAACCCCGTCCCACCCACACCTGCACGTCTGGGCCCTGGAGATGCAGGAAGAACAGAGGGGAAAGCCCCTGTTCCCACGCCTGTCAGCTGCTCTCACTGGCTTCCTTAAGCCCCTCTGCCTGCATCCCACAAACCCCGGGAACCGGTCCTCGCGGCCTGGAGAGGACACTGCCTGGATGCCCGGCCCGGGAGGTGCCCAGGGGTTCGTCCAGAGCCGCCCTGCCCGCTGTGATCCCCCAACCAACTGTCCCCAGGATGCTCGGGGGGTAAGGAGTCGGACTCTTAGCACCTGGACAAGCACAGGGTAAGGATGGAAACACGCGTGGGAGGTCTGAGTCCACTGCCCAGCCTCCGTGTGTCTGCTTTGAGCCTCCTTTCCTGGCCTGAAAAGCACACCAACGTCAGAAATAACCGTCTGTCCTGCCGACGCCCCGGGCCCCCATGCTGATGGAGAGAAACATCCGGAAGCTGCCGGCGCATCGAGGGCGCGTCAGGCCTGCTTCCCGCAGGGACCCTGCGAGGCTGCCCCAGCTCTGGCCGTCAGCTCCTGGGTTCCTGCTCTCAGGCCTCAGCTTCCTCACCCAGAAAGCAAAGGGGTCAGAGTCGGCGACTGCAAACATCTCTCTGAAGACTGAGACTCCATGGTTATTTCCTCAAGTCTCCAGGGACCTGCCGTAAGCCCAGCCCCGCCAACCCCGAGGTGCTCAGGGTGACTCCTTGCCTTAGGCTCGTGGGCTCTTGTTCTGCTCCCGGGAAGCACAGCCCCCAGACCCCAGGCATCACTCACATGGAAGGCCTTCCAGAGGCTTCCCTCGTATTTAGTCGTCAGGTTTTCTCAATAGATTTCTTCATGATGCCCAAGCAAATGGCTCTGACCAGAGCTGGGTGGCTTTGATGGGTCCTGGAGGTCTGGCCATGGGGACCCAGAGCAGAGCGAGTGGGACCCTGCCCACCTGGGCGGAGGCCGACTGGCGGTCGTGGGGCCGGGCCCCTCCTGGGGAACCATGGTCTACTCCCCCCACCCCTGACGGGCTGCCCCCCAGTGCAGCTGCGCCCGGGCCTGCAGCCTTCACTTGCAGGAAAGACTGTTGCAACTTGGCTTTTCTTCCAAAATAATCTTCCGGACTCCGCATCCCTTAAAGCACTTGCTGTCGCTCTGCGCGAGGAGACTCCTGAATTCCAAGCCGAGGCGTCCGGGCTTACGCCTCTGCTGAGCTGTTTGATGTTAACGCTGGGAAGTCTTCTGCGTACTTCAGACACATTGAGGCCTTTAAAAGTGGGTGCCTGGGAGCAAGGAAAACAGTCGGAGCGGTTAAGGCCGACATCTAACCTGTCCTCCCGCCGTTTTGGAAGGAGACACGGGAGGCCTCCAAACCCACGTTCAAGAGCGTCGCTCTCGGCACCAGCCCAGGCGCCCTGAGTTCGGGAAATAGCGGTGAGCCTTCCCTGCGGGGACGACGAGCCCAGGCCTCCGGCTGTGAGCTCTCCAGGGCTGCCCGAGACGAGGAGGGAGGAGCTGCCTTATGGGACAAGGGAGGGTGGCCTGGGCACCGCAGAGGGAGCCTCATGTCCCTGGCGGGACGGCCCAGGGGCAGCCGCGCATCCTGTCTGGACGAGAAGACGGAGCTGTGGGTGGAGAACACAACGGTCTGCGGCGTCCTCGCCGACGTGGCCGCAGCTCCCAGCTCTGGCCGGGCCCTTGTCCACTGCACTGCCTCCTATTCCACCATCCTGGCCCGCTCACCGGGGTGACAGTGGAGGCCAGGCCTCAGAGCCCCGCCCGAGTTTAACCCCCCTCGGGGGCCACGCAGCCACCACACGCTCACTGAAGGAGCGGACGCGCCGGCTGTGACATGTGACACTGACTTCCTGTGTGCCAGTGTCCAGGGTGACCTCATGACCACATCCCAGGTTTCGTTCTGTCCTTGCCAGGAGGCCTCTGACCCCGATTTTTGGACGGCCATCCCGTGGAGGCAAAGCCATCGGTGCAGAGGAGGCCGGGGGCTTCGGTTTCCTCGTTTCCGGTGAAACATCACAGAGGAAACCAGAAGCCGCCGTGCTGCCTGCAGCCCGCTGCCTTCGGCTTCACAGGCTGCTAAGAGGGTCAACTCTCCAGCTTGGAAACCGGCCCCTCTAACCACGGGCCAGGCAACAGCCCCAGCTGAGCGGAGGACCAGGGATGACCCACACCTCCGCACAGACCGCGCCCCGCCAGCCTTCTCACATGCCAGTATCTGAGAAGAAACGTGTCATCAGAACAGGCAGCAGGTCACCGAAAATCTCCACCTCAATGAAGGTCTGCCTGTGAATCTCTCCCGTAACTGAGAAAAGCCCGCTGCTGATACTGCATGGCTTTCTCTAAAGAAAGAAAAAACCCACGGCTTTAATTAAACTCCTTCGAGTCAGTGATTCAGGAACAAACATATTCTTAACCTTGCCAAGGGCAAAAACGTAGGGCAAAACTGCGTAGGTCATTCAGACAGAAAAGAATTCTCTCCAGATTGCAAAATCTAAACGCCTTGACCTTGCCAGAAAAAATCTAATGCTCTCTCTTGAGGCGTATTAGAAGCTGTTTGACCAGAAATGGAGCAATTGCTTCCTCTGAAAAACACATATACACAAAACTAGGAGCATGCCCAGAAGGCCCAAGATAACCTCGTGATCCAGTGATTTCTGGGAACGGCCAGAGAGCACCGTGCGGTCAGAGTGTGGGGATTAAAACATGCCGTGTTCATCAAGACCGGCTCTGAAAGGGGGAGACTCATAGCTCGAAGAGTTTCCAGCCAGATGTGTCATGTCTTCCACAGGCCTGTGACCTTTGGGTCACATGCTCTAGTCCAGAGTACTTACTTTACTGGCAACTAGCTCAGCACCTGGGCCAGTCGCCACAGGGGCATAAAGCTGCCACAACCCGTCCTTCCAAAGGGCTAGAAGGGCAGCCAGACAGGGCAGCCACGGATAAGAGTCATTCAGCACAAGATATGCTGCTGCCTCTTTCAGTAAGTCCTTAAGGAGGACAAATCACCGCAACAAGATTTCTGAGGGCGGTGAAGGATTTTTATAGACCATCGAAAGAAGTGTGAAGCAAGAGGAAAAGGGCAGAAAAAGTATATCTGTTTCACAGTGAACTACGTGTCGTGGTTCTTAAATGTAAAGAAAACAATACGCAAGAAGCAGATTTGGTTTCCTTACCACTTTCACAAGGAAAAAAATCATTTTACTGATCCCAAGTCTTACTCTGCTGTTCTCCCTTATTGTCGGCAGTTCAGAGAAACAGCGACACCGTTATGGTCTGTGGTTCCAAACAGGTTAAAGAGATGAACCGCTGAGCTGCCTGGATCCGGGTCTCTTGAGGGTGCCACGAAATCAAAGATTGCTCTGGCGGAAAAAAGGAGAACGCAAGTTCCTCTGCTCCCCGTGTCTCTGGACCACTGGTGAAACCATCTACTAAAGGCGTGTATCCTTAACGCCACGTGGCGGATATGTGCACAATTCTGTTGTGTTCAACGTGTAAATTGAAGGATTAAGTATCAAAGACGTTTGCTCGTTGGATGGCTGGTTAGTTGGATGCTTTTAACCACATGAACAAAATAGAACGTTGCAGACAGTACAGTCCGCTTGGATTGAGGCATAACTTTTCCATTGAAAGTGGGAGCTGATCGAGCCCGTTTTAATTACGTAGAACTGCATCCTTCCCAATAACAACGAACCTGAAAAATCTCGCCTCTCACTAGACGTGCCGCACATTTGTCGTATCCAGTCGCCAGTATTTACCAAGATAAGTAGGAACTCGTTTTCTAGTAGAGCAGTGATTACAGCTTTCCCAGTTCTCTAGATATTAACCGACATCTCTGACTGATGCCACCGAGAGACACTAATTTGTTTTTCTTATATCTGAGCACATTTTTGTTTCTAGCGCATCACGCCTTCACAGCTTAACAGGAGGTAAGTCTGCAAACTTGGAAAAAGTTCTTCTCCCTTCCCTTTGGTCACGTGGCTGGCCCGTGATTTCTCCACCTGCTGCTAGGGTTCGGTTTGGGACATTCCTTCTCATGCACGTGGAATCCACAGGAATCTCGGATGACGCAGCAGATTAAAACATGGAGCTGGGGCCGAAAGGAGACCACAGGCTCTTCACTTAACCCCTCTGAGTATCCACTTCCACATCTGCAAAAAGAGGTGGCCACACAGAGCAACATTTCTGGTCTGTGACCAGCTGGGGTGAAAATAATCATGTGTCCACCCCGTGTTTTCAAAGCAAGTAGAGCCACTTTCTTTGCTCCTTTTTTTATATTGGATCCTTCTAGGGACACAGGGAGAAACGTGCGTTCCTGGAACTTGTATGATTGACTTGACTAAGAAAGTACCAGTAAGAAAATGGTCAGTGCTTTTAGCCACTGGATATGACCACCCGGATATATTCGAGACAGATCCACAGAGAGGCCACTCCGGCTGTGTCATTCTGACACGGCACCAGGACCTCTCACTGAGTGAGGCTGGCTGCACAGGGCCTTGGCCGCCTCAGGTTTCCCTTCACAGGGTTAGGAGTTTGCTGATGGGCCAGACCTGGGGCACCTCGGAGGTACCCGTAGCCACAGACCCCGACGGATGGTGGGTTGAGGTGTCCTGGCATGAGGGCACCTGCGTCAGTCACCTCCGTGAAAATGCTCGACTTCAAGTTTAAAAAGGGCAGCAGTTTCCAAATAGCAGCTCCACACAGACCTCATGTCTGTTCACATCACATAGAAAAGACGGAGCAGGTATTAGCAACACTAGTTATCAGACACACATTGTCTTTGAAGGACCAGTTTCTCCCAAACTAGCACACAGTAAGACAGAGTAACAGCGCAGGAAGAGAACATGCTTCCTGTTAATGCCTGTGATCTGAGGGAAGCCAGAACACAGTTATGATATTTAAAAGATGTTCTCATCTTGTAACGAACCTCAAATCGTCACACCGGGTTTTAAAGTACCAGGGAGAGAGCTGGTCCTGTAACAGGCTCATAGTCTCCTGTGTAGCTACTATAAGCCATGCGTCTACACCTGGACGGTCCTCAGATGCTTTTCCTTACGCTTGTGTATCTAATGATGTTATTCTCCTGGTCCCTCCTTTGCACTCATCCAATGTCATTCATCTGGAGGAGAGAGGCAAGCAAACTAAAGCCTGGGCAGAGAGAGGGGAGACCACCTGGGCTCATAGGGTCCAACAGGGAGCACACAGGTGCCTCTCAGGTGCAGAGCCCGGGAGGGGTGGACGCAGAGGGGGGAAACGTCCCAGAGCCATGGATTCACTCTGATTTCCATCATTGGAATTCTGATGGTGGATTCAGGAAAGAGTTTAAATTCCTCTCACAGACAAGAAATAAAGCAAGCGCTAGAACTCTTTTTTTCCCCTCTAAGCACAAAACCCCAGGCACAGTGAATACTAATTTTTTCAAGAGGCAGCGTTTTCTTCTGAGAGGGACTGACTCTATCCATTTGTTTCTAATCAGATGCAAATGCAAATGATGATGCTGGCAAATACCTCATCCCCGTTTTCGTAAGACAGCCGCTAGTCAAGGGAGTGAATCTTCACCCAATCTGATGACCACTGATCTTCAGATGTGTCAGGCAAAAACTAATCCCCCGTTATTACTTGCAAGTTTAAGGACTCACAGCTCTCCAGCAAGTTGGAAAAACAGTTATAAAATCCTTCCCGTTATCTGGAGACGGGACTGGAAAGCAGCCGGGAAGCCAAGTGCACGAGCGCCCCCTGCTGGTGAAGGACATTATCACAAGTGGAGGGAAAATGAATCACAATTTTTCAAAACCAGTACAATGAAACAGGCTAATGGAAAAAGCAGTTTATGTTAAAAATCCATGAAATGGTTGTCCTTTATCCCATGGCTTTCCTCCAGTAGTGTTTAAATTTTTTAGCATAATGTTATTTTATTTGCCACCAAGAAGTTTATTGTTGTTTTGTTAATCACGATGCCAAAAAAGAGTAACACATCAGTGCCACGTAACCCTGCGCGTACTGTGATCATGTGCCGAGGCCCCTACACGACTCACGTGTTCACGTGTGCAGACAGCCAGGTCTCCATGTGGTTCATCAGAGTGTGAACCAAGTCACCCCTAACAGGTAGGATTTCTTCTACAAACTTCTTGTTATTTGAAATCCCTATGTAATAAGCACTATTTTTCTAAACAACTTGAGTTTTCATTTTTAAAAAACTGGACTAATTTTCTAACTTCACTTGTCCCAAATATTCAGCTCCACGTATTTTGGAGATAGCGTGTTAACGTCCTAACCTCAGGTTTAGACCGGCACGTGGGGCGGGGGCCCTGTCTCCGGCCCCGTTTCCTTTTCTGATTGCTCACACTGAGAGGGGCGACTGCTACCCGCCCCACCCCAGCTTCGGGGTGTCCGGTTCTGATTTTCCGGGAGGACTGACCTTCGAATTCCTCCTTTGCCTTTTAATCACTTACAAATAGATGAGCTACTTGGATCAGGATAGACATGGACAAAGAGACACCATTCCTGGCAAATAACTGTAAAATGTGAACAATTCTGGTTCTTCTATCCTTTCTGCACACAGATAAGAAGGGCTGCATTGGAGAATCACGAACCCTTCCTGAGTTAGGGAGCTGAGTCCAGGGGGCTCCTTAAAGGGAAACTTGTGTGTCCCAGGCTCTGGGGGCAGAGGCTGGGGACACAGGGGTGGAGGGAGGAGGACCCGCGCCCCGTCCTCCCCCCACCGGGGTCACCTTCGCACCCAGACGGCCCCGCCGTCATCCCCCTTCCCCTGCGGCCCGTTCCCTCCCCAGACCGTTTCCTCCAGGACAGAAACGGACCCCCTTGTTTACAGTGAGGCATGGAAATAAGTACCCACTCCCTATAAATTGTGAAATATAACAAATAAGCCAAAAGCCACTGTTTTTAAGTACCCTGCCACTCCTGCCAGGGGCTCCCACCGCTGCCCGGGAGACAAAGGCTGGCCCTTTGTCTCTGACCGTGAACTGAGCATTGACAGCAGAGATGTCCTGCATGGCCGGAGCCTCCCCGCCCGGCGCCCCTCAAGTTGGGTGTGGACCCCTTTCCTCAGCGCAGGCTGGCCTTCAATATGGCCTCAGAGTCACAACCCGCCCCCCCCCCACCCCGCCATGTTCCTTCAAAGAATAAAGGATGCTCTTCAGACTGTGGGGAGGAAGCTGGGAGCCTGAATCCCCTCAGCCACCTGTCGGAGGCCAGACCACATCAGCATCACAGGGTCCGAGTCAGAGCAGGTGACTAAACACAAGAGCCAAAGGGTGGAAACAACCCAAGTGTCCATCAGTGGATGAAAGGGTGAACAAAATGTGGCTTACACAGGCGACGCGGGATATGGCCCGGCCTTAACAGGAAGGAAATTCTGACCCAAGCTACAGCATGGCTGAACCCTGAGGACATTACACCAGTGAAAGAAGCCAGTTGCCTCCGGACAGACACTGTGTGATTCCACTTGTATGGGGTCCCCTGAGCCGTCAGATTCATAGAGAGAGTAGGATGGGGCTTTCCAGGGGCCGCAGCAGCGGGTGGGGAGTGTGGGTCTACTGGGTACAGTCTCAGTTTGGGAAAATGGAAAAGTCCTGGGGGCAGACGGTGTAATGGGTACACAACATTGTGAATATACTTACGGCCACTGAGCTGTGCACTTAACGACGGCAAAGCGGTAGATTTCACGTTACGTATGTTTTACCACAATAAAAAAAAAAATTAAGGGTGACAGATACAGCACTCCCCTCCCCGCCACTGTGTAAAGGTGTCATCACCATGGCAACCGAGGCGCGTTTCTTAGCTCTTCTTCCTGTGCTCACCACAGAACTTTTTAGTGATACATAAATAAACAGATTAAGCAGCAGCCCTAGAGTCTTAGGAAACGCCCTAATACATAAACCAGCGGCAGAATTACCTTTCCTTCCTTGCCTGCTACTCAGAGGTGGCCCCTTAGTAGAAGCTGAGAGCTAAAAACTCTCTCAGCGAGTCTCGGTTTCAACCCCGTGCTTTTACACGTGGGGAAACAGAAGCCCCAGCGCTTGGCGTGCTCGGTTCGCAGGGGTTTTTGTGTCAGGACCAGAGCCCCCCAGAGGCTTGCTCTTTCCAGGAGGCCCCAGTAGAAAGAGGGTTTCTTTGTTCCTTTGTCCACTTCTGTTTGCTGAACCAAACTGCCAGAAGCTTTGGGGAATCAAGTAGAAGTTTTTCTTTTTTCCTCCAAAAACTTAAAATCTAGCTGGAGACCTGGAGACATAAGATGGATGTAGGGAGAAGGCCAGACTCACCTATGCGGAGATCTCCAACCAGGAAATTCACGGAACGACGTAATGTTGCCATCACCAACCTTGGGACAAATAATGATAGATCGTGTTAAATGGACTTATTTTATAAATTAACATATGTAAAATTGGGTTGTTTCTGGTGTACACATCTGTGAATTTTAACACACATGTAGTTTCACGTGGCTGCCACCACAGTAAGGGTACATCACCCCAAAACCTCCCTCCCACTTCACACCACACCCTTCCCTTCCCCATTCCTGACCCCTGACAGCCACTGCTCTGGTCACCCTCCCTGTAGTGTACTCTTTTGAAGAAAGTCACGTGTATGAGATCATACTGTATGAAGTCTTTTCGGAATGGCTTCTTTCACTCAGTACAATGCCTTGGAGATGCCTCTGAGTTGTTGCTCCTTTTTACTACTGCATAGTATTCTGTTGCATGGACATACCACAGTCTGTTGATCCCTTTACTCAGTGACGAACATTTGGGTTGTTTGCAGAGTTGGTGATTACGAATTGAGCTGCTATAAACATTCATGTAGAGGTTTTTGTGTGATCATAAGTTTTCATTCAAGATTCAAATTATTTCCATCAAAAGATTGGAGACCAATATATTCATTACAAAAATCTCATCCAAAAATATGTAGTTTTTCTTTTATCATTCAAAGCAGGAAGTGGGATTGCTGGGCCATATAGTAAGTATTGATACATGGTTAGCTTTATAATAACTGTCAAATTGTTTTCCAGAGTGAGGGTACCATTTTGCATTCCCACCAGCAAAGCATGAGAGTTCCAGTTGCACTGCATCCTAGTCAGCACTTAGTATTGTCAGTATCCTTTATTTTAGCCATTCTAATAGGGGTGCAGTGGTGTCTCCTGATGATTTTGATTTGCATCTTACTAATAGCTAATGATGCTGGGCATTTTTCATGTGCTTATTTGCATTCTGCTCATCCTCTGCAGTCAAGTGTTTAGTCAAGTGTTTTGTCCAATTTTTTAACCTGGTGGTTTGTTTTTTTACCATTGGTTTTTGAGAGTTCTTTACAAGAAGGACTTGTGGTTTCAAGTCTTTTGTCATATATATGATTGGAAATATTTTCTCCATCTGTAGTTTGTCTTTGCATTCTCTTAAACTGTCTTTTGCAAAACAAAGGTTTTAAATATTGATCAGGTTCAGTTTATCAATTTTGTTTCTTTTATGGATCATGCTTTTGGTGTCAGGTCTATAAATTTATTGGCTACCCTCACGTCATGAAGGTTTTCTTCTATTTTCTCCTGTTTTCTTCTAAAACTCTGTACTTTTACAGTGTAGATAGAGATCCATGATCCATTTGGGGTTAATTTTTGTATAGGGTGTGACTTTGGATTGAGGTTCATGTTTTTGGATATTGGATGTCCAGTGGTTCCAATACCATATGTTGAGAAGACTATGCTTTCTCCATTGAGTTGTCTTTGCACCTTTGTCAAAAATCACCTGGTCCTATTTGTGTGGGTCTACTTTTGGACTCTACTGTGTTCCACTGAACTATCTATCTACACCTTCTCCAGTACGACACTGCCTATAGCTACGTAGGAAATCTTTAAATCAAGTGATGCGGTTCCTCTGATTTTATTCTTCTTTTTCACAGTTGTTTGGCTATTTTGGTTACATATAGTTTCAAGGTTAGTTTTTCTATATCTAAACAAAATCCTGCTAGGATTCTGAGTGGTGGAGCATTACATCTGTAGATCAGTTTGGGAAGAACTGCCATCTGTACTATTCATGTTCTTGTGACACATGAAGATAGTATGTCTCTCCACTTAAGTCTTCTTTGATTTTCTTCCACCAGCATTTTCTAGTTTTTAGCATAAAGATCCTATACATGCTTTGCTAAGTTTATAACTAATATTTTGTTTCTCTGATGCTATTATATATGGTGGTGCTTTTAAATTTGGGGTTTTTTAACTGTTCATTGCTAATATATAGAAATATGATTGACTAAACGTTCTTTCAGCAACAGACCATTACAACTACAACAATATAGCTATAACTCTACATTAAATCATCTGTGACAACTTACAGCCAAAATTCCAAGTCAGAGTCCTAGTTCAGTCACTCTTCAGTGCATATGTTACAAAAGGATTCCATGATGATTGTTCTATTTACTTAAGATCTACTGCATGTGTTGGGCTCTGTATTAAAGTGATCTAAACTGTCGATGCGTTAATTCAACAGTTAATGCTCATTGCATGCTTAGTTCTGTGCCGAGGGCCATAAATACACTAATTGACGTTTTCATGAACAGTTCTGACCCCACATTCTGAGAGGTAGAACACAACTTACCAACTTCATGTGTTCCTTAAAAGATTTAAATTACTTTTCCCTCAAAAGATTGGCGACCAATGTATTCATTATAAAAATCACCAAAATATATGCTCTTTCTTTTAGCGTTCAAAGCTGGTACACATGATAAACATGTGAAACATTATTATAATCTACACAATACTTCATTAACTATATCAGAGCATAAATAAGTTTTAATAATATCAGAACTGCATATAGGACTGAACGTTCATTTATTTAAAAACCTTTTTGTAAAGTTTAAGAAACTTTTCTAGTTTAATCACAGAATGGGTGAATCAAAGTGCACGACGTTTCTGTGACTCAAAATCCAACACAGCCTGCAGAAAAATGGTATATAAAAACAAAGTAAAGGGACTTCTCCAGTGGGTAAGACTCTGCACTTCCACTGCAGGGGGCGTGGGTTCGATCCCTGGTCAGGGAACTAAGATCCCACATGCCGTGCAGAGCGGCCAAAAAAAAAAAAAACACAAAAAAACCCAAAGTCAGGGCAAATTGTACTAAGTTCTGAGCTGCTTTAATTATTTTTGGCCATTAGGGTAGTATCTTATAAATAACTTCACTTGGCAGATACATTAGACACAAAGATATTTTTTCTTAAAATAAGTAATTTAAACAGTTTCCTAGCTCATCTGTTTTCTTTTTTCATTCTTAATTTTATACTCTCTTTTATTGGAGAAGCATGTGTAAGGTGGGCCAGCGGTGAGCGAATCTGATTGGTCTGTGAGCTCAGAAAGGCGCTGGCTGAGAGATAACACAAGCACAAGGAGAACCAGATTATTTATGTTCTGGCAACCCCAGCAGAGAGAATAAGAGTAAGGACGGGGGAGGGAGGGTCACCAGTTCCTGAAACGCTCCAGCGCTTCCCCTTGAGGTTGACGTCTTCAAGTTCAAATGCGCATGGCGTCCGCTTCTGCCCACACCATCGTACCCACATCATAACTCAATCCCCCGGGTTTCCTCTGCGGGGAACCAGAATCCTGTGAGGTCCCCGGCCCGGTGGAGGAGAGGGAGACTCAGCCCGTGGCCACCAGGCCTCCGCTGCACCCTCCACCCTTCTGGGAGGCTGTGAATGTGCCACACGGAAAGCAGATCACGTGCTGAGTCGCCCCAGGTGAGCTGAGAAAGCTGTGCCCAGCAGAGGCCGCAGGAAGGGCACTGCAGACAGCAGAACGCGCGGCCGCGACGTCGGGAGGGTGGGTGTCGGGCAGCGGGGGGAGCCTGGGAGAGGCAGAGAGCCACAGGGAAGTGGGAGGGGGCCTTGACTCCAGTCAGGACCTGCAGAAGGATGGACTTTGAGCTCGAAGGCTGAGCAGGGCACGAAAAGTCACAGGGAAGCAGGAGGCGTGGAGGGCACGTGGACACCTCATTCAAAGGACATCGAGGTGGCTGGTCTACTCAGAGCCAAGACGAGGTCTCAGCAAGTGGACAAAACCAGGCCATGCCGTGTGGTGCCAGGTCTTGGGGGCCCTCCGGCTGGAGAAAAGATGTTCAGTTTGTGAAACAGGCGCAGGGAACGGTTGTGGGGAAGGACAGGAGGAGAGCATCCTTTGCAAACCCGTCTTGGCTGGAAAGGGAGGGGCCCGAACAGGGCTACCCCAGCCTTGGCCTTAACGTCAATGTGGGCAGAGGACAAATGTAAGGAATATTTTAAAGAAAAACCTACAAGGTTTGTGAACTGAGTCAGTGGGGGAAATAGAGCAGAGAAGGAGCCAGCGTGACCACAGGGCTTCAGCCCTGGTGGATGGGGGTAGGAGGACCGCCAGCTGGAGACAGGCATAGACATTAACAGTAACTAGTACCGGGGACAATGCACCTGTAACTAGTACCAGAGATAATGCACCTGTAACTCGTACCAGAGATAATGCACCTGTAACTAGTACCGGAGATAATGCACCTGTAACTAATACCAGGGAAAATGCACCTGTAACTAATACCAGAGATAATGCACCTGTAACTAGTACCAGAGATAATGCACCTGTACCTAGTACCAGAGATAATGCACCTGTAACTAGTACCAGAGATAATGCACCTGTAACTAGTACCAAAGGTAATGCACCTGTACCTAGTACCAGAGATAATGCACCTGTAACTAGTACCGGGGACAATGCACCTGTAACTAATACCGGGGACAATGCACCTGTAACTAGTACCGGAGATAATGCACCTGTAACTAGTACCAAGGACAATGCACCTGTAAATAGTACTAAGGACAATGCACCTGTAACTAGTACCAGGGATAATGCACCTGTAACTAATACCGGGGACAATGCACCCGTAACTAATACCAGAGATAATGCACCCGTAACTAGTACCAGAGATAATGCACCTGTAACTAGTACCAGAGACAATGCACCTGTAACTAGTACCAGAGATAATGCACCTGTAACTAGTACCAGAAATAATGCACCTGTAACTAATACCGGGGACAATGCACCCGTAACTAGTACCAGAGATAATGCACCCGTAACTAGTACCAGAGATAATGCACCTGTACCTAGTACCAGAGATAATGCACCTGTAACTAGTACCAGGGACAATGCACCTGTAACTCGTACCAGAGATAATGCACCTGTAACTAGTACCAGAGACAATGCACCTGTAACTAGTACCAAAGATAATGCACCTGTAACTAGTATCAGGGACAGTGCACCTGTTAGTATCAGGAACAATGCACCTGTAACTAGTACCAGAGATAATCCACCTGTAACTACTACTGGGGACAATGCACCTGTAACTAGTACCAGGGACAATGCATCTGTAACGAGTATCAGGGACAATGCACCTGTAACTAGTACCGGAGATAATGCACCTGTAACTAGCACCAGGGACAATGCACCTGTAACTAGTACTGGGGACACTGCACCTGTAACTAGTACCAGAGATAATGCACCTGTAACTAGTACCAGGGACAATGCACCTGTAACTAGTACCAGGGACAATGTACCTGTAAGTAGTATCAGGAACAGTGCACCTGTAAGTAGTATCAGAGACAGTGCACCTGTAACTAGTACCAAGGAGAATTCACCTATAACTAGTACCAGAGATAATGCACCTGTAACTAGTACCAAGGACAATGCACCTGTAACTAGTACCAAGGACAATGCACCTGTAACTAGTACCAGGGACAATGCACCTGTAACTAGTACCAAGGAGAATTCACCTATAACTAGTACCAAGGACAATGCACCTGTAACTAGTACCAAGGACAATGCACCTGTAACTAGTGCCGGGGACAATGCACCTGTAACTAGTACCAGAGATAATGCACCTGTAACTAGTACCAGAGATAATGCACCTGTAACTAGTACCAGACACAATGCACCCGTAACTAGTACCAGAGATAATGCACCTGTAACTAGTACCAAGGAGAATGCACCTATAACTTGTACTAAGGACAATGCACCTGTAACTAGTACTGGAGATAATGCACCTGTCACTGGTACCAAGGAGAATGCACCTGTAACTAGTACCAGGTACAGTGTACCTGTAACTAGTGCCAGGGACGATGCACTTGTTACTCCAGTGACAGCCCAGTCAGGGGTGCAGGTATCACCAGTGAAACTAAGCCCATTAAATGCATTAAATTCCCGAGAAGCCCAATTTAGACTTTTCGGTGGCAACAGTGTCTTCTGAACAGTAAGGGTCCTTTCGAACCACAAGCACCGAGCTGGCGATGGAGGAGGTGTGCACGAGGCTTTGGCGCATTTACCTGACGGGCTTTCAGGGGATTCCTCTGACCTTCCAGACGTTTCCTGATCCCCTCATTCTCACGACCTCCCACACTCCCATAGCAGGGGGTGTGCACAAGCACCGTCCTCTCTGCCAGGGCTCCAGGCGAGGCCCCCTCCTCCTGGGACCACCAGCTCGCAGGCTCTGTCAGCGCTTCTGAAGGTGGAGCCCACGTCCGGGGAGGCTGGCGATGCTCCCCCCTGAGCTTGGCCTTCCCGTCGGGAGGGCTCCCGAGGGGGCGTTTGCAGTGCCCAGGAGGTCAGCCGAGGAGGGACCTGTGGGGACAGCACCGCCCAGACCCCACCCGCCTGGCTGCATCCTGGGACGTCAGCAGCTTCCTAGCATCAGGTCTCCAAAAGTATCCGGATCCACAGAGGAGCAGAGGCAGCTTCCCCAGACAGCAGAGGGTCCAGCCTGCCCTGAGACCACGCGTCCTGTCTTTCAGGATGGACACCACGCGGCCAGAGCCACCCACTATGGCTCCCTGCCCCAGAAGGCGCAGCACGGGCGGCCCCAAGATGAAAACCCCGTAGTGCACTTCTTCAAGAACATCGTGAGTGGCAGCCACGGTGGGAGGGGACTGATTAGAGGGGTGAGGGGCGTCCGGCCCTGCCCCAGTCCACGAGGGCCCGAGTATGTCCCCAGGTGACACTAAGCTCTGATCCACAAGGGGTCTGAGTATATCTCCATGTGACACAGCTGTAATCCATGATGGGGGCTCTGAGTGTATCCCCAGGTGACGCCTCCCACTTCCTCAGGGTGAGGTTGGCCTCGGGAGCCCAGGGCCAGCACCTGGTCCCAAGGTCTGAGCTGCATCTGCAGCTTAACTTTGTGTTAAAACTTTGAGTTCTACCAAAGAACTCACTCCTTTTGAGACTAAGCTAGTAGGAGATGCTTAGTTCAAAAATACAAGCTTTGCAAAACTCTGGAGACGGTAAGAAGATCAGGGGTGCAGGGGCAGGAGGGATGAATAGACTAGGAGTGCCCGGGATTTGGGGGCAGCGAGTCTCCTCTCAATGATCCCGTGACAGCGGAGACACCTCATACATTTGTCAAAATCCACAGAATGTACAGCACAGAGTCCACAGACCCTGGTTAATGTATTGACATTGGCTCAGTTGTAACAAGTGGACCACACGAGAGCCAGGGGTGCTGTGCACAGGGCAGAGGGGTCATGAGAACTGTCTGCAATTGCTGTGCAAGTTTTCTAGAAACCTAAAACTTCTCTAAAAAATAACATCTTAAAAACAAAGCCACAGGCTCTAATTATAAACTTTGTGCAGCAGACATCCAAGATGGTATTTTCATGTTGATCAGGGAGCTTGAGGAGTCGCACACCTGAGGGCGTCCTTTTTGAGGCTCGAATACCAGGGGCCCTTGACTGCCCACCCCAGAGAGGATGGTGGTGACGCTCACCGTCTCCATCACCTGCGAGAGGGGGTGTGTCATGGGAGCACACGCCAAGAGGAATCGCCTCTGTGGCTGCAGAGCCTTTGGTGTGTTTCCCATCCTCTCAAACACTTTCTTTGTGCTCTGGAAGATCGAGGTAGCATTGGATACTTCCACATTCTCAAATCGTATATTTCTCTCTCAACTAAAACAGAATGGGGACGCCGGGCAGACTGAGTGGGTGGCTTCTTATACCAATAGATACCAGACCCTCCCAGCAAGCAGGAGCTAGCAGGGAACTAGCAACAAGCCAGGTGACAACACGAGGTGACATGGTGACAACAGGAGGTTCTCACGAGGAGGGTCAGGGCTGCTGTGAAGCAGGGACCCCACCCCCGCTCACCATTCTCCTGTGTCTTTGCAGGTGACACCTCGCACACCTCCTCCATCACAAGGAAAGGTAAGACCTCCCAATGTGTTGAGTCATCACTTTACAGCCCTTCCCTGAAATCCCTAAACGGATCAAAAGGAGGGCTGGACTCAGAGCTCCCTGACTGCACCCCAAAATGTCTTGTCACGTGGAGCCCATGCAGGACAGGCTGAGCCGCGCGTGACACCCCTTCCCGCCTGCTGCCGTGCAGACAGCGCTCACCATCCCAGCTCCCTTCCCTCTCAACCCCAATCTGAAATCCTCCCTGGGCAGCTCCCCGGGGCCACGGCCACCCTCAGGATAGGGCGCATGGGCCAAAACCTGTTTGCCATCTCAGCACTGTGTTGTCCTGACTGTGTTTCCTGTTTCGTGCAGAGAACGTTTTTCCCACACTGATCACCATGTCCCTCTTTTTCTTTTCCTCACACAGGGGCGAGGACTGTCCCTCAGCAGATTTAGCTGGGTAGGTGACAAATGCACGTCTACCCGTTGCCTCTCCTTCCTCACGGCCACTCAGCTGTTCTGTTCTGTTCTGCTTCAGTTGCTCTCTGGGCCCACCTTCCTTCCCATCCCACGCAGCTTGTCCCCCGCTGCTTCCGCCGCAGCCGGTCCTTCCTTCCAGCTGGGTTCACACTCCTGTTTTCATGACCCAGGGCCCAGGCACCAAAGGGCTCCTAGGAGACTCCCCTGGGCTCCAGGGAAGGAGTGACTCCACGTATGAGAAAATTCCTGATTTCCTTCCAAAAGGTCAGATGAGGAAAAATGGGTCCCTGCAGCCTGCATGTGGGCCTGTCCAAATAGCCCGCACTCCCTCCCCTGCCAGATGTTGACATTTTGGGGAGAAAAAAATGATTCTGCTCACGAGACGAAAAGATGCTAAATTCAGTCATTCAGTTTATAACCTAAGTGATCCAAAATATTTTGGCTTGGGTTTTGATTTAGTCATAACTAAAGCTTGGATATCAAGCCATCCAGGAAAACCTTTTTAGGAGTTTCTGAGAAGATTTTAAAGAAGATTAAAATCTTCGTTTAACCCATGTAGATTTTAAATGGCTGATTTGTTCACTTTCTGGTAAAATTTTGTGTCTGAACCAACTTTAAATGCCTATCTATATTTTAACTAAATCTATCGACCATACTTACTAGCAAATATTAGATAGAGTTCTTACTTTATAAAATCTCCAGAATAAAAAGAGAAACACTAATCTATAGGCCAGGAACTGTGTCTGTCTGGGAGACACAGTATCCTTAGAAACACATCCTCCAATGTCCTTGGAGACACAATATATTGCTAGTGCAGAACCTACAAATCCTTGATACCCAATTAACAAGCATCATAGAAATCAATGAATGACTTTAGAAAGAAAGAAAAGGAAGGAAGGAAGGAAGGGAGGAGGGAGGGGGGAGCCACCCTCAGAGAAAAGGCAGGGGAGGCTTCCATAAACTGCCCCAACGCATCATTACATTGAAGTATGAACTGAGATATTTGCTGGAACGTTTTATACAAATACGCGTGAGCGTTTTCCTGACCTCATGAATTTGCCGAAAGGTGATGATAACGTAGGGAATCGACACGGGCCAGCCCTCAGGGACAATTAATGACTGACTTTCTGTGCCAGCAGGAGACAAAGATGATGCTGAAGAATGGGACCCACTTTTGACACAGAAATCTGATTTTAGTAACCGCTTGAGCTGCCTCTAACCTTCTAGGCGTGAACCAGGGCGAAGCCATCGGCGAACGTGGAGTGATGGGAGGGGGAAAGACCATGTTTCTTCCAGTCGTTTAAAGGCCACTTCAGCCCGGCAGCTAACAGCACGGCCTTTGCATGCCTCTCACGTCTCCGTGTTTGGTCCCACTAATGTCTGTTAATTTTCTCTTTTTTTCCAAAGTAAAATCCTGCTCCGTATTCCGTGAGCTGGTTTGTCGGTTTCCTAGAGCCACACGACTGTCTTCCCGTTTGGAGTTCCTGAAAGTCCCACCAGTTTTCTAAACTATGTTGTATGTTTTTTGGTAAATTCTAGGTTGTCCAAAGATGTAAGTGACCAAGAGTTTGAAAGGAGAAAATTTAAGCAGATTATTAATCTGAAAACCAATCCTTGAATTTAATTCTCAGAAGCTCTTTATTTTTGGAGAAAACAGCAGAGTAAGAGAACGATTTAGCACTTGCACGGGAAGGCGTGGATCTCGACAACTTCTGTGTCTGTCCTTTGGCTCAGTCCTCTTTAACCACCCCCCCGACCCTGGACCATGATGCAGCGAGCGTGTCCATGGAAACCTCTGGGATTCAGGGCAGTTCTGGGCTCCTCTCGTATGTGGTCTTGGATCTTCACTGCCCCTGTCCCTTGCACACTTGATAACCCTTGAAACCAAACCTTCACGTGAAAGTAGCTGAGTGGCCAATGTCTGTTCCCAAACCTGGGCTGAAGAGAAGTAGCTTGGGGTGCAGGGCAGGGGGTGTGCCTGGACAGATGGCCCTGGTCCAGCTTCAGTTCCAACACGAGAGGGGTGGACTGGAGGAATCTGGAAGCTTCTGGAGCCTAAACCAGAGGGATCGATCCCATGGTTTCCCAAGCTCCTTCCAGCCCTAAGGCACCCTCGTGAAATTGGAAAGCGCTGCAGCCTGAGGCAAAGGGTTCTGGGGTCTCGATCAGGAGTCGGTTTTATTTTGTGTATAGAATTCTCAGAAGAGGCCAGACAGAGAGCTTCCTACTTCTTGTTGGCGAAACCTGAAGTGAGACCTCAGAGCCTGTCCGTTGCATAAGATCCGTGACGCAGACAGGATGTGTGGTTCACCCCTGGAGGAATGTCGCACCCCAGGCTGGACACCCGTTACCCCCAAAGGCTAACATTCCTTATGTCTGAGCATCAGAGTTTCCCCCATTCCTTTCTTGTGTTCACAGTGGAAGTTTCCCTTTGAAACTAAAGCGCATTAGAATGCAGAGTGGTCCTAGAGACACACATATCCTTACATTTCAGTAATCACTTGTCATTGTTACGTGTCACGAAGGCAATTTTTCTCCATCTTCCCTGAAGTGAGAAGGGCTCCCGGGGCAGCTGGAGACCAGGCTGAGAGCTGCCAGGGGAACCCCCCTCCCCATAACAACAACAAGCTCGAAAGTTCAGAGCCGCAGGCTCCATTCTCAGAGCAGAGCATCCATTATCCCCATTTTATAGAAGAGGAAACCAAAGCTCAGAGAGGCTCCAACACTTGCCCAAGGTCACACAGCCAGGGTGGGGGGTTGCTGAGACCCGTCCAGGTGGCTGGCTCTGGGGCTGTGCCCAGGTGCACGGCCTGGGGGACAGGGCTTCCCAGCCGGGACCCGCCCCCTCCCCTCTACGGTGACCGGCTCCCAGCCCAGAGCCCCTGGAAGGACCCTGGTCCCGGTTCACCGTCCACACTCAGGGCACCCAGGCCGCGGCCAGGGGAGCTGGTCCTGGTCGTCCTGGAGAGGCTCCTCCAGGCTGGAGAATTGGGAATTTTGTCTGTGCACGTTAGAAAGGTAGGAGCCCGCAAATTTCACCAAGTCTGAAGGCTGCTGATGCCTCCAGGGAAGCAGATGGGAAGGGTCTGTGCTGCCCAGGCCGCATGGACAGACTGAGAGCGCCCGTCCTCTCTTGCAGGGAGCCGAGAGCCAGAAGCCAGGATTCGGTTATGGGGGCAGAGCTTCCGACTACAAATCGGGTCACAAGGGCCTCAAGGGGCATGACGCCCAGGGCACGCTTTCCAGAATCTTCAAGCTGGTAAGCCACCTTCTTAAGGCGGGCGGCGCGGGGGCGGGTTCGGGGACAGGGCTGGGACTGCCGGCCTCTGGCTCGTCCCCGCGCCGCTTCTCTGCGGTCAGCGCCCCACGTGCCATCCCTGCCCCGCCAAGCGCTCCTCCAGGACCCGCCTGAACAGGGGCGGCGCCGGGCGCCAGGCCGGGGCCCCTCGGGGAGCTTGCGGACGACGGGGTCGCCGTGGTTACAGCCGGGGCCCGGGAGGCACGGGGGCCTGGAAGGTCAGACAGCAGCACCTCCGTCCCTGAGGGAACCGGCGGCAGCCATGGGGACACGAGGGGAAGACGACTGGATGGACGAGAGGCCCCGGGGACCGCGGGCACCCGTCCCGTCGGTTAACCCGGGCGTCAGAGCCACGTCCGTCAGTGCGTGACCTGGGCCCCCGGGCTCCCTGAGGCTCGGCTTGTCCTCCGGACGACGGGGTGACGGACGCGTGGCCGGAGCCGCTGTGACGGTGGAGCGGGCACAACGCCCTCTGCCCGGCCCCCCACCCCCCGCTGGCGACAAGACAGCCTCGCTCGGAGCACCCGACATCTCCGGAGGGGCTCCGACGGGGGACGGGCGCCATCACCCCGGGCCTGAGCCGCACGGAAGCGGGAAAGGAAGGTTCTGGACTCGGACGGGGGCCGGCAGTGGCCCTTCCCCCCAGGCCTCTCAGAGCCTCCCTCCCGGGGGAGGTCGGGGGCGCCCACGTCCAGGGCTGCCTTCTGACCGAGGCCAAGCTCACCTGTGAGGAAGCCGGACGGCCCGGAGACGGGAGGGCCGGGAGCCGGGCTGGGCCTGGAGCAGACGGGCTGAGGGCGGCGGGCTCCGCCCCGGCGTCCTGCGCCGCTGGCCGCCCGACGCCGAGGCGACTTGCAGGTGGCAGGAGAGACGTGTGCGGCCTCCGTTCGCTCGCCCTCGGCCGGTCGCAGGAGCGCCCCGGGCCCGCTGACGGCTCCTCGTAGGAAGGTCACAGACCCTGGGGCACGAGGCGCAGCCTCGGAAACATGCCGCCACCGCCTGAGGCTTGGGGCCCCGAGAGCCTTGGGAAGGGGCTTCGCGGCGGTGGCGGAGGCCTCGGGACTAACACAGTGACGGGCTTTGCTCCGGGCGTGGCGCCGGGGGCCCCGGCCCGGCGGCAGCGCCGCGGCCCCGCGGGTTCTGCGCCGGGCTTTGCTGAGCGCATGCTCGGTGCGTCGTCACGTGCAGGCGAAGGCTTACGCGCAGGCCGCCGCGTCTTAAAGGAGCCGTGTCGTCCTGTCGGGCGGGCGACAGAAAACACAGGGTGCATGGTGGCGGGGAGGCGGGATGGGCTGAGCGCGAACGTGCCCCTCTGTGCCCTCCAGGCCATCGGGATTCCAGAAGGGGCGCCCAGACACGGCCCGGCGGAGCGGGTGGCGGGCGCAGGGGCGCAAAGGGGGGCAGGGGCTGGCCTGGCACGGGGACGGGGCTCCTGGCTGACCGCTGACGGAGCATGGGGAGGCCTGGCCATGTCCCGGAGGAGGGAGGCGGCTGCGGCAGCGGCACCGAGTGACCGGTGGGAGGGGTAAGGGGCTCCCCCCACAGAGGGTCCCGGGACCCTCCTGAGCGCTCTGACCCTGGCCCTGAATGGGGAGGTCCCCGGGATCTAGTGACACGGTGTGACTTATGTTCTAATGTTGAAAGACCATCTGGCAAAAACTAACAAAAACGGGACCGGATTTCGCACTTCCTGGACTGGAGAGCAAGGAAGACCCTGTGGATTTCCGCGGCTGCCCATCTGGGGCTTTGACGGCTGAGCCCAGGTTCTAACCACGTGTCAGCTTTTCAGGCTTAAACCTGGAAGGGGGTTGGGAGTTGGGATGACCCCGTGGAGCCACGGCGAGCCTACCGTGCCACTGGGGCCGTGTTCATGCAGATCTGAGGCTCCAGGAGGGCACTTGCCATCCCTGGCACAGAACCGTGTTCACAGGGCAGCTGGGCAGGGACAAACTTCACCATATTCGGGTCCCATGTTTTCTCGTCAGAGTAACAGCCCAGCCGTCACTTCCGCTGACTCTTCATCCAAACAGGCCATCACTTCCCTGCCGACATCCAACTACGACCAAAGCCCTGACTGCTAAGAGGGTCCAGTCAACTCCTCTTCCAGCTGGAAGAAACGTCATACGGAAGACGAACGCCAGTGAGGAAAAGACAGAGTCCATCTGTTACGACGGGAGCGGCGTTGTAAGGACACGACACCCACGATGCCCTCAGCACCGTCAGATGCTCCCTGCGGATAAAGGAAAGCCGGGATCCAGCCGCAGGAGGGGAGCCAGCTGCTCGGTCCCCGGACTTTGGACCATCCTGCGTCCTCGAGCATCATGGTGTCAGCATCGCAGGCAGACGCAGCCCAATTCTCACCCCGTGTGGCAGCTTCCTCCCCCCGTGTCCTCAGTCCGGCAGCCACCTGGGGGAGGCGGGAGTTTCCACGGACTCCTGTCCCAGGTGTTCGTGGGCTCGGATGAGAATGGGAGCGTCTCCTGGGGAACACCTGCTGGGATCACAGCAGGTCACAACGTGATTTAATATGAGAAGGTCCCGTGGTACGTGGCGTGGTCGTGTCACCAGGAGATCTGACAGCCCCGTGTGCCCCGTCTCAAGGGCTCAGTCACCACCAGCAAAGCACAGCAGCCCCTCAACCTGAATCACCTCTGACCTCTGACCTGAAGAAGCGGGCTTCCTACTTGGTTCATTAAAACGTCGAGATTCTACAATTTATGGTGGAAAGATTTGGTCAGGAACCCAAAGACTCATTGATTGGTCACCTAATCTTTAATTCAATGTCGAGTCCCATGTGTGGTGTATTTGGTGGTCGGGATATACACACGGCACGGATGGACCCCATGACCCAGATTCTGGAAGATGCTGGACACTCGTGGGTGATGTGAAGCAGGACTCAGCTTTGAGGACCCTTAGTCTCCTCAAGAAAAACCTTAAATACATGAAGTGAGTGGTGAGTAAACCGTGGCTAAGTTGGTTAATGTCAGATAAAATGCTGGGACTTCCCTGGTGGTGCAGTGGTTAAGAATCCGCCTGCCAATGCAGGGGACACGGATTCAATTCCCGGTCCAGGAAGATCCCACATGCTGCAGAGCAACTAAGCCCATGCGCCACAACTACTGAGCCTGTGCTCTAGAGCCCGCGAGCCACAACTACTGAGCCCACATGCCACAACTACTGAAGCCCGCGCACCTAGAGCCTGTGCTCCGCAACAAGAGAAGACATTGCAATGAGAAGCCCGCGCACCGCAACTAAGAGTAGCCCCTGCTCGGCGCAACTAGAGAAAGCCTGCGGAGAAATGAAGACCCAACACAGCCAAAAAACAGAAACACAAAAGCAAACAAACAAGCAAAAAAACCAGAGGCAGGACCCACTCTTCAAAATGTCAATTCTGAGGCAAATCAGATAAGAAAATAAATTCTACCTAAACGTCCAAGCAACAGAGACCATCACGATATACGTGTCTCGATTCTGAAA
This sequence comes from Globicephala melas, assembly GCF_963455315.2. Lineage (NCBI taxonomy): Eukaryota > Metazoa > Chordata > Mammalia > Artiodactyla > Delphinidae > Globicephala > Globicephala melas. Next base: position 27,636,556 of record NC_083326.1, on the reverse strand, counting down.
TGTAGCAGCGAGACGGCGAGGATACAGACCCCAGAAGAGCTCTGGGTCTAAACCCGGAACTGCAGGGTTTCCACCAGTGGCCCAAGCCTGGCCGGGAGGTTGCCTGCAATGCCCAGACCATTTCTGGGTCTCCCAAGACTTCTGAACAAGAACGTCCCAGGGCTGAACCCAGACGTCTGCAGTTAGGACGATTTCCCTCCTCATCTGGGGTTCTAACCCCTTTGGCTGGCTGACTTTGGGGAAATTATGCAACCTCTCTGAGCTTCAGCTCTTTCGACCAGGCAAGGGGGATGCTAACAACACCTCCCTCCATGTTGGCTTGCTCGTTCACAAGAGGAAACAGACGTCACGGATTTAGCTCGCGGGAGATGCTCAATAAATTGTAGGCACGATGATAGAAAATAAACCCCCCAAATGTGCCATTTATCATTTCACAAGGAGCCCCGAGGACATTCAGTGGCGTCTCCCGTGAACTGTCTGGCCCAGGGCGTGGGGCGCTGACTCCGTCTCAGCACAGGTGTACTTTGTCAGATGGGGCCGTGACTCTGCTCCTGCGCAGGAATAAATCACACTTTCGAGGGAGCCCTAACAGGTTGATCTGCGGGAAATTCAGGGCACGGTGGGCCAGGGCAGACTGGATCAGGGCTTCTCTGGCAGCGGCTCTGAGGACCGAGCACGCAAAGCTGAGCCGGGCTCACACGGGACCGGACCCGAGTCCCCGCTGAGGAGGGTGGCCCTGAGGCTGAGGTGACAAAGCCCCTTCCCTGGGAGGGAGCACCTCTGGGTGATTCCTGGTACCTTCAGAGGTTAGAATTCCACAAACCTTCTCGCTTGTGAAAATAAAATTCCTCTGGTGAGTTGTTCAGCAACATAGGGATGTTTCTGGAAAAAGCAAAACCCCAAGAAATCAGAACTACCATCTCTCTGGGTGACTGCGTTAATTATAAGGATCTGGGGCCCTCGTGCTTCCGTCACCTTATTTCTGGTAACGTGAGGGACGGAGGCATGGCTGAGGTCAGGTCAATAGGTGCCCGTCTGTCATCTGGTCAACAGTGTATTTCATGTCTGTCTTGCTCTCTGGGGGCTCACAGTCGCAAGGGAATCTTTGAGAGGTCAATTTTTCATCCATAACCTAAGAGAAAAGGGAAATCCAAAGAGACTAAAATTTGAATGAAAATTCAAAGGCAAAAAAAAAGCGCCCTTTTCCGAGTTAATCTAAGTGACATCTGGGGTGACAAGTGCCACCTTCTCAGAGCCGATGCCCAGCCATGCTCCCTGGAAGAAGTTGTCCCCGCCCAGCCGTCTCCACCTCCACGACTGCCAACTCTTTTTTTTTTTTTTATTGCAAATTGTATTTGTCCAGAAAACATGTCAATTCACATGTTTTAAGACCCTGAGGTCGGAGTTAGTGGCCGGCCCCTCTGGGAGGCTGGTTTTCTTGGTGACGCAGAAGAGGGCTCATGGGAGGGGACTGTCCCCGGGGAGACCAGCTGAGCAGTGGCCCCTCCCTGGCGGCCCAAGCAAGGGTGTGCCCGTCACATCAGCACCTCAGCTCCCACAGAGGAGCCTGTCCCTGTCATCGTTCACGGGCCGCTTCCCCCGGTCCCCGGGAATCTTGGCCGAGGAAACGAGCTCCTTCAAAACCTGGTAATATATCAGTTGCGCTTTTCACGCCCGGAAAATGCAACGTTCTCAGACGAGACCCCCAACTCTCTGCGTCCTATTTGCCCTGAGGCACTTGGAGGTCCGACGGGCTAAAGGATGCTGGAGACACGGGGTCAAAGACTTGCTCCGTGCGGCATCATTTCCAGCAACAGACCCAGAAGAGGCCCCGTGGCTGGCGACCCAGTGACCGCAAGGACGCAGGGCGGCCGGGCGGCCCCGGCCCTCCTAACCCTCTGTTTCTTTTTCTCAGGGAGGACGAGACGGCCGTTCGGGGTCCCCAATGGCGAGACGCTGAAGCCCTGCCCCGTGTCCCGGAATCCCGTCCGTCCCCAGCTTCTTAACACAACTGCCTGGAAGTTAACCGCGAGCCGTAGATCCCTAACGTAGCCGCTGCCCCCTAACCCTGGCGACAGCGCACAGCAGGCCCCGCGCGCGGCCTGCCGGCTTCTGGCCGGCCGCCCCTCTGTCCCCTCGCCCTTGGAGATCAGTGACGTCCCCCGAGAGCCGGGGCCGGCGACCCTCCCCCGTCGCCGGCCCCCGTCCCGCGATGGCCCGGGGCGCGGCCCTGGGGACCACCGCGCGGGGCGCGCAGACCGTGCGGCTCCGAGCTTCCTTTGGTTTCTTTCCGCCGCTCACCCCGCGAAGCCTTTCCCCTTCTAACCAATCGGCTGGGCGCGGAGCGGCTTGGCGGCGGGCGCTTTGGTACGTGACAGGCGGGCGGGCAGCGGGGACTGTCCCGCGTGGTGGCCGCGGCTCACACACCCGGATGAGCCGGATCGGCGCGGGCGGAGAGGGCGCGCGGGGGCAGAGTCGGGCCGGGCTCTTCTGGGAAACCGGGCGGCGACGGCACAGGCTCGGCGGGCAGCAGAGCGGCCTCGCCACGACCTGTTTCCACCCGAGCCCGGCGGCCGGCCGGGAGGTGGCGCAGCTCGGAGCGGTGGCAGGAGTTTCCGGGGAGCCTCGCGGTGGCAGGCTGGTCACCGTGAGCGCGAAGGTGACAGGTGGCGTAGTTCAGCACGGCGGTGCACACGGCAAACACTAAACTCTCCCCCACCCCCGCGGAAACGTAACCGTCCCGCCCACTTCCTCCAGGAAACCCACTGACGACGAGTACGCTGGCCTTTCCCGAATCGCCGGCCGAGCACGTGGGGATGGGCAGAGGTCCTCCAATCCCGCTGTTTCCTAACGCGAGCTGACATCTCCTGCGCTCCCCCCGCTCCCCGTAACCTACTGATTCTTGCCTTTTGAGTTCAGCATCTCTCCCACAAGCCCTCCAAGGAGCCCCGCACACTGGCGTCAGCCCCCCTAGGACGGAGATGAGGACCTAGTCAACATAACGCCCAAACGCGACTCTAATCCCCTTCTAATTTTGAATGTTTCGTGTGGGTTTAATATAATGTCTATTAATATATAGCCTCAATGATGAGAGGATAAGAAAAAAAAAAAAAGGAAGAAAATTTCTGAAACAAAACCTCCAAATTGCTACACACACACACACACACACACACACACACACACACTGCATCTTTGAGCTGACTGTTGACTGAGTGACCTCCATTCGTGGCTACACCCAACAGCAAGAGCTGTGACCCTGGGTCTCGTGGAAAGTATGCACTGTTCTTGAATATTGAAATAAAATACACTTTTAATGATATTTGCATGGCCGTCTTCTTTGGCTTTTATTCTGGTCTGTGGAATGCGAGCCCACGTAGAGCAAAACTCAGAGCTGATGTGAGTAGGCGTCTCACTGTCACAGGACAGAGCTGCCTCTCGGCACCTGTTTGAGGAGGCGAGTTATCATCAGATGGTTTGTGTATCAATAAGAGAAAGTGGAGTAGAGGCCGCTGTGAGGGCACTGAGTCTCTGACTCACAAGGAAAGTAATTTTTAATTTATCTTTAAACAATCCTTTAGAGTATATTTACATTTCACTATCTTACCAGCATACCAGTCCCCGTTAACTTGAACTGAAGAACCTTTGAAAAATGACTTTTTGCCACGCAGAGACGATGACAAAGATAACTGATACTGGAAATTTTATGTATAGTTGCTTTTGGTTACAAGAATCATCTTTCAGAAAGGTAAATGGAAATCTTATGTTTTGCTTTTAACAAACCACTGGTTCCCTTCCGTCTCAGGAGCAGCCCTGAGAAACTCACAAATGCCAGCAAGGGAAGCGCCCTCCCCGTCGATTGCAGGGTGACACCGGCCGTCCTCAGGGAGCACCGAGGCTCAAGCGTGCTGTGCGCGTCCAATCCGACAATAAAAGCCGGCCCTGCCCAGTAGCCTGAGGCCCCATCCACGGGGTAGATAGACTCCAAGCCATGCCAACCCCCAAACCCCTTCAGACCAAGGGATTTGGAAAAGCATGCAAAGACATCACATCTTTTCAATTCTGCTCTTCCAGTTGGCAAGTCTATTTTAATGTTACATATATAGAAAATGCATTAAGTGGTAAACCAAGGGGTGTCCTAGAATAACACAGCGTTTACCATGATAATGTGATACTAAAATAAAATGACGCAAAATAGGAAATGAACCACGGAAGGGGTGTTCTCACTGAGCATTTATCCAAAGCGGTCTGCATACCCCCCTCAAGTTGAAGGAAATTAGTTTACCAGGCGGAGCTCCAAGAGAAGTGGGTGCTGGAACCCCAGCCGGGACACTCTTCCTCATCTCACTGTGCTCACCCCGAGGACCATCGCTCGCAGGGTCTAGAGGTATCGGGAGGGTCTACTGAACCGAGAAAGGCTCTTCCCACCAGGACAGGAAACCACAATGATCACGCTTTCCAAGATATCGTATCAATCTGCACAGCCACCTCTACGCCACTCGGTCCAGACCGAGAAACGTATGTGGCCTCCTGTCCATCTGGGCGGAGGATGGTCCGAGGAGCTGGTCCAGGGTGCCCAGCCCGGCGGGAACAACCTCTGGAGGGAGGGTTGAGGTCGGGAGCAGGTCAGAGGTTAGCGGAGAGGATGTCGGCTCAATCCGTGGGGCTGGCTTCATAAATCGGGTGCGGGCTGTAAATTGGAATTGGGATTTTGGGAGGAGAGAGAACTGGGGCCTGAGGAAAACACTGAAATAGGGAAAGAAAAGCCTTCTTGTAGCATCTGAAAACGAGAAGAGCCAAGCCTTTAATTTAGTCTATTAGGGCTGTCGTAACACTATACCACGGACTGGGCGGCTGAAACAATAGATATTTTCTTTGCTCGGGGTTCTGGAGGCTGGAAGCCCACGGCCAAGGTGCTGGCAGGGGGATTCTGGGGAGGCCGCCCTCCAGACGCCACCTGCCTGCTGGTTCCCCGCGGCCCCTCCTCTGGGCACGTGACACACTGCTGGTGTTGCTCCTTATGAGGGCACCAGTCCTCACCCTTGAGACCGCCCTTAAACCCTGATTAGCTCCTAGAAGTCCTGTCACACTGGGAGTGAAGGCTCCAACAGATGGATTTGTGTGGGGAGGGGCACCAGTCAATCCACAGCAGGTGTGTGTTTCTCGTGCAGCGACAAGTATGTCCTAGACCCCCATCTGGCAAGAGTTTTAATTAAACCACAGGACTTTGCAGGGAGGACGCTTCCTTCTTTCCCCAAAAAGGTAACATGAAGTGAAGCATCTCAGTGCATTTTCTGTGGCGATTTTTCTCTTGTAAGTAGCGAAGAGTCAGGGAATCCTAGGCAAAGCGGCGTAAGCAGGGGGTGCGCAATCGCAGCCTGGTGAAGCCGAGGGACGGGTAACCACCGCGGGCTGTTCACTCCAGTGCACGACCCGGGAGCAACGTCCTTTGACAGCATTTGACCTGGAAGCAGAATCAACCACCTAACTTTCGAGAAACATGCTGATTTCAGTCGGGCTCTCCCTTGTCCCCCAGACAATCTCAACTTTGTCCCCAGGGGGAGGGTGACAGCTCCTCCTCTCACAGCCTCTTCTCAGCTCGACTCCCCCCCCCCCGCACCGTGAAAGAACACGGGTTTGCCCAGCACCCGAACCTCACCAACTCCAGAAACTCGTTGCTCGGTCAAGACCCGAGAGCACGCCTAAGATGACCAGTGCTTCAACCGCATCCAGACCAGCTGGGGCCCCTGCTGCTCGCAGCCTAGTTCCAGATGCTGGTGCTAAATTAAGGAGAGATTTGGAGCAGAGCGCGGACAGAGTGACTGACAGGGTGCACAACAGCCCCCGAGGGGGTGTCCTGATGGCCCGGGAGGCGCTGGGTTGGCGGCTGTGCCCATGGCACCTGCACCAGCAGCACGGTAGCCCTGGGAGGCCCCGCCCACCTCGGGGGGCAGAACCTGGCCTCTGACGAAGGCCCCCCGGGGAGGTGGGGACGTTGCCCGTGGAAGACACCCACTGGACCCAGAGGTCAGTGACCGGTTCACCTCCCTTAACATGAATTGTGGCAAAATCACTTACGATAACGGGTCTGCTGCACAGGTGGGCAACGTCCTGCCCTCCTCGGGGACGCCTGTCTCTGCACCATGGCAGCCAAACCTCAGAGCAAAACAAGCAACACAGGCTGCTGCAGTGACCGAGGCGGGGGGACCCCAGAGTGCTTGCGAGTCCGTGTGGATGCTCGCTTCCCCCACTGAGGAGGGAGGAAACGAGGGCAGGGCCTGCAGGCAGCCAGGAGCCAGCCAAGCTGCAGGAGTTGGTTGTGCGTCCGGAGGCGGGGCTCTCACTGTTGGAGGGGGAGGGGATGAAGCCTGCAGTGTTGGAGCATCTATGGGACCCCATGGTTTCACGTGTAGACGGGTGAAAAGTCTCAGATCGATGATGAGTGCGCGCGCACACACACGCACACACATACATACACACACTCACTCACACTCTCTCTCTCTTCCCCCCCCCACCCCCACCACTCAGCTCTTGGCTTCTAAATACCACGCTCCACTAGAGGGAGCCAGGGCTTCGGGAAGAAACGGCTGGTTCCAGCGCTGGGACAGGGAAAGGGAACAATTTCTTGGGCCAGAAAGTAAGAAAGCGCTCAGAGAGTAACGTGGGCATGTCAAAAGGACTCAAAGCTACCTGAAGGAGCCCCTGCTGGCCAAATCCAGGACTATTTGAGAGTCAAAATAAGGAAGGATCCTGATGGATTGCAGCCATGAAATAAAACAGGAAGCCACAAGCCCGAACCACCATAAACACAAGAATAAACCACCGAGGGAGAACAGGAAGCCCGTTCTCAAAGTGGAATACCAGCTCCTGATGACAGAGGGAATGAAGGGACCTGCAAGCAGGGAGACGCCGGGGTACCACACAGGCTGTCGGCGTGATGAGGCACTTGGCCGCGTGGTCGCAGAGCCTCTCACAAATACTCACCGGTTACAGAGGGGAAATGGTTACAGGGTTGACACCGACAGCATCAGTCATGGGACACGTGGACACTGCGTGTCACCTTGATAAGACGCACTGAGAAGAGCATCACCTCTGTGACGCAGGACCCGGCCCAACCGGAAGGCACGGCAGGGCGGGGGCGGCTGCTGAACTCACTTTCAGACGTCAGGGTAACAGGAACCACGGCGACATGGGGAGGGGCGTCCCGGGTGAAGAGGGTGCAGGTGCCGGCACGACCCTGCACCGGGTCTGCTGCACAAAGATCTTATCCTTCACAGGTTCGGCAACACCGGAAAGGGGTGTTTTATGAAGATTTCTCTGTGCCACTCTCACAACTTTTCTGTAAATCTGAAACTGCTTCAAAGAGTTTACACAAGAAGGATAAAGATTTCGGATTATTAAACTTGAGAAAGATAATTCAGAGACAACCTAGAAAACAATGCGTGGTGATGAGGGTGCAGATGGCCACCTGTTGTCCACCTCCGGCTGAGATCACATCAAGATGAGCTACTTCGAGTTAATTCGTAAGAATTTCTTCCCCTGAAGCCGGTTAACAGGGTAACCTACAATCACCCTGTTCTGATACTAAACTAGTGGCATAGAACCATCACTTCTGGTCGATAGAGAATTTAAAAATCAGGGAAATACCTGTTTATTGGCAGAAAGGAGAGGGTGGGGCTGTGTGTTGCCCCGTTTTTCACTTTTTCCTTAGAGAGTAGAGGGATTTAACACTTTAAAGGTACTGCATGACAGTAACATCTCCTCAGTGATAGAAATAACACTATGGGTGGTGCACAATAAATTAATCATTGACATTTGTAAAAAAAAATTTCCATTCATAGAGTATGCTGAGCCGGGAACATATTGCCAACAACTAGTGAAACATGGTAAGTTCTCCCCAGCTGCCGGCTTAGAAGAAGACCCGCCAGCTTCCCGGCTGCTGGCAGGAGACTTGAGGCTCCCGGGCCAGAGAGCAGGGGCTGGCAACTCACAGCAGGAGGAGGCACCAGAGCCCCGGCGTCTGTGTTGATACCCCAGGCGACCTCCACACGCAGCCCAGAGCGGGCCAGGTGATGCCTGCACGCAGGGTGTCGTGTCCCGGGAGAGGAAGCAGGGCTTTGGGAACCTGAGTCTCCAATAAACACACGGCAAGCCGGCCTGACCTTTGCTTCGGTGAGACATACCTCGATTACACGGGACAGTAAGAAAAGCATCACTTGGCTCTGGAGGAAGATGTCCTCTCTCCCGAGGTCGTATTCTCTTCAAACTGCCTTGAAGAGATCGTGGAGCAGAGATGGCCAGTGCTTTACCCCTAACACTTGCAGAAATGAGACAGACCCCTGGAGAACTACCTCCCGATACACCACAGCTCACTGGTTAAGAAGAGGTCCTCGAGCTGGGAAGGAAGACATCTAATCAACTAATTTTACAGACCAGAGAAGTGAACCGAACTGCCTAAAGACAGGCGGCCCGTCAGCGCCCTGGCTAATCTGACCTGAGGCCCCAAGGCCTGACTTCCCAGCTCTGCCCAAGCCCAGGACGCACCGTAGACTCGTGCCCTTGACTGTGTTTAAGTATCAGCAGCAATCTTACACCACCAAAAAGCCACGCTTTCCGGAAACACTCGGCCGGGCCATTTTAAACAGCTGCAATCCACGGTGGAGGGAACAAATGGGCCACGACCTGATCGCTCCTGGAAGAGCAGCCCCCTTCCCCCACCCGCCGTATTTGGAACACTAACAGAGCAATATTCTTCCTACAAACAAGCAATGAGAACAGCAAACTTCTTACCATTCCCTCTGAGCAAGCCCAGGAAAAAATAAAGATCACCTTAGCTGTTTCAGACTTACATAAATCTGAGTGATGATCTTTTAATGTTAAAAACGTGTACCTTCATGAGTTATCACTACCCTTCTGCAAAGAGGAAGCTCCGTGGGAAGAACAGAAACCCACCTCCTTTTCAGAGTTCCGCCCCTGTACTAACGCACGCTCCTCTTGCGCATAAATACTGGTGTTCTTGTAGAACTCAAGCTCACCAACGGCAATGGGCAGGAATTACAAAATACTCTTCTGGAGAAACACTCGCTAGTTCAGTGCTGACACTGGAGGAGATGGAAACTTGACGCAAGGATGGGAACTACTCACTTTAGGACCGATTCTCCTCATCTTGTCAGTAGCGTGCTGTCAGAGGATAAGGAGACATTTGAGGGACTTCCTGCTGAACCAACAGGCTGCAGGCTGAGCCCCATTCTTGCAGGACCCTCCAACCACACGCCTGCCTTTAAGAGGGACAGAGGAGAGCCTGGGGCAGGGCGTGGGAGTGCAAAGGTGTTTCCATTTGCATCTACCGCCATTTCACGCAGACGCGACCACTTGTGCAGCTGTCTCCTGCCCCCCAGCGGCCTGTGAGCCACATCCCAGTTTCCAGTTCAGTATCATGGGTGGGAAGGGAACGCACCCTCCTTCGGCTTACTTAAGGGCTTCACCGTTACCTTACCACAGAAGACAGTTAAAGACAGTCACGCCCTTTCTAAAGGCACTACTTTACAGTCTTACTTTGTTTTCTTGCCTGGTCATTTATGACCAGGATACCGCTGAGTATGGCCAACAGTGAAAACAACAGACACTGCTACCTAACACAGACGGCCTGCCTGTCATCACACCATATTCGGATTTTTAGTTTGAAGATCTGCAAATAAACCTTGCAAGGGTAGCGTTCGTCAAGCGCAGAGGTACAGGAAAATATGATTAAAATGCTTTTCTGTAAAAACCTGAGCTTGAAAGGAATTCATGTGCCAAACTATTTTAAAAGAAAAAAATTAATCACATTTCCTAACTTCATTTTTTATTTATTGTTATTTCCAAAGAAGATACGCTATGATGAGATATTTTTAAAAATACAATTATCTATCCTCAAAACCCTGGTTATGCAGGAGACTAGAAATCTCTTGGCAGAAGACTTTTTATCAACCAGTAAAGTATAAAGATCAACCTGTACTCCACTCCACCAAAAAGTTCAAGTGATATTATGTCTTTACAAAACCTTATTTTTCAAGGAATGTCTTGCAAAGAAGCAGCTTTTATAATTAGGAAGTAAATCAAAAGAATACATTAATGTCTTGTGTTTGCCTGATAATAAACTGAGAAAACTCACAAAACAGATTATTGATAGATTTGTTTTTTCATTAACCAAAATAAAAGTAGGCTTTAGATTCACCTGGTAAGGCCTTACTTGGGCAGTGCACCAATACAATTCACTGAACTACGCTTTCTATACAATTAGGAATTAAACAAACCCCTTTTAGAGACTGACCTGAGATGACATTTAATGCTGAAACCAAAATAAATAACCTAGCAAAAACAAAATTTTTAAGATTTCAATCATTTCAACTTCGGAGATATTTGTTCACCAAAATTAATCAACATTTCTAAAATAGTTTAATACAAAATTATAAAAGAAAAGTGCAATAAAAGCAGAACCTTTAACTCTGGCGCAATGACAATTATTCTGAATAACAGACTGCAGCCAGGTATACACACTGACATCCAAGAAAAACCTCAGGGTATACAAGTCCAGCATCACAAGAATAAGTCAAATAAGGCTTTTTTTTTTCTCCCTTAAAAAAATATACAATACATAAAGCAGTTTGAAAAAAAAAAGTAATATTATTTAACAGTTTTCTGACTTAAATATTTTCACATAACAAAAGGTTTTATATCACTATCGATGTTACTTATATACATATGCCAGAAGCGTGAACAACAAAAAATCAAAAGACGCCCCTTCAAAAAATAACAGTAAAATGTCTCTTTCTTCAGGAATCTGAAATGAGCTCCTCTCTTAATATACAAAGTCCATACAATATTTATATCATAAAACTGCTCTCTTCTGAAACCAGCGAGGCAATGAGAGAGAAAATAAAGGCGATTATTTTTCAGGAAAAACAAAAACAAAAAACCAACCCCAGCTTTATGTCACAATGACAAGGATATCCATTTATTAATAAAATGAATACAATACTGATCTGAAGTGCTCGCTGGGAGGTAAAAACTCTGTCGCTCTCTCTGTAACTGGGACTAGTGCTTATTTACAAAATATACTGTTCGGCCACACAGAGGCCCATATATCTGTATATGTACATATGTATTTATATATAGAACATATAAATAATTTCAAAGGAGAGATTCACATGAAGTAAAGAAGTTTCCATCTTTGGAATGCTGTGGGAACGACACACACTCTGCCCCAGCGTGGGCAGCGCGGGGTAGGATTTGGTTTGGGACATGTTCAACGTGGCACCATTGATGATACTAAAGAATTCCCTGAAATAAAAAATACACCTGCTTATGCACGAAGAGAAAACCACGGGGCTCATACAGGTTCTTACCCTCAAAGTACAAATACACTTCTTAATCACTGAGGCGGACAGGGCTGCAGTCCCTTTGTTCCCAGGAGACCATTCTGTGATTTCGGACCTGCAGTGCATGGCTTGTGCTTTCTGCGGTAGCCCGACCCATGTACCCGAGTATCGACTCGGGCAGCGCGAGTGGCATCATCCCGCGCGGACAGCTGGATCCTCACGTGTGTGTCAGGCTTGCTCTACTCCCCGGGTGTACACCCCAGACACTGCATTCTTGTCACTAACGATTAGATATTTGTAATGGAGAGAGAACTGGTCCGGCCATCTCTCAAGGTATTAGTTATATTAACTTATGGTAGACTAAAAATTAGAGTCAATTTCTACTAATTTCAAAATTCACAGAGAAAAAGATGGAAAAAACCTCCCTGCGTGTTGTAACGTTTTTTCCGAACTTCATGCACCTATCTTATGTTTGTTTCATGAGCTATGCTTCTTATAACAGAAAGCATGAAGGAAAACCTATCTGGGTTTTTCCACGTTAACTTCTGTCTTTGCTAATACAAAGAAATCACACTACAATGAGAGTCCGATCCAGTTAATTTCTTTTTAACTAGACGCACTGGCCACGGAGTAGGCGAGACTGCTGACGTAGTACCTGAGTTCAGTGATTCGCAGAACAACAGCAACGTGCTTCCACCTTTCCCAGCTTTCTTCCTCAAGTCTCTGAAAGCCAATGATTCTTCAGATAATTTTCTAGCTGTTGTGGTAACATTTTTAACACTTGAGGCTTCAAAACAGAAATCCCAAGGGCTTTGTTCTTCTCCACACTTCACTCTGGAAACGTTCTCGGGGCCGGGCTGTGTCAGAACACGTTGGCCAGGGTCTGCCACTCGCTCGCGGGTTCCGGCTCCACCTCCTCCAGGTGGAGCGCACGGCTCAGCACCTCCCCTCCGTGCTCCTGGGGGACGGCGGGTTCCTGCAAGGTTCCTGCCGTGGTGATAAAGAAAGAGTCCCAGACATTCACTAGCACAAAATTATTCACATTTAAATAAGGACAACTTAAACGGAGACAAGAAATTCCTAAGTTGATTTGTTTTCCTTCCCGGTGAAAAAAGTCATCTGAGCTGCAGGTTTCATAATTCTGTCGGTGACGACAATTACTGTTACTTGAATACGAATACTTGAATACGCACAGAGCGCTCGTTCCCTATGCTCATAAAGCCTATGTTCGTATGACATCCTTGATGAGCGATTACTAATTAATACTAGTGATAACGACAGGCACAAGTTTTCTAACAGAAAGTAAAGCACGAAGCACTAGTGTGTAGATGTTAGAACTTCCTCTTCCTCAAAAACTTCACAACACGAAGGGTCCTACCCCTGTGGCTCCAGGAAAGCCCTGGGCACTACTCCCGCCACGCTCAGGCCGTCCGACTCCCCTCGTGGCCACAGCACCCAGACCGGCAGAGCAAGCCCAAGACGCAGGCTGTAACCCTCCCTGACTTGTCGCAGACACTCCGCGGGCTGCGTTCCAGCCCCCGCCCCAAGCCCCCCGCCCCTGCCTGTCTCCATAAAGGGTGCGGGCATTCCTGGACAACGCGGGAAACAAGGCGGACAGAGGGACGCCCCTGCCCTGCCGGCACCAATGCGGGGGAGTCAGCTCGGGGACACGGAGGCCCATCTGCGGAGCCACAGGGCACAGACTCGCCCGACCTGGACCCTGAGCCTGAGGCGGGGACGCAGGGCCAACCCCTGGGGGCCGGCCGGGCGCGGACCGCTCAGCTCACAGAGCCCCGCGCACCGTGCAGCCAGGACGCCTCACCCGCGTAGCTGTGGGCCCGCTTCATGTGCAGCTTCATGTTGCTCTTCTGCGTGAAGCCCATGACACAGTAGTTGCACCGGTAGGGCCGCTCCCCCGTGTGCTTCTTCATGTGCACCTGCAGCGCGCTCTTCTGGTTGAAGGCCTTCTCGCAGAGGGTGCAGTGGAATGGCCGCTCCCCTGGGGACAGACAGCACAGTCAGCGTCCCTGATAGATGGCGCTCGACGAGCACACACAGCACAGAGTAACTCCGAAGAAGGGATGCGAGTTTAACAGCAGGCTAAGGACGTTCCTCACTCAGGATGCTAACCCACAGGGTTCCAGCAAGGCCACTCCATGGGGAGCCATGAAAGACACCTTGATCAAAAGCTATGGAAAGTCCTAGAAGCACCCAGAAATAAAGGTAGAGCACATATGGTTCAAACAAAATGTTTCTAATCCATTTTGAGCAGAAAAGCAAAAAGACATTAAGGACATGGGAATATCAAATCCAATTGACTAAAAGTATGGTTTATACAATATGCTTCAAACGGTACTTAATTGCTTTCAAGCTGACGTGGAAACTGACAAATGGAGGGAAAAGTCGCCAAGCTGACTTCCGCTGGGGGCCTGCCCAGGTGAACGCCTGCCCTACAGCCACACTGCGGAGTCCGGCCCGCCCCACGCAGCATCTCTCTGCTTCCACCCCCTGCGGCCCTGGCAGTCCTGCCACCCCTCGCTGTCACGCACCCACTTCCAAGTCCCAGGGACCGGGTCCCTTCCTGCCCCAGGGCCTGGCACAGCCCTTCCCCCTGGCCTTGAAGGTTCTTTCCCACATGCTCTGCCACGCTGCCTCTCGGGGTCACGTGCCAGCACCCCCAGGGCTGTCCTGGGAGCACCTGGTCCTCAGCCCCCCAGGTGTCCCTCCACAGCCAACGACAAAGGAGGTCTTCCTGCAGCTTGCCTAGGGCAGGCAGAGTCCCAAAAATGGCCCCCCAAGGTCTCCTGCCCTGAACTCTGGGCCTGGGACTATGATGACGTCATGCCTGAGAAACGAGAACGGCCACAGATGAACTAGGTCGCTCGTCAGATGACTGGGAGTGACCAAAAGGGAGACTGCCCTGCGGGCCCACCCTGATCACACCGTCCTCAGAAGCTGGGATTCTCTGGAGACGGAAGGGGAAGCTGAAGACATCAGGAGCTGGAGTGACGACGGGGCACCCATGTGAGCAGGGACGTGGCCCCAGTGACAGCCACAAGGTGCCCACTTTACACACATGCCAAACCCTTCACGTGCATCTACGCTAGTAAAAACGGCAGTCGTTTCTCTCGCTTGTGCTTTTGAACGAATGCATTATGAAGTAACCTCATGGTTGTTTTTCACTCAAGAGCTACTTGCTGGACACCCGGTGGGCGCCGGGTCTGCGCTGACAGGCAAGGGGCATCCCTGAGGACACATGGCCCGCAGGCTGGGGAGGGCTGCCGGGCACCTGCTGACCACACAGGAGGCCCTCATGCCAGCCGGGGCACCAGCGGAGCAGGGCCTCTCGGGAGGAGGCGTCCGTGTGAAGGTGAGTCAGAGACGGCCGGCAAAGGGACAGAAGGGCTGGGAAGACGATGACCCACCAGAGAGCACCGGGAAAAGGGTGGGCGCCAGACAGAGAGCTGGATGCGGGGAGAGACCTGCCTGTGGCCGCGGGGCCTCGGGGGCTCAGGGAGGTCTGGCGGGCTCTGCCGGGGGTGCTCAGGGGGAGCCTCCGAGGGCTCTGGCCCGGCTGCCAGGTGAATAGAGGCCTGGAGGGGTGCACAGAAGATCAGAGAGGGTGGGAGGCCGAGCCCGTGGTCCCGAGGAGACGGAGGGGCGGAGGGGGAACGAAGCACGGCTGTGGGGGTCCCGCCGCGCGGTCACCTGTGTGGATGCGGCTGTGTCGCTCCAGCTGGCTTGGTTTGGCAAAGGCCTTCTCACAAGTGTCACACTGGAACACCCTCGGCTTCTGAGAGCTCAAGGAAGGACCGGCTTGATGCGTCTGCATGTGCTCCTGGTAAAGACAAACACACATGTGAGGAATACTGAAGATCCTACCAGAACTTTAGACTTGAAACAGGAGAGGAAAACCCGGCGCAGAAAGGCCCGTCAGTGGGAGGAGGACCACAGGCTCGCCTCCGATCCGGACCCTCGTGGGCGTTCCCGGAGCAGAGTCGGAGGTGGTACCCGGTGGATGGGAGGCCGGGCCTGCAGCTTGCCAGGGAGACCCAGGCTCCCCCCGAGCCCCTGGGCTGCATCTGGGCGGGGTGGTGTCTCGGCCTCCCTCCCTGTCGGCCACCGTGACAGTTGTTACAGGACCGGCTGGATATTTTGCAGGATGTCCCTCAACTGAGAGGTGTCTGATGTTTTCCTCATCACCAGACCAGGGCTGTGGGCTGTGGGGTGTGGGCCGTGGGGAGTTCCGTGCCATTTCCATCCCACAGTATCATCACTGCTGGCACTGACTCTGATCACGCAGGCAGCATCTGTCAGGTTTCTCCAGAGAAGGGCGGCCATTTGTACCCCCTCCCATCACGTGCCCTTGCTGCCGCTCGCCCCTAAGGAGTGGGGCCACCCCCTCTTGGGGACAGCATCCACAGGGGCTACTCGGGATTCTTCTGCACGGGAGACTAGCCTGTTCAGTCGATCATGTTTCCACCAGTAACGATCGTGGAGGTTTTGCACTGTGGGCTATAACCCAATTCTACTTTGTTTTCTTGCCCCGGCTGCTCCAGCTTTGGCCCCTAGGAACTCTTTCAGTTGCCCCCGTGTCCCCCTGACACGGTCCCGTCATATACTGCATGTGGGTGTGATGGGTACTTCCTTATTTTCTGGCACAATGTAATTTTTTAAAAATTCCAGATTTCTGAAGGTCATCAAGAGAAAGTAACTTATAAGTATTAAAAGGCCAAATTTAGTATTTCAAACTGTGGATGTTTATGGAAGAATTATGTCTATATATAGTAACATATACGATTTTAAACATCTTAAATTTTCTTGAACCATTTTTATTCTTTTCCCTCTTCAAAAGGATTTCTTCTCTATCAGGCTGTAACGTTAGTATAGTTATAATTTCTGTACTGTCTACTAAGAGCTCAGTGCAGGCCTTAAGTGCTTTATATTCCTCAAACTCACCCTAAAATGTAAGTATTAACACCCTTATTTTATAAAGCAGGAAACTGAAGCTGCAGACGGTACGTGACCCGACCAGGAGCACAGAGGCTCTAAGTGGCAGAGGCAGAGGCACACAGAGGTCGGGCGGGGCTGGGGGCCCCTCAGGCATAAGGAGCGCTCGCCAACCTCACCGACCTCGCGCTGCAGCCTCTGCAAGAAGACTTCGTTTGACAGTGTTTTGCTTTTAAAAACGAACATGGAGTCTCTTTTCAGAACACATTAATACTGGGGCTTCTCATCTCAGAAAACAGTAGAAAAAGAGGCGAGAGGTGCCAGGCAGATGGAGGCCTGGAGAACAGAAACTCGGTTTACTGACTGACCGTCTCCTCTAAAGGCCCTGAAAAAGGAAGAGTGGGATTCACTGTGCAATCAGGCGTCACAGGATTCTCGTGCTTTTGGTAACTAAGCAGCAGCAGAGGAGGGGCTCTGGCCTGGAAGTCACAGGCCTGGGCACTCCCCCTGACCGGTGGTCCTGGAAGTCACATCACAGTACCCTTCCTCATTCTTTCCTCTACTGTGTGGACATCCCAGAGTGGGACCCTCAGGTTGTCCCCAATGACTGGCAGCTACGAACAACGCTGACCTAACCCTGAGCTCGGGCAGGCATATATGCCTTTGTGCCAACTCTCATGGTGGGAGCCGCTCTCGCGTGGTTAGGTATCGCCTAATTCCCCTGCAGGATGCCAGACCAATTCTGCAGCCTGCCAGCCGTCACGGAAGTTCCTGCCTCCCCAGAGCCCTGCTCATAGGTGCCGACAGAGCTCTCATACGTGTCCCCGCGATGGGAGAAACGGCATCTCAAGGTGATCTGTAAATATGTTCACCTCCATGGGCCTTTCCTCGGAAAGAGATGGGAACCGTGTCGCTCACTAGGAAGAGTCCTGACCCCACTGAGTCCTAGGCCCGTGCAGCGCCTCTGACCTGAAGCGAAGAGCGGCGACGCTGCCGGGAGGGGGGCGGGGGCGTACCTTGAGGTGCGTGGCGCGCTTGAAGGCCTTCCTGCACACGGGGCAGACGTGGATGCGCTCCCGGCCGTGCATCTCCTTGCTGTGGTGCAGCAGCAGGGCGGCCGAGGCGAAGGTGCGGCCACACTCCAGGCACTGGTGCAGCCGGCCCTCCTTCTCGGGCTGCCCACCCTGGGCCAGGTTAGGAGACACGTCCGTCACCTGGAGCGGGTCAGAAATCCCGGCTTGACGGGACCGGCGCGAGGGGTACAGGCAGCCCCGCCCCGAACCCAGCCCCCGAGCTCGGCTGTCATCTGTGGGAGGCGGCCGGACTCCTGGCCTCCCGTGGGAGCAGCTGCAACGAGCAGCTCAGGCGTGCCTCAAGCACGCTGACCGGGCAGGCTCTGGGAAGCAGAGCACGGCGCCGGCTGGGACCCCAGCCGCAGACCCGGCCCCCAGGTCACTTGTCGTGGCCACTGCGGGCGAGGTCCTCACCCCTCGTCTTTACTTCTCTGCAAAGTTCCAGGAGTTTTTAGGCCTTTATACGTGGAACTCTGTCATTTACTACGTGTTCGTCCACCCTCACCCCCGCTGCCAAACTGCGTTTAAGAAAAAGGACTAGTCAAAGGAGAAATAGGTCATGCACACACACGTGAACGTGTATACTATGAAAAAGTATAGCAAGACTTGAAAGAATCAGCAAAGGTATGACAGGAAATCCTACAAAAAGAACAAAGGCAAGTAAATGGCCACGTGCAATCTGATCAGTGGGCAAGTAAAGAAGACAGTGATAGATTTAAAACTACACTTCCGCATTACTGGAAAATCATGGAACAAACGAGACCCAGTGCTAACCCCCCACCCCCGGGTCCTTCCTGCTCAGCACCTGCTCGTCTCTCGGGAGACACACGTCTTCAGGCTGGCGCCGAGCCCGGCCATGCAGGACTCTCCAGGACCCTCCATCCCATCCCTTCTGAAGCTACGCTTTTTGAAAACTATGAGAGATTGTGGATAAAACTTGTGCTGTACCTGATAGGCGATTTCTTCACAGGCTGCCGACGGCTGTGGAGTGGGGCTCACCAGGATGACCTGGGGCGAGCCCGCACCCCCAGGGCCCGAGAGAGCGGGGTCCGTGAGCAAGGCTGGGAACTGCTGACCCTGGCAGAGGTGATTACTGCTTTAGAAGTTGTGACATGATCAAATCCAGTTGTAATTTAAAAGATCTCTTATGGTGCAGTAACTTCAGAAAACAAGCTGGCAGGTCCTCAAACGCTAACCACAGAATCACCATATGACTCAGCAATTCCGCTCAGAGAAACGAAAACCTACATCCACTTGAAACCTTGTACAGGAATGTGCACAGCAGCACTATTCACAACAGCCCAAACAGGCAGAGAACCCCAATATCCATGAACTGATGAACCAACAGACAAAATGTGGTACAGCTATACAATGGAACAGTATTCATCAATAAAACAGAATGATGATGACACGGCTACAACGTGTGCAAGCCAGTGAAGGAGGCCAGTCACAAGGACCAGAGTCTTATGATTCCATTTATGGGAAGTGCCCAGAATCGGCAAATCTGCAGAGAGTGGATCAGTGGTTGCCAGGGGCTGGGGGAGACCTGCAGGGGTGGGGTGGATCTGGGGTCGAGGGAGGGACTTGGGGAGTGACTGCTAACTGCTAATGGGACAAGGGTTCTTCTCAGGTGATGACCTGTTCTAAAATTTGATATGGTGATGGTTGTACAGCTCCGCAAACATACTAAAGACCATTAAATTGCACACTTTAAATACATGGGTGAACTTTACGATATATAAATTATATCTCAGTAACCTTGTAAAAAAAATATATATATATAAAGGACATTTGTTTAAAAATAGACATACAAAACTACTTTGAGTCTTACTGCCACGCCAGCACACCTTTATCAACTGACTGTGAATCT
Source organism: Globicephala melas (assembly GCF_963455315.2). Lineage (NCBI taxonomy): Eukaryota > Metazoa > Chordata > Mammalia > Artiodactyla > Delphinidae > Globicephala > Globicephala melas. The sequence continues at coordinate 27,617,306 of NC_083326.1, read as the reverse complement.
GAGACAGAGAGAGAGAATGGATGTGGTGAGGGCGATGCAGGGAATGAGTGCAGAGACGAAGTTCAACCTAAAGGAACCAACACTGTACTGCAAATGCAGGCTCCATACTAAGAACACAACTCGAACTGCTACCATTAAAGCTGATTCTAAGTGTATTTCACACATCCTCAAAACACTCACTCAAAACCATGGATTTGAAGAATCCCCATCAATGCACGATGCTAAGGGGTAAGGGGTCACACGGCCACACAGAACATGGCCCATGTCGCTGGGGGCCTGCAAGCTGAAGGGGAGGGCTGCTGCTCAATGCCCTCACGGGACTGACACAGGCTGAGCCCCAACCGGGAGGACAGAGGCAAGGAGCGGGCAGGGAGATGAAATGCAGGGCCAGACGGCACTGTGAGCACTTCCTCCACCAGAGGATTTCAGGTGCACTTCTTACTGCAAAGACGCCGCCCAAGGCAGATGGGGAAACAAAGGCAACGGGGTAGAATATGGGATATACGGGGCAGAAAATAAATTTACAAGGTCATCTAGATTCTAGAAAAAAGAGAGCTTCAATTAAGATTCTTTACTTTCCATAGGCGATTTTTTAAAAAGTGAAATAACATTTTAGGTATCTCCATCCATCAGTCCAATTTTCTTACACAAACGTGGGATGGATTGAAAAGTTCCTATGTACCCTAATAAAGCATCATGTCCACTACCCCCCTTACACAGGGAAGTCGGTTGAATATTGCTATCTTCAAGTAGCAGTTACTGCTGCACTTCTACGTGTCTGTGTCTGGCTTTGGCCCCCACTCTGATTAGACAGTTGGTACCCAGTGTTGGTACCCAATTTTGAAAAATCAATCAAATTTGTCAATCAAAATTAATAAATTCACATTTCCTTATTTTATTAATCAAGAACAAATCCAACTGCTGGCCAGAAATTCTGACACACCTGAAGAAGTGCTGGCTCAATAAATTCACATATTCCCAACTAAAGCTAAGACATTTGAGACTCTTAGCTCATACAGGTTTATCAAGGAGAAATTACAATTCCTTTTTGTTTTGAAATGACAACACTGTAGAAGAGATCAGCAGTTGTCAGGGGGAAGGGGAAGCAGATGTGGCTAAAAGGGCAACCTGAGGGATCCTTGTGGGGATGGGCGTGTTCTGCGTCCTGACTGTGCCAATGACAACACCTGGAGGGTGCGGTGCCCTGGTTTTACAAGATGCTACCACTGGAGAAACTGGGTAGGGGGTCTACGGGATCTGTGCTATTTCTTACAACTGCCTGCGAATCCACAATTATCTCAAAATAAAAAAGCTTAATTAAAAAGAATCCTGAATACGACGTGATTTACTAGCTTATGGCTGGTGTTCCAAAGGCTAATGTTAAGTATTCTAATGCAAATGCCCTGATTCAAAAATCAAGTGCCTAATAAAATAAATGCTCAACAATTAGCTATACTTACAGAAATGATGACCTGAATCCGCTAAAATGGCATCATCTAGAAGTCACTTATTTTTGGTTTGTATTATTACTTGCAGTCTGTTTCTTTGCTATATTTCATTTACACTGAGGTGGAAATTGTAATAATTCTCATTCCCCAAGTGCACATGAATTTTGTAGACCCCTCAACTGCTCAGGGGGCCCAGGCTGCTGAGTCAAAATCGCCTGGGAGGGAGCGTTCTGGTCGGCCGGGACAGAAGCCCCTCGCATGCAGTGTCCCACGTGTTCCCTGGGGAAAGGGCCGGGCATGCTGGCAGGGGATCTCACAGGGCGTGAGCCCAGAGCGAGCAGAGGACACGTGACCGTTCTACAAAGGGAAAGAGGGAGGACCTAGAAGAGCTAACCCATCTTCCTGCAGTCAAAACAGCCAGCACGCACCTGTGGCAGGATCAGAAGAGACCCTGCTCTGGATGCCACAGCCATCAGCGTTTCCCTGCACAGTGAGAGCCCAGAGCGGAGACGAGGCTCCAGCCAGGAGAGCAGGTGACTGTCTACTCTGCTGCCCAGCCTGCCTCTTCACAGCCAGCGACACGCACAGCCGGGCACACGCACAGCCGGGCACACACACAGCCAGGGACACGCACAGCCGGGCACATGCCAGGGACACACACAGCCAGGCACATGCACAGCTGGGCACACGCACAGCCGTGCACACACACAGCCAGGGACACGCACAGCCAGGGACACGCACAGCCAGGGTCACGCACAGCCGGGCACACGCACAGCCGGGCACACGCACAGCCAGGGACACGCACAGCCGGGCACACGCACAGCCAGGGACACGCACAGCCGGGCACACGCACAGCCGGGCACACGCACAGCCAGGGACACGCACAGCCAGGGACACGCACAGCCGGGCACACGCACAGCCGGGCACACGCACAGCCAGGGACATGCACAGCCGGGCACATGCCAGGTACACGCACAGCCGGGCGCACACACAGCCAGGGACACGCACAGCCGGGCACACGCACAGCCGGGCACACGCACAGCCAGGGACACGCACAGCCGGGCACATGCCAGGTACACGCACAGCCGGGCGCACACACAGCCAGGGACATGCACAGCCGGGCACACGCACAGCCGGGCACACGCACAGACAGGGACCAGCAGACAGGTCCGCTGTCGAAACTCCTACAGCGCTTTACTACAGGGATTCATCACTGTAATTAATCATCCTTTCTCATGAGTTTTCTAATTAAGCTGTGAAAGGTTTTTCGGCATCTTAAGCTCAATGCGTTATCTAAAATGTACACCCTTCTATCCAGCACATCTCCTGCAGGGATTCATCTAAGAACATAAGTGATACAGAGCATAAGAATTTCCACCCTACTAATAACAAACCCTGGATGCAATGCAGTGCCCCTCAGTAAACTCATCTACAAGACGAACGGTGGTACAGCCATTACAAACGTCTGCACTGCTGAAATCATTGATGGGAAGATATTCACAATATAATTAATGAGAGGGGGAAAAGTTTACACTACACGATATATACGTGAGCTCATTTCTGTAAAAGTTAGAAAATACGCATCTGTACGTATGCATAGAAAGGTTTAGAAGGGAAGACACACTCAAACGTTAAATGCAGTTCCGTTTGGGTAGTGGATTTTTTTAAATGCTTTTCTGTATTGTCTGGATTTTCTTGTACTCCCCACTTTGCATTTAACAAATTACTTTTTCAATTTAATCAGAAAAAACCACTTCAGCTTTGAAAGAGCGTATTCAGAACACACACTCAGGAAAGTGATAAGTTCCCCAGGACGACCCCGTGGGGCGGGGGGAACACAGGAACTCACCTGAGAAGCGATGTTGAGCGTGACCGTGTCCAGCCCCCCGGAGAGCAAACCCTGAGTGTCAGCCAGGGTCAGCGTGACGCTGGCCTCTGCCCCCACTCCCGATGAGGACATGACCAGGTTCTGGGCAGATGTGGCAGATGGGGACATGGGTGTTGTCAAAGGCAGGCTTCCAGCTGTGGCATTAAGTTCTACAGAAGAGGCAAAACGGGAAAGTAGGTAAGTCCAATGTTATTCGCACGGGAAGACAATTCTCATAAAGGAACGCATCTGTCATAGTCAGCATTTACAGTGCCTAAGCTTGTGAAAGTGCATGAAGGCATCACAGTATCTTTGATTCCAACGTTATGGCAAGGCTTTTGTAAATATCTACACGTTCTTACGCGTAAATGTACTCTGCTTCTGAAGTGTAAACAGAGAAAAAAGCCGTAAAAGAGAGTGAAAAAGTGACCCTGAGGCCCAGTCACCGCTGCCAGTGCAGAAGGAGACTCAGACAAGAATTTCCAGGACACTGTCCTCATCCAGGACCAGAGACCAGCCTGGAGAGAGGAATGAAATGGGACCCACTGAGCGACAACCAGCTCCACAGTGTAACATCTGACAACTCTGCTTACGTTCACCTATTCTGAAACACAGGCAATCAAAATCAACCTCATGCAATCCTTTAAATACTAATTTATCCTGCAGGGCACCTTAATCTTCTTTGGAGAACAAAACAAAACACTATAATATTTTCCCCTTGTAGCTAATGATATAACAGAAAGGAAGACGTCTGGGACAGATCGGGCAAAGAAAGGAAGGCCTTCTCTTCCACAACACTGAAACTCATGCACCTACTGGCAAACGAAATGGGCTTAGCATGGTACTATCAAAGTCCTGTGGCGGGCACCAACAAAACACAACTGTTTAAAGTTTTTACTTGTAAGCATAACACACATGCACATGCACGTGTACACACACACACACGCACAATTCTCACAAGCTGTCCTTCCATTCACCTAGCAAACGTGACTTATCACCCACTTGCGTCAGCCACCGTTCCAGGTGCTAGCGACCCCAAGATGACACCTAAAGCAGAAATTCCGAACACTAGTCCCTAATTAGGTCTGAACACAAAACACCACGAGACTCCCGCGGTCCTCTGCTGAGACCTGGGTCTGCCCGCGTCGGGCACAGGGAACCAGGCTACTTACTTGTAACTGGCGTCCTCCACAGATCCACACTCCCGGAGTCCCACACTGTGCTGCACACACCTGGAACCTTCAAAAGCAGTACAACCATTAGGAGGCTGGGAGTCTCCGCTCTGAAGCAGCCACGCGGCTCCCGAGAACCTCGCCAGCCCCCCCTCACTCGCGTCTGCACAGCGCGCGTGCCCGGCCGCCAGGACGGGAGGGGAGTGTGGATCTGCGGAGGTACCCGGGCCACCTCCTCACCGGGCATCCCCTCCACACACCCGCCATCGGGAGGGGTGAGGATGAACAAGAAGGACCCTGCAGGACCTGGCGAGGAGCAGCTCCACGAGCTGCTGTTCAGTCGGAACCCTAAGGAGAGGACGGGGCCGGCCGCAGGGCGCGGGCTGGGAGAAGCACGGTGGTGTGAGGGCCACGTCGGCCAAGAGCACCACCATGGGCTCAGGGATCATCCCGGAGTAGCCACAGGACTCCAGACCTCACCACAACTCCTGCAACTAAGGAGACGCAGACCTTCTCCCCTTCCGACCAGTGAACTACGTCCAACGTTCTGAGGACGGTTAAGGTAGTGGAAGGTTCCAGGACGTGCAGCACAAGGAATGCAAAGAGAAAACAGAAGCCTGCGAGTTCATTAACTAAGGTGAACCCTGACGCAAAGTTCAGAGAAAAGACTGAACAACTTCACGGAAGGCCAGAGCTCATATTTCAACTCAAAACAGTGTGGTGGTGATGCAACCTTTAATAATGTTCTTAATTCAAGAGACTTCCCACAAGAAGGATGACCCTAGTTCAGGCAGAACTAGTCTCAATATGGTCGAAAAGAACCTGTGTTTAAAAATTTTCTTTCGCATGCAATTAAATGATTAAACTAATTAAAAGCTGTCATTATATTTGTTTACTATAGAGCTCTTAGCCGTATGAAAGTATCTGCTTAAAGCTCTAGAAGCCGTAATTTAAAATTCAAATTAAATACTCTGAACAGGAAAATGAAGATTCAACACTGAAGTAAACACTGTAAACTCTTCCTTTTAGTTCCCACTTACGTTTTCTTATTTCTTCTGTTCTCCTGGGACACATCACAGCCATCTAAGCCCTACTTCACTGCATGACTCTAACTCAAAAAGAGTAACCTTTAAAGGATTAACAAGTTCTGTATGTTCATCAAACCCACCCTGTTTTCAGTCTTTGTTGGGATAAGTCTTCACAGCCTCTAAGAAAACTTAATGATAATTTTGGAGGGTTTCATAACAAGCTGACAAGGTGTGAGATCACTTTTTTCTTGAGATTAACAAAAAAGTGGTGAGAGGCGACGGGGAGTCGGGAACGGGAAAGATGCCCTGACTGGCCTCACCCCCAGGAAGAGTGGGGAGAGCGTCTGATGGTAAAGCGCACCCACTGGTAGGGGCCGTTAACATTTCAGAGCTGTTGGGAAGTAAGTAACTGACTGCACTTAAACCTAGGAGAAACGGAGGTCAAAATAACCTCACAAAGAACTAGTAAACAAAGAACTGATCCTTCTCTCACTGAAAGCAGAACTCAATTCATTCATCAACATTACCTTAAAAAGGGACTCAGATGACAATGAAAACACGGCGACCCAGAACCTATGGGATGCAGCAAAACCAGTTCCAAGAGGGAAGTTTGTAGCAATACAGTCCTACCTCAAGAAACAAGAAACATCTCAAATAAACAACCTAACCTTACACCTAAAGGAATTAGAGAAAGAAGAACAAAAAAACCCCAAAGTTAGCAGAAGGAAAGAAATCATAAAGATCAGATCAGAAATAAACGAAAAAGAAATCAAGGAACCAATAGCAAAGATCAATAAAACTGAAAGCTGGTTCTTTGAGAAGATAAACAAAATTGATAAACCATTAGCCAGACTCATCAAGAAAAAAAGGGAGAAGACTCAAATCAATAGAATTAGAAATGGAAAAGGAGAAGTAACAACTGACACTGCAGAAATACAAAGGATCATGGGAGATCACTACAAGCAACTCTATGCCAATAAAATGGACAACCTGGAAGAAATGCACACATTCTTAGAAAAGCACAACCTTCCGAGACTGAACCAGGAAGAAACAGAAAATATAAACAGACCAATCACAAGCACTGAAATTGAGACTGTGATTAAAAATCTTCCAGCAAACAAAAGCCCAGGACCAGATGGCTTCACAGGCGAATTCTACCAAACATTTAGAGAAGAGCTAACACCTATCCTTCTCAAACTCTTCCAAAATATAGCAGAGGGAGGAACACTCCCAAACTCATTCTATGAGGCCACCATCACCCTGACACCAAAACCAGACAAGGATGTCACAAAGAAAGAAAACTACAGGCCAATATCACTGATGAACATAGATGCAAAAATCCTCCACAAAATACTAGCAAACAGAATCCAACAGCACATTAAAAGGGATCATACACCATGATCAAGTGGGGTTTATCCCAGCAATGCAAGGATTCTTCAGTATATGCAAACCAATCAATGTGACACACCATATTAACAAACAGAAGGAGAAAAACCATATGATCATCTCAATAGATGCAGAGAAAGCTTTCAACAAAATTCAACACCCATTTATGATAAAAACCCTCCAGAAAGTGGGCATAGAGGGAACTTACCTCAACATAATAAAGGCCATATATGACAAACCCACAGCCAACATCATTCTTAATGGTGAAAAACTGAAACCATCTCCACTGAGATCAGGAACAAGACAAGGTTGCCCACCCTCACCACTATTATTCAACATAGTTTTGGAAGTTTTAGCCACAGCCATCAGAGATGAAAAAGAAATAAAAGAAATCCAAATCGGAAAAGAAGAAGTAAAGCTGTCACTGTTTGCAGATGACATGATGCTATACACAGAGAATCCTAAAGATGCTACCAGAGAACTACTAGAGCTAATCAATGAATTTGGTAAAGTAGCAGGCTACAAAATTAATGCACAGAATCTCTTGCATTCCTACACACCAATGATGAAAAATCTGAAAGAGAAATTAAGGAAGCACTCCCATTTACCACTGCCACAAAAAGAATAAAATACCTAGGAATAAACCTACCCAAGGAGACAAAAGACCTGTATGCAGAAAACTATAAGACACTGATGAAAGAAATTAAAGATGATACAAATAGATGGAGAGATATACCATATTCTTGGATGGGAAGAATCAACATTGTGAAAATGACTCTACTACCCAAAGCAATCTACAGATTCAGTGCAATCCCTATCAAACTACCACTGGCATTTTTCACAGAACTAGAACAAAAAAACGCACAATTTGTATGGAAACACAAAAGGCCCCGAGGAACCAAAGCAGTCTTGAGAAAGAAAAACGGAGCTGGAAGAATCAGGCTCCCTGACTTCAGAATATACTACAAAGCTACAGTAATAAAGACAGTATGGCACTGGCACAAAAACAGAAATACAGATCAGTGGAACAGGATAGGAAGCCCAGAGATAAACCTACACACATATGGTCACCTTATCTTTGATAAAGGAGGCAAGAATATACAATGGAGAAAAGACAGCCTCTTCAATAAGTGGTGCTGGGAAAACTGGACAGCTACATGTAAAAGAATGAAGTTAGAACACTCCTTAACACCACACACCCAAATAAACTTAAAATGGATTAAAGACCTAAACCTAAGGCCAGACACTATAAAACTCTTAGAGGAAAACATAGGCAGAACACTCTATGACATAAATCACAGCAAGATCCTTATTGACCCACCTCCTAGAGAAATGGAAATAAAAACGAAAATAAACAAATGGGACCTAATGAAACTTCAGAGCTTTTGCACAGCAAAGGAAACCATAAACAAGATCAAAAGGCAACCCTCAGAATGGGAGAAAATATTTGCAAATGAAGCAACTGACAAAAGACTAATCTCCAAAATTTACGAGCAGCTCACGTGCAGCTCAATATCAAAAAAACAAACAACCCAACCCAAAAAATGAGCGGAAGACCTAAACAGACATTTCTTCAAAGATATACAGATTGCCAACAAACACATGAAAAAATGCTCAACATCACTAATCATTAGAGAAATGCAAATCAAAACTATAATGAGGTACCACCTCACACCAGTCAGAATGGCCATCATGAAAAAATCTACAAACAGTATGGGGGAGTTCCTTAAAAAACTACAAATAGAACTACCATATGACCCAGCAATTCCACTACTGGGCATATACCCTGAGAAAATCATAATTCAAAAAGTCATGTACCACAATGTTCACTGCAGCTCTATTTAGCCAGGACATGGAAGCAACCTAAGTGTACATCGACAGATGAATGGATAAAGAAGATGTGGCACATATATACAATGGAATATTACTGAGCCATAAAAAGAAACGAAATTGAGTTATTTGTAGCGAGGTGGATGGACCTAGAGTCTGTCATACAGAGTGAAGTCAGACAGAAAGAGAAAAAATACCGTATGCTAACACATATATATGGAATCTAACAAAAAAAAAAGAAAAAGGTTCTGAAGAACCTAGGGGCAGGACAGGAATAAAGATGCAGATGCAGATGCAGAGAATGGACCTGAGGACACAGGGAGGAGGGAAGGGTAAGCTGGGACGAAGTGAGAGAGTGGCATGGACATATATACACTACCAAATGTAAAACAGAGAGCTAGTGGGAAGCAGCCGCATAGCCCAGGGAGATCAGCTGGGTGCTTTGTGACCACCTAGAGGGGTGGGATAGGGAGGGTGTGAGGGAGACGCAAGAGGGAGGAGATATGGGGATATATGTATATGTACAGCTGACTCACTCTGTTATACAGCAGAAACTAACACACCATTGTAAAGCAATTATACTCCAATAAAAATGTTTAAAATAAATAAATAAATAAATAAAGTATTCTAAAATCAAAAAAAAAAAAGACTCAGGTAAGAACAAAAAGACGATGTTAAATTCCTTAAAAAGCTGTGCTAAATTTCAAGCCTCTACTAATAATAACTTCCTGCCTCTGAAAGGGTACTTATAGAATACTTGCCCGTTTTCTAGGAAAACCCTTTGTCATGGGTGTTACCTGGATCGGATCTGGAAATGGCCTTCAAACCCATATCACACATCTGAACAAAGGCACATGCTTTCGTTCTGGATGTGAAATTCTGACTCATCGGGGCACATCGATTTATTTGTAAATCCCTAAATGGTAACAGCCTACTTCCAACTAAGGCGCAAAGAGCCCAGAAGCTGCCCTAGAAGCTGGCAGCCCACCACGTGCTGCTCACACAGAGAGTTAACGACGACAACCGTGCGCACAGTCACCATGCTCGTCCCCTGCCCGTGAGACCATCACTCTGTATCTGTGGAGGCAGATTTACAAGGTGGAACACCTAATGTCTGACTCACAGAAGACAGATGCTTTCCACAGGTGATCAAGGGCCTGCAACATGACTTTCACCGGGTGACACCGAAAGTTTGTATTTTGGTGCTCATCTTAGAAGAGGCATGTTTAATCTCAAAGTCACTTCAATTTCAGTTCTTATTGGTGTGGCCTGAAGCTCGGCCTGGGGCTGACTGATTCTAAGATAAATGTTGCCCATTAAGATGCAATCTCTTGACAATAGAATATAGATGAAATCAGCCACTTAATTATAACTAGCACTAGTGGAATACGCAAACCTCTCTAAAAACATCTGCTTAGAGTCAAGGATCAAGTGGTTCAGCATATGAAGAATCTTTTCCTATATTCAGGATTATTCAAAGATGCCAAAGGTATTTGAGATCGTAATACAACTGAGTTGCTTATATAAAATTAATCCTGTATTTATAATAACTGATACTACATTATTAAACAAATGTTCTTTAGTTATGAGCACATCTTTTATTTTCTAATATCATGAAACTCCTGAAAAACAATTTTTTTACTAAGGTACCAAATTAAGCTAAAGTGGCATCAAAAAAGAAGAAGAGAGAAAAGTTCTCAGCTGGCTCTACAACAATAAGTCTTAAGAGAGAAAAAAAAATTAAATCAGAAGGGGCATGCGTGTTGTTTTTAAAGAAACATCAGTGCATGGCATACAGGAGCCCTGTACACAACTGACCGCTCTTCCCCTGCCCGTGAGACCATCACTCTGTATCTGTGGAGGCAGATGTACAAGGTGGAACACCCATTGTCTGACTCACAGAAGACAGAGGTTTAAAGAAATACAGGTGGCCAGAACAGAGCCCTCTGCGTTCCTGGGCCCTCCCTCCATCCGCTTCTCCATTCTGATCAGAACATCACCAGCTTTAAGTAATCTGCTGTACCAGCGAACGCCCAGGGTCACCAAGTAGCGCAAAACACCCCCGCTCCATTTACAGGGAAACACCTAAAACTCTCCTTGTCTTTCCATCGATTTGCCCAGGACTCACTACAGACATGAAGCAGGGCTTCCAAGGAGATGTAAGATTCCACCACCTACAGCCAGTTTACTCCTCAGGGAAGGAGGAGGCGGGGAGAGCCTGACATCCCAGCATTCCAGGACATAGACCCCCACCAGAGCGTGACACCACTCATTAGGGCCAAACACAAGAGACACATCTTCATGTTGCAACACGCACCGCGCACCACGCAGGGTGGGAGAGGTGATCAGAACCCCAGAGGTGACAAGAAAGAACACAGTGTCTAGTCCTTTACAAAAAGACACAAACTAAGACTTTCAGGAAACAGCTGCAGAAGCAAGTTTGCTATGTAACTTGAGTAGTACATGATATACTGTAGAAGTCTTACCTATTACAGGCTAAATTATAACCTGAAAGTACTAGCTTTCATAGCCAATTAGAATATAAAATAAAATTCCCCTTAATTGCAAACAAAACCAAAAGACTCTCATTTCAAATTAGTAAGTACAAGAATTCAGTTCTGGGATACAATTTTCTTAGAGCCCCAAAATTAAACAAGCAAACCGACGCAGGAGGGACAGAATTAAGAGCAAAGTAGAGACAGGAACACACGGAGAGCAGTGGTACAGTGGAAACGGTCATCGGCCAGAAGTCCAGATTTTGCATCTGCCCAGATCCGCCAACACGTGATTCCAACACGGCTCTTAACCAGCCGGGTGTCAGTTTACCCTTTAGCAAAGGGGAGGGGTGGACAGAAAGCCCCTCAGGGTCCTGAGTGGAACCTCACTGTGTGCAGCTGCCTCAGCTCACCACCTGCTTCAGTTCAGCAAGTCCCCACCCTGCAGCATCTGCAGATCCATCAAGCCCTCACTCGCGGGGGAGAAATGCCCCCCCCACGGCCAGGGCTCCCGCCTCGGGAGGCCGCCCCGACCAGGTCAACCCCCCACCCGAGACGTGCTCGCTGGGCGCCCTTCTCCCCTTTATGTATCGCTACTGCCGTTAATCCTACACTGATTTACGGCTTCTTCAATAAACGTCTGCTCTGTTCGTTTCTAGGACCCAAAATGCAAGGGGACCGTAGTTGCCTTGCCCAACATGACACACCCAGATTTAGTATACTTCTTACCATACAGTATGCACCACAATCTTTCAGTGAACAGAAGAATTACTGGCTAAGAAAGCATTTCAATTAAGCACGGAAAAAAGTCTAGCTGGGGGTACAAACATATCTAAAGATTAAATTTTTTTCTCAAAAAATGATATACAGAGTTGGAAAATAAAGAGGGCTAAGAAAGTAGTGAAATCTCTACAAGGCAAGGCAAACAGGTATGGCGTCCTCAACTGTTAACGTTTACTTATGAAGCTGTGACCTATTTTACTGGAGCTCTTTTATTTTTTATTAAAGCCTATACTTCAAAACCTTAGTAAGATGTCTTCTTTTAATTCTGCCATCCTACATTCAGCTGGTGCCCAAACATTCCCACCGCAGGGCACAAAGTAACGAGCCAGAGGCACTTTCAGCCTGGGTGACACAGGGACAGCTTTGTGACTTGCAGACATACACAATGCCTTGCATATTTGAATAAGATTATTTACCTTTGTTCTTTAGAAGGTGGAAACGACCTTAAAAGGTTAATAACACTCGAGACAGTTCTGTGTCCTAGAATTATACATAAGCCACTAATCATCACAGAATCACATCAAACGTATTAGAACGTGCAGCTGACACACTCGTCACGCAAGAAGACAGGTGACTTCTCTCTGCTGACCAGGTGCAGAGCCCTGTAACTATGAAACGTCATGAAGCCTCTCGTGGCTGGATCATTAGCTGCATACCTGAAGCGTTTAATGTTGCACTCTGTGAGAGAAGCTGATCATTGCTTATGGTCAAGGTGGCACCCGTAGATTGATTATTGATTGCAGGTGCTGACAATCTTATGCTTCCGTTCAGTTCACTACTTCCATTAGAACTGTGCTGAATAAGATCTTGACCTAAATAGAAATTAATACTGTGATATCTGAGAGTAACACATTAATTCACATACTGGCAAGTATGTTAAACATATAATAACATCCTTTTAAAAGTGAAAGCTATTTCATTTTTAATACTATTTAAAGAGAAAAAAAATTAAAATAAGACCATGAAATACATTTCCCAAAATGAAACTACCTGTTCACACTTTTTAAGCTATAAAGTTTTTAAGTGCGTCTTAAGAGTTCTACTTTAACCCAGCATTTAGGCACTTACAGCTACACACTCTGTTGAATAAAACTTAAACTGAATTGGAAATACTTCCAAACATGGTGGACTCCCAGCTGCAGCACCGAGGGGCACGAGGGAGGGTACCAAGGCCTCCCTTGCGGCAGCAGTGGCCGCTACAGGTCTCCTACGGGAGGGTCACTGCCCCACGGCGCTCTGGACGCGCACAGCAGGCTCAAGCACGCCGTGATGTACTCCCACCGAGAGACATGGGCTTCTGTCAGCTTCATTAGCTTGTAACCTTTACATTACAGCATAATTGTATAATGTAATCAGATAGTATGGAAACAGAGGAACATGAAAATTAAAAACCCGAGCTGTTTCAATGAAAACCAAAAGACAAAAGGATGCTGCACTCAGCTTCATAATCACCGACACCCTCATGCCACACTAGAGAAACAGAACTGGGGAATGAGTCTGTGCAACAGGGGTGGAAGTGTGGGCAAAATAAAACGTTCAGAACTCCTACCAGCAGAGCAGATCCATTTTCAAAGACCTGCGGATAAATGCTCAAAATCGTGTAGGCATCGTTTCTCTGACTCTCTGCTTGACGTGGCTTTCTATTAATAACTAAAGACATCAGGTAGGAGCACTTTTACTTACACGACAACTGGGGGAGACTGAGGACCCTCCTCGCCTTTTACCCAATGTTTAACTTCTTTCCCAAACAGCTTAGGAATTGCTAAAGGTCTGTACACCTTAACTGAAGTAGTATTTGCATTCTAGCATTCGTAAGCATTTATAATTCTGTGCATTCATGGAAAACAGAACATTCGACAGAATAACCAAACATTTCTATAGCACAGCTAGATGCTCTCCAAGGTGACCACAAATTAAAAGTTTTTCTAGACTTCTCAGAATGCGACACGAAAATGTTGAGTTAGTAGTCCCCACAGCCAATTCTCATTACACACAATAATGAGAAGTAAAGGAATAGGAAATCTTAAGCCCAGAGTTTGGGCAACCCTTATTTCATCAACTGACAAAGATTTCTCCTAGGATAACCCTTTTAAGCTTTTTTTTTTTAAATTGCAGTTATATTCACCTAATACACTAAAAATTAACAATAAAATAACTAAATGATCGATAATAGTAAAACATAGGAGAAACAGAAGTATAAGCCACAAAAACACATTTGCCGAACTGTATGTTATGTGTTTTTTATATAGGACTAGCACAACCCCTCAGATATTGAGATTATGCAAAAAAAGTTAATTTGATCAACAAAACAGCTTTCTGAAAATAACTCTTCCATGTTTCCAACATTACAATTCAAATATATATATATATATATATATACACACACACACACACACATATTAAATAAAAAAGAAGAGAGTTAGTGAATTAGATAAAATTCAGAGTTAACTTCTGCTGCCTGCTAGCACCTAAACACCACTGCGTGTCACTGAGAAGCAAAGCTCCATCCAGGAACAGTTCCTCAAATTCTCACGTAAACTGAAAGGAATAAAGACGCCCCTCAAGAAAGCAAGCTTTTGGTTTTCTTCTCAATAACTACTCTTTCTTTTCCAATAATGATTTTTGCAGAAATCTCAGGCAACAGGTAATAACTACACTGACCGCTCACACGGCTATCAGCCCAGTATTCCAGCCACTGCCATACTCTGTCTCCAGGGAGGTTATTTTGACCCCAGCAAAATGTTCTTTTCTTTTTTCTTTTCTTTAAAAAACAACAATCTCATAAGGTTGTTATGACACTTAAATGAGTTAATATTTGTCAAAGTTACTAGAACAGGACCTGGTGCACTGTAAGGGTCAAAAAATTGTTGCTAAATTTAAGAACCACTCAGTTAACATGAAGAGCTCATAGCTAAGAGTCATGTGGGCAAAGCGCACCTGTAAAATATGCTCCAGGCTAACTAAGATGAGAACATACTGTGAGAATTGATGCTCTATAAGGGGAAGAGCTGACCGTGAACGTCACAGGCCTGGAACAGGGAGCACATCAGCTGGTGACTCACATGGAGGATGAGCTTGCCAACCTCGGTGGCCTGGGCTGCCAAAGGGTGTCTTCCACCCACTTATCTAGTTCTACCATAATTTTCTACATAATCTGAGAAGAATTCTGAAAAGGTCAGGGGGGTAGGTATCTGTAATCTCCTAGTGTAACCACTTATACCGATTCAACTCCTTTAGCTCAAAGGAGCATGGTAAGAATTATGAAGCCATGGTTTTCTGCTCTTGGTTAAACGAAATATATCTGACAAAGCTACCTGGCTCAAACTGGACGTGCCGTGAGGAACCACCACGTTTAATCCCTGGTATCAGATGGGAGCTGCAGGATGATCATTCTCACATAAATTGCAAACACTTCCTGAGGCACTGGATTTAGGCAAAGCTCAGTCTTACAGGAAAAAGATACAAAAAAGAGTTACCTAAACTGCAGGTGAAAGGATTTAAAAAATTTTAAGACTAACCGGAGATGGTCAGGGTGATTTCCTGCGGCGACCCCGAGGACGACGCAGCGGTGGGCCCGGCAGCCTGCGCCAGCACCTGGCTCAGGCTCGAGTTGTTAATGGTCAGGGTGATCTCATGGGGGCCACTGGAGGTGGACACCAGGCCTTGTGATGTCATCACCTGAGAGAGGTCTTGCGTCCCTGGTCATCGTTATAAAACAGAACAAAGCTGGGCTTAAAAAAATAATCATTTCCTCCTTGTTCATATTAAAATATTTTAGTGCAACTGTTACTTTAAAAAGAGAAAGATTCAAAATACAGTATCAGTCATTTCTAATTCCTTAATCTGAAATCATTTAAAAACAAACAAAAAGCCTTATGAGGAAATAGGAAGCCGGTTCCATGAATGCAATCTCTGTGCATATACTGACTAAACATCATTTATCGTCAGAAAAGCTTACTTTATTCTTAGGACATTTATTCGTTAAGCTTTATAAAGAGAAGGAAACAGCATCCCAGTGTCCCCAAACCAAATCTGTGATGTCAGCAGCGAGCCGAAACTCCAGCTGTCACAACCAACCGAAGCGGCAGCTCTCACCACTGCTGCTGGTGGTCAGCACGGAATCCTGCTCCGAGAGCGGGCCTATGGTCAGGTTGGCAGACGTCACCGTGGGCTGCAAGGACAGGCCTGAGATGGGCTGGAGGACCACGCTGGCCGGGACTGTACTGTCTGGTGTCTGAAGGGAGCTGTGCTGCGGGGCCAGGCCGGGCTCCACGGTCGGCTGTGGAGCAAGCAGGTTACCCTGCTGTAGCGTCTGCTGCAGGACGCTTGGGTCAATCTGAAAGCACAGAGGTTGTTGTGATGGAAATTTCACGCTGAGTGTGACTCAGACCATCTGAAAGCACAGAAAAGCCTGGTGGGCGTCGCACCTGTAGCGTGATATTATTAATGCTGGAAGCGTCGATCCCAGAGATTTGAACACTGGGTGCAACCAGGTTAGCAGCCAACTGTAACTGTATGCCCTCGAGGGTGGCCAGGCTTCCGTCTGTCAGAGACACTGTCCAGTCGCCACCAGCTGCAGAGGAAGAACAGGAATGACTGCGTACCAGACACTTTCTCAAACAGGAAAAACGCACTGGGTTCCTAAATACAGAAGTTCTAAACACATACCGACATGACCTAGTTAACAAACACTAATATTTACTTTACACAGGCACACACATATCTAATTTAATCATCACAAAACAAACCTTGTGAAATAGAAAATAATATTATCCATTTTAAACACATCAGGAAACTAGGCTCAAAGAGATCACACTGATCAGCCCAAGATTTAAAACAACGCTATTATTTTGTCTTATTATGCTTTAATTGCACCATGGGTCATGAAACTGAAAGAAAGCCACTTAAGATGTCCAGTAGCTACTAACAGTTGCTACGTTATTTGTGAGTGCACAGAAAACCCAACTGACTAAAATTTAATGCTTTTCAAATACTGTGTGACCCAAGAGCAATTGGATAACTCGTATATGAGAAGCAAGGTTCACGGGTAGCTATAAATTACGTCTCGCTATTAAGTTTGTGAGAATACTAAAAAAGAAACAGGTTTAAGCCCATCAAACTAAACAAAGAGCTGAAGCCTGAAATGCAGAAGTGACGTTAGAAAGAATGGGAAACGGAAAGGCAGCTGCGCCTGCAAGTCAAGACTTCAACCTCCCGCGACCTCGCGGGAAACCCTCAGGAAGGGCAGTGTCCTGAGGCTGAAGGTCGCGCCCCCCACCCCACCCCCCGCCCCCGTCCCGGCGTCCACAGCCCTGGTGCCTGTCAGCCGTACTCACCGGACACGGAGGCGGGAAGGACGGCCTGGCCCAGCAGGCCCTGCTGCAGCAGACTCTGGTCCAGCTGCCCCGCCAGCACGGGGCTGTTCATGATGAACACGCTGGGGTCGGAGGAGGGCGGAGGGGGCGCGCTCACGGGCTGCGGCCCTTCCGGCGGCCCCCGGGGCCCAGGCTTCCTGGCTTTCTTAGGGTCCGGTTTGTAGTGAAACTGCATGTGAGTCTTCCTCCGCCCGGACGTGCGGAAACGCAGCTCACAGTGGGGACACTTGAACGGCTTTGCTCCTGTGTGCAAACGCATGTGGACCTTCAGGCTCCCCTTGGTGGAGAAGGCGTTGCTGCAGACGTGGCAGCTGAAGAGCTTCTGACCTGGGAGAAGAGGCCGTGCGTCAGCGGGCTGGCCGGGTCGCCCCCGTCAGCCAGCGGCCTGGCTGCCACCACGCTGTGTCCACCATCCCCCACGCTCCCCGGGGCCCCTCGCTCCGGAGGGCCGGTGGCTGGAAAACTTCAAAGTAAGCGAAGTTCACTGTCGAGGATCCGAATTCAGTCTTTCCACGACACGGAGGCACACCAAGCCCTGCCGGAAGCGGGGACCCGCCCTGCATCTCGGGCTCCGCTCCCTGATTTTACGAAGCGTGAGCTCACGCCTCACCGGTCTTCTCCGCTGACAAAGGGGCGCCCGAGCCGCCAGCACAGGTGGAAGCCGCCCGGCAGACTGCGCTCCGGGCGCACGTGCCCAGCTCCTGGGGCACCAAGTCCTCTAACACACGCGTGCTGCGGGGTGAAGAAGGCCCGGCAGGCGGGGCTGGGCGCGGCGGCAGGGCCCCGGGACTGGCGGCGCCTGCTCCCCTCGCGCTGCTCGGGCCGCAGAAGTCAGCTGAGGGGGGCCCTGGAAGGTGTCTTCCCAGAGATTCTCTTCCTAGTCCTGATGCCCGGGAGCCCACACGGAGGCTTGGTGCGCAGGAGGCGTCCTTAGGGTGGCCGGCACCTGCCGCGTGAGCTACCACACGAGACCTGGGACACAAAGCCACTAAGCGGGTCCCTCCTGACCCTCGGCAGTGCCCAGGGCTGCAGGGGAGGGTCAAGCACAGATCCTAAGGAAACAACAGAAGAACTGTCCGTAGAATAGGCAGCTGAAGGACTTCGTGTATCTGTTTACCTAATTCCACACACGAACCCATCAGAAAAGAATCACAGGACTTTACGCCTATGTGTGAAATTCCACTTGTACTCCCTTGGTCAATTCTGCTTACGGCCAAAGCTTCAGAGTGTAAATTGGTTTGACAGTCATAATCCTACGCGTCCTCACGACGCTAACGTTTACTCCGTGTTTACCAGGTGCCACTTTTACTTTTCTAGGCAATTTAAACCGGGGGGTGGGGGGAGGGTACTCGTGTTTGCCCCATTTTCTACATGACGGATGGGCGGGTCAGAGAAGTAGCTCACAAGTGAGGACAGTCTCCAACCGGGCAGAGGCCCAGGGCCGCCTTCTCACCCACGAGGGCGCACCGTGCACAATCAAGAAGCGAAGGTTGAGCACGTTTTACTTAGGATGATTAACCTTCAGTTCCTCACATAAGATGAAGAAAATGGCCATGAAATTTGGACGTTAATTGTTTTCCTTTATCAGATTTTCCCCCCACAGAAACAGAATTGCTACCTGGTAAGTGTAATCAGATTTGTGAAATCCCCAGTTTTCACAGAATTTCAACAAACTGAAACTCTGGCCTGAATGAGACTAAGAGGTAATCTTTCTAACACAGGTATTTAACTCTGAGTAAGACAACTTACAACGCCACATCTGAGACCTAGATCCTTTCCTTTGGTGTCAGAGATCACTTTCTCCGTGTTGGGAATCACAAATCTTCTATATTCATTTCTTCATGGTTCCTGATTTTTAAGCTTTGTTTCATCTTGAAAGTATGTGTGCAAAAAAAATACATAGGAACAAGTATAAAATGCTGTCGGAAGGCATCTACCAACAGTGCAGGTGTTTGCTCTTACCTGTGTGAGTCTTCACGTGGCAGTCCAGGGTAGATTTAACAGTGAAACTCTTCCCACATTCATCGCATTTATATGGCTTTTCTCCAGTGTGGATTCGAACATGCCTAGCCAGAAAGCATTTGCAATTAAGTGTTTTTCTTTTTAACTTTATACGCAATTTACAAACAACTTCATGATTTAAAATTTATAGCTATCCATATAAATAAAAATTATGCGTGACTATGTACTGAATAAATTTAGCAAAACAAAACTTTTAAGCTTCACTCTATATAAATAACACCATAAACAAATCCACAAGACAACAAAGTAATCTGCAAGACCAATGAAAACAAGGCTAACTTTCCTGAAAGCCAAAGAGAATCTTACAAATCAGCAGTAAGACAAGAAATATCACAGCAGAAAAACAGGCAACACACAGGCAGCGCAGAGAAGAAACACACGCACCCAAAAGCCACATGAAAAGGTATTCCCCAGCCTCAGAATTTAAAAAGAGCAAGTTAAAATGACAAGCCATCCCTTTCCCATCTGTCTGATGATGACCCACTGTCGGCTGGGTGGCCTAGGAGCAGGTGTTCAGAGGCTGGGGGATGTAAACGGCACAGCCCTCGGAGGCCAGTGGGTGTGTCCATCAGCACTGACCCCGGGCACCCACACAGGTGCACACAGAGCACAGGACAGTGGGGCTGGCCTAGTGATTCCACACTGAAAACTAGGCAGTCATCAACAGGGGTCTGGGATGCCCACACGACAACAAGACGTCGCCGTGAAGGATGAAAGAGGTGGGCGGGTACTGACAAAGCTGTCTGAGACCCCACAATATGTAACAATTAAACCGAGACCAGAATTGCATAAGTTAATGCTGACGTATGAGTAGACATTTCTGAAAAAACGCACAGAAGAAACTGCTAATAGCGCTTGTCTCTGGGGAGGGGAAGGCTCTCCCTTCATAGCCTCCTCCGCTGTTTTCGGTCCTGGCTCGCTTCACCAGGACGTCTGTCCAGTACGCAGTGCGGGCAGCTGAGCCTCGCACAACTGTTAAATGAAGGACAGAGGAGAAGGCAGGCCGGCTGCCAGGCTGCAGCAGGCTTCTCGTTTCCAGGGGCACCTGCCGCCTCGCCCCCTCACGGGGGTGCAGGGTCAGCAGTCCCGCCTCCGGGGCGCACCTCCGGGCCCGGCTGGCTGCTCGTCAGCACCACCCGCCGGCTACGCGCTGCAGACCTTCTCAGCGGCGCGACGATGCCCACGGGGCTGCCCAGCAGGACGCCCTCGTCTGCGATTCACACCCCTGCCTCCCGCTGGGGCCCTGCCCCGCCCCGCACCCAGCGTGTTGCTCCCTTGCGGCCACCGCCCGGTCCTCTCCTAGCTGAGGGTTCCAGCGTCTCACTCCCGGCCTCGGAGTCCACATGCTGTCATCTTCTTAGCTCGTTCCTCCTCCCCACCCGCCGGGACACGACGCCATCTCGGCTCCGCGCCCAAGCCTGGCCCGGCCTTGCCCACTGCCCCTCGCCCGTCTACCCGTCCCTCTCTCACTGGCACATGCCCCTTCCTGCCCGGCAGGAATACAAGGGCAGGCGTTACTAGCTGCGCTCACGCGAGGAGCACTTCCAGCCTAGCAGCTTCTGGGCAGCCTGTCTGCCCTCCCATCACATGCAGGGCTCTGTGCGACAGAGAGGGACAGGAAGACGCCTCTTTGGTTTTCTGAAGCAGCCGGCTCTCTTATTACCCGTCTTGAAATCCCGACAGCTCCTCCGTTCAATCACCCTCTACCTTTTACCCAGCAGTTCCACCTCCTGAAGCAAAAGACGAGCGCCCCCCCGGCCCCACCCCGTAAACGAAAATCCTCCAAATGTTTTAAGAGAGTGCCGTACTTCGGCCTTCTTTCCTGGAGCCCGTCTGTCAGCTGCCCTCCGCCACTCTGCCAGACCGCACGTCAATCACCGCCTCGCGGCTGATGTGGACTCGACCCCCAGCGCTCGGGCCACCTCCCCGTGTGATGGAGCCTCGTGCCATACAGACCGGTCGCCCTGTGGGGCGGGCAGGAACCCGCTGCTGTTCTGAGCGCCTACAAGGCTGGGCTCAGCGCCGCATCTTCCTCAGGAAATCATTTTTAATTCTTTTACTGCTACCACCGTCACACAGAAATAAGCACAAACACCCACAGAGCAAGCAGACTTCTAGCTAACGTGCTCAATGAGCTCGCAAGGAAGCCTCCAAACGCACACGGGCCTGCAACCAGGACTCAAGAGAGGAAGGAGCCACTCAGAAGGCGTCAGCACGGGTTGCCGAGGAGCGCGCAGACCGCACGCCCACCCCCGGGGCAGCGGGCCTGCACCGCACCTGACCAGGTCGCTGGGCTTCTTGAAGCTCTTGGGGCAGTAGGAGCAGCAGTTGGCGTGCTTGGGCTCGGCCTCCAGCTCCGCCTGCCTGTCCTTCATCTCGCTGACGCGGTCCTTCTCGGCGGCCGACTGCACCAGCACCTGCTCTGAGACGGTGGCGCTCTCCTGCGGCCCAATCTTGGCCAGCTGCGCCGTCTCCTCCTCTGTGAAGGTGATGACCTCGGGACGAGCCTTTCTACACACGTTTCTTTCAGAACTGTCTTCCTCTTCCTCCAGACCCATCTCTAAACAACATGCAGGAAAAAGGATCAAATCCTAATAAAAAACTAAATGTAACAGAACAACTAAAACAAAACATTTAACTTAAATATGTAAGGTTAAAATTAGCAACTCAATGAGGCTATATTTGGGATGGTAAAGGGTTTTTTCCCACCACTGTCTATTGAGAAGCTGGTCAGGGTGGAAAGGCCATGCCTCGGGGGAGGGGTCACTGCCAAGGGCAGATGCCGTGGCTGACGGTCTCCGCCAGCCCTGCCAGCAGGCTGGCAGTGGGCTCTGAACGGGTCAGTGTCCGCACGAGTCAACAGTGCTCATACACACAGACGTTCATTTATCAACACGGACACAAAGTGAATTAGCGTAAGAGGACGAGCAGCCCGAAGGAAGAGACCAAACTTATAACTGGCAAACAGCCGCCAATTAAAAAGACTCACTGAAAGGAAAGAAAACACTTAAAAAATATGTATGTTGAAGTATTCTCTCAGTGAAATGTGAGGATATATTTACATCCATTAAAAAGAAAGAATAAGCTGCTGTTAAAATGTAACCGAGAAGGAAAAAAAGGTTTGGCTGGGGACAGGGGACAGGGGGACTGTATTATTGCACAGATGGCTAAAAAAGTTTTTTAAAAAACAGTAGAGACACTAAATAGCAAAACGGACGGCGGTCAGAGCCAAAACAGTGAACTAAAAACTGACGGATGGCCCTCGAAGTCGCACCCCCATCTCAGCACGCTCACTCCGCCAGCACCAACGGTGTGAGGTGCACAGTGCCGGCTGCAGCACTGATAGGAGCCCAGGCCCCAGGACACCGTGTAAACTATCGATAGCATAACTCACACTGCACGTGGAACAAGGTCGTTTAAAAGATTTAGAACGCTGTGCACTGGCGCCCTGTGTCAGGATCTATGCAAGGTGCACGTTCTGTCACCGTAATTTCACTCTGGAACTTGCTAAGAAGAAATCATCTCACAGGTACAAAGAGTATAGGCACAAAGTAATCCTCCTGGGATTCCTATACTTGGGGTGGGAACTGGGCCCATCAGCTCGTCTCCCGCTTAAGTTAGCTTCATGGTATCTCGTGTCGATCAGATGAGAATGTGCGTGGTGAGTAAGCACAGCGCCGAGGGTTAAAGCCCCCTGACCGCCAGCTCCTCCTGTTACACTGCAGCACTGGGCAGCCACTGCGCATCCAGCAACAGGAAACCGTGTAATGAAACACAGCGGAATTCCGTGCAGTCGTTAGAACTGATGCACACCCGTGCTCACTAATACCAAATTCGCCTGTAATGAACACCCATGCACGACAACACTGCATGTAACGTGCTTTCCTATCAGGGAATTCAGGTCCACCTACGCGTGCGTACATGCATGCGTGGGCGACAGCCTGCCCTGTGCGGGGACGCTGGTATTTTGGTGCCTGGTGACCAGTGAGGTGAGAAGTTTTCCTCTTCGTGCCTCCCGAATCTTTCTTTCAAAGAGCAAATTATGATTGCTTTCATAATCAGAAAATGAAATAAGTTAATATACTGGTACAAATCACCTCTGCAATGAGTTAATCACTAAGTTTCAGCATCGGCTGATGATAAACCTGAATCAACAAAGGGACCACACCTCCTCCTTCTGCCTCTCCCGGTGCTGACCCAGCCGAGGGGACTGTCTGGTGCCTCTTCATGTGCTTTTTACAATGGACTGTGGTTCGGAAGCCCTGCTCGCAAAACGGACACTTGTAGGGCTTCATGCTCATGTGCGTGGCCGTGTGCCTGGTGAGGCTGCCGTTGGTTGTGAAGGAAGCGTTGCAGACGCTGCAGCTGAACGCCTTTTCTCCTGCGACAGCAGAGACGGGGTCAGAACACGTTCGTTACCTGAAAACCGCACGCGGTCAAAGCAAAGATGCGCTCAACAAGCTGCAAAACCGAAGAGCATGTACTTGCTGTGGTCTCCAATTTTTAGGAATAGAGGGTCTTTCAAGAAGGTTATTTTAAGAAGACGGACGGTCATAATGAAGCAGACAGATCATACTAAGCCCTGACAAGATGTGAAATCATTGCTGGTGGACAAGGAAAATGGTGCGGCCACTCTGGAAAGGCCATTCTGGTTTGGTAAACCCCAAGGTTTAAACAGTTATCGTATGACCAAGCAAGTCCACTCCTCAACAGAGAAGCGAAAGCTTGCATCCACACAGAAACGCACAAAACGTTCACAGCAAGATTATTCCTGATAGCCAAAAACCGGCAACACCTCAGCTGTCCAACAGCTGATGAGCGGACAGGCAGAACGTGGTTTCTCCACACAGTGGACTACTGTTTGGCTATAAAAATAAGTGTGACACATGCTACAACGTGGGTGGACCTTGAACACGTGCTGAGTGAGGGAAGCCAGTGACAAAAGGCACTGTGTCGTATGGTTCCGTTTACAGGAAGAGCCCGGAACAGGCAAAACCACACAGACAGGAAACAGGTCAGTGGTTGCCTGGGGCTGGGGGCCCTGAGGGGTGTGATGAAAATGCGCTAGAATTCATATGCTCTAGAATCACGTATGGTTTTCCACGTGTTTACGTCCAGTGCGGGGCAGACAATGACCTGTGTGTGTCTTCTCGTGGGACTTGAGGACCCCAGAGGAAACGAAGCCACGTCCACAGAGCTTGCACTTGTAGGGCTTCTCCCCGGTGTGTGACCGCACGTGCTGCTTCAAGTGGCTGGATTTCTTAAAGCCTTTGTTGCAATAGTCACATCTATACACACAATACAGACCACGTTAATTCACAGCATGATCACAAATGCAACACCTGAGAAGGGAAGAAAAGCAAACACGCTTCACCAGCAATCAGTAAACCATCAGGCCTAACTGTTACAGAAAGCAGCTATGCTTCCAACACTTAGAACACTGAAACACTGGCGAGAAAAACTTGTTAGATCAAACTCTGCTCCGACTGCATCCTTAAACATATTTTATTATTTCAAAGTTAGTAAGACCTACAGCAGTTCTCCAGGAGAAATAAAATTTGATTAACTACAAACTATTCCTTTAAACATAACAGGGAATTC
Source organism: Globicephala melas (assembly GCF_963455315.2). Taxonomy (NCBI): domain Eukaryota; kingdom Metazoa; phylum Chordata; class Mammalia; order Artiodactyla; family Delphinidae; genus Globicephala; species Globicephala melas. Next base: position 27,592,299 of record NC_083326.1, on the reverse strand, counting down.
ATCATGTGCTACCTTCTTTACCAAGTCATAAGATGCTGCAAACCCTTCCGCTGCATGAGGGTCAGAATCACCTGAGTCTAGACACTTGGAAATGTCAGTTTGTATACTCTTTAGTTGATAAAATACTTTACCAAACAGATGCTACTGACCTATTTTGAATAATATATAAATATGTAGTGTTATTTTCCTCTCAGTTGTTATGAAATATATTAAAATTAAGGATGAAACAATTATAAATTTCAAAATTCCTATTCACATATTATTAGAAAATTTTTAAAAATTCTGAAAGCTTATTCCATTTTATTTCCCTATTTTTTCCATTTCCAGGTTTTAATCTGTGATAGAAAGGTACACAGAGCACACAGCTCGGCACACAGCAGCAAGTTCTTAATAAGTGTTGAATGAACGAATGGGGAATGAATGAATGGCCAGAAGTCCAGGAATGCCCAAGCAGATGTCACAAAGGAATCACAAGAAAACGTTACACTAATCTCACTTAAAAATACCCGTGCAAGATCCCAAATTAAACATTAACAAACAAATACTTGTTGAATAAATGGAAGTGTGACTTAAGTATCAGGAGGTTATATATAAAACACACAAAGAGCCCTGGACAAAAAGGCACGATATAAATTCAAGTTATTTCTGAAAACACGGTAACAGCAGCCTAGAGTGGGGACAGGAAGCTAGAGCAGAGTAGTTTATGGGTACAGGCTGCTGCGTCCAAACCCTGCCCATGTCACTTATTAGCTGTAGAAGCTTTAGCAAGTGAGTCTCTTTTGTCTCAGATACTTTCTTTATAAAATGGGGGTGACGACAGGCCCTGTTTCCCAGAGCTTTTGTGAAGCTGCAGGAACGGTGCAGGTGGGCACTGGGCGCAGCAGGACGGGCTGCAGCCCAAGTGCGCGCACCCGGAGGAGCGTGCGTACCCGTAGGAGCGTGTGTACCCGTAGGAGCGTGCGTACCCCTAGGAGCGTGCGTACCCCTAGGAGCGTGCGCACCCGGAGGAGCGCGCGTACCCGGAGGAGCGCGCGTACCCGGAGGAGCGTGCGCACCCGTAGGAGCGTGTGTACCCGTAGGAGCGTGCGTACCCCTAGGAGCGTGCGTACCCCTAGGAGCGTGCGCACCCGGAGGAGCGTGTGTACCCGTAGGAGCGTGCGTACCCCTAGGAGCGTGCGTACCCCTAGGAGCGTGCGCACCCGTAGGAGCGTGCGTACCCCTAGGAGCGTGCGTACCCCTAGGAGCGTGCGCACCCGGAGGAGCGCGCGTACCCGGAGGAGCGCGCGTACCTGTAGGAGCGCCGGCTCTGCTCCTCGCTGTCGTCCAGGAACGGGGGACGTGGCGCCTGCAGCCCCAGCTCCTGCTGGGGTGACTCCTGAACCAAACGACTTGTCTAAAACATAGTAGAAGCACAGAGCAGACTGCTTGAGCATCTATGAATGAATACAAACACCTAACAACTAAGGATAAGAACACTCATAAATGTGGATTTAAAAGGAAGAAACCCCAATTAGGTTGTTGCAATCATTTGGGCCAAATTAATAACAAAAATCATCTATACCAATTTTAATGAAGAAATACTTATTTTATTTTCCATTAACTTGCTTTAATCTTTCCTTTTTTTTTTTTTTTTTTTTTTGCGGTACGCGGGCCTCTCACTGCTGTGGCCTCTCCCGTTGCGGAGCACAGGCTCCGGACGCGCAGGCTCAGCGGCCATGGCTCACGGGCCCAGCCGCTCCACGGCATGTGGGATCTTCCCGGACCGGGGCATGAACCCGTGTCCCCTGCATCGGCAGGCGGACTCTCAACCACTGCGCCACCAGGGAAGCCCAATCTTTCCATATTTTTTATGTCTATTAAGAGACTACTCTTTCATCTGCTCTATTCTTACTGAGAGTGAACAAAACGCCCTGCTTTCTTAAAATACTAAGTCCCCTCGCTTGTCACAAAATCACAGGGGGAGAAAGCATGTTCCCAGCCCAGGAGCAGCAGGCCTGGAGACAGCAGTCCCTTAACTCAACACCTTCCGGCCACAGGTGGTGCAGCCCAGGGACTGGGCAAAGAGCTGCAGGAAACACCCATGTTCAGTGGACAGAGCACAGGCTGACCTTCAGGACATGGGGGACAGGCGCAGGAGAGGCCAGAACAGTGGAGAACCTACCTGCGTGCACGCATTTCCCCTGGCTTCCAGGACCCACCCCGAAAAGCCACAAGTGAGCGGGTGTGCAGTCTTGCTCAGAGGGCCGAGCGAAGGCAAGTCACAGAGACGCATGCCCCCCACCACCCAGATTCAGCGCCTACTGTCAATTACGCAGCTTCGAGCTGGGAAAACGTGCTCTGAAAATCTCACTGGAGGGTCCAGGTCCTCCACTTGGCAAAAGTTACCCACAGGGTCTTTTAAAGAGAGAAAATAAGGACTTCCCTGGTGGCGCAGTGGTTAAAAATTCTGCCTGCCAATGCAGGGGACACGGGTTCGAGCCTTGGTCCGGGAAGATCGCACATGCCGCGGAGCAACTAAGCCCTGTGTGCCACAACTACTGAGCCTGTGCCCTAGAGGCCGCGAGCCACAACTACTGAAGCCCGCACGCCTAGAGCCCGTGCTCTGCAACAAGAGAATCCACCGCCATGAGAAGCCCGTGCACCGCAACCAAGAGTAGCCCCCGCTCGCCACAACCAGAGAAAGCCTGCGCGCAGCAACGAAAACCCAACGCAGCCCCCCAAAAAATTAAAAAAGTAAATATTAAAAAAAGAGAGAGAGGGCTTCCCTGGTGGCGCAGTGGTTGAGAGTCCACCTGCCGATGCAGGGAACACGGGTTCGTGCCCCGGTCTGGGAAGATCACACATGCCGCAGAGCGGCTGGGCCCGTGAGCC